>NC_133326.1:523911984-524234756 GCF_042186555.1 Aquarana catesbeiana
ATTGAAACCAGCTGTTACAGCGTCGTGCACGCTGACTTCCTGAAACACTAGCGTGCGTTCCACCCTGAATCATGTGTTACCGAGATTAGCCAATGGGGAGACGAAATAATGGATCCGCCTCTACCCACCAAGCCTCGATGTGGATAACATCACGCTATGCGCACTCATTGGACAGGAGAGTGCGTTCCTCAGTAGATCACCCAATCAGAGCCGCCGCCGTATGACGTACACACGACCAACATCATGTGGTAACATCTGACGTGCTGATAGGTGTGCATCACTGTATTATACCGGAAGTAAAACACACATCGCAGAGGCTGTTGGAGCGCAAATGCGTTCCAAACGGGTCATAGAGGAAGGAAGTAATAAATGTACAAGTTAAAATAAAATAAAATTACGGCTATCATTATACTCTGCCGCAATAATAAATGTGTGACCCCAGATTTGGAGTGTAATTGGATACCCCATTGATTATATTAAACTATCAATCCTGGAAGTCAGTAAGCATTACGGCAGCATTATACTAATTCTTAAATATATACATATATGCATTAAATATGTATACACATATATATACTTTAACAATCATCTTAAATTATGTCAGGTCATGGCACATATGTGATTAATGTCCCTGGAAAGAACAGGGAACCATGCTAGAAATACATATTAACAGTATTTATCTCATTAATTAAAATATTGTTTAAAATTATAAAAAATATATAAAAATTTATTTTTCTGAGCACAATGTTAATGGTAGAACTAATCTCTATATGTAAGGAGCCACCTTATATTAGTTGAAAACAACCCACAAAAGTGTCATAACTTAGATAGGGCTGACCCCAACCAATAATAATCAGTACAGCTAGGAGTAAGTGAATAAAAGGAATAAAAGAAAAAAATTAAGATTGATTAATGAATGAATTGATGTCCCACTCAACATTCAACCCATATGGCGTGAAACATCTTAATTGATATATCCAAAAAGTTTCAAGCCTTGATACTCCTCTTATGCATGACTCTCCTCTCCAGTGGGGGGTAAATTTGTCTATTATTTGGAACTTAGTGCCAGTAGGATCTCGATTGTGACAAGTTAAATAGTGGTTGGGAACACTATGATTTGTGCGTCCCTTTTTAATGGATTTAATATGTTCGTTGACCCTTATAGCAAAAGTACGAATAGTCCGCCCCACATACTGTTTCCCGCAAGGACATGTGATGAGATATACAATATATCTCGTGGAACATGTAACAAAATGTTTAACCAAATATTCTTTCCCCGTGATGGTTGATCCGAAGGTATCAATCTTCCGGGATTTAAGTGTATTATATTTACACACCCTACATTTTCGACATGGAAAAAAGCCCTTCATATTTTGGAAAAATGAAGGGACAACTGGGGGGTCAGTTACATTGGGTGCAACTTGTCCCCTAAGGGACATAGCCCCTCTGTAAATCACCCCAGCTTGTTCCGGGAGCACTGGTCCAAGAACGGTATCGTTTTTCAGAACATTCCAGTGCCTGTGGAAGATATCTTTAACTTGTTTGTGTTGAATTGAAAAATTCGTAAGGAAGGACCACTTATGTTTATTTTCTACAATGGGTTTAGGTTGTTCAGAGATAAGTGAATTCCTATCCACTAAGGCGACATTGTGTATCACTTCATCTATCTCTGATACATCATATCCTTTATCAATAAATCTCAACTTCAACACATCCGCTTGGTTGAAATAATCAGTGAGTTTTGAACAGTTGCGTCTGATCCGCAACATCTGACTCCGGGGAATAGATTTTAGCCATGCTGCGTGATGACAACTGTCGATCGGAATGTAACCATTCCGATCGGTGGCCTTGAAAAAAGTTTTAGTGGTGAGGTGGTTATCAACCACTGAAATCTCTAGATCGAGGAAATGAATGGTCGACTGACTGGCCTCATAGGTCAACTCTATCCCGATTTGGTTGTTGTTCAAGAGGCGTATAAAGTCATCCAGAGATTCCATACTACCTTTCCATAGGAGGAGGATGTCGTCAATGTACCTAGCCCACAACACCAGTTGCGGAGGGTCTAGGGCATAGACGACATCCTCCTCCCATTTGGCCATAAATATATTGGCCAAACTAGGGGCAAACTTTGCCCCCATCGCTACCCCCTTTTTTTGGAGGTAGAAATCTCCATTGTACCAGAAGTAGTTGTGTTTGGTGGCAAAACACAATAAATCCATAATGAACCTCTTCTGAGTACCTGGAATTGTACCATTCCTGGAAAGGAAAGAGTGGACCGCTTCAAAACCTGCATTGTGGGGTATACAAGTGTAAAGCGCCTTAACGTCCGCTGTGGCAAGAATAAGATCATTACTGTATGTAACACGTTCAAGTTTGGCAATGGTGTCCTTAGTGTCTCTTAGGTAAGACGGTGTGGATTTCACTAATGGTTGGAGAAAGAAATCAATATATTTCCCGATACGGGATGTTATAGAATTTATGCCACTTATAATGGGGCGACCAGGGGGTTGGGTAACATTCTTGTGGACTTTCGGTAAGTAGTAAATGATAGGAATGCGTGGAGCAGTTGGGATAAGGAAACTTTTCTCCTTCTTGTCGAGAATTCCCAGCTGAGAACCAGTGTCTATCAAGTCCACCAAAGTTTTCTTAAACTCAAATGTAGGGTTTTTAGTTAGTTTAAGGTAGGTGTCTGTGTCGCCAAGAATTCTCATCATCTCAGTATGGTAATCTGCTTTATCAAGAATGACGATCCCACCCCCCTTGTCAGCTGGACGAATGACAAGGTTTTTACGTTCACAAAGGGATTTAAGTCCAATTTTTAGGTTGGGATCATTATGTATTTTTTTATCTGGTAACTTATCGAGATCTTTAAGGACCAGATCTCGAAATACTTTAATAGAGGGTGCCACTGAACAAGGAGGATTGAACAGCGATGGGTTAGCTAGGCCTGAATGGACAGCATGTGATGTAATATCAGTAGTCCGAGGTTTAATAGGATTGGACATGATGTATCTTTGGATATTCAACTTCCTGATGTATTTGTGTACATCTATGAAAGTTGTAAATTTATTTAATTTTTTTGGAGGTACATATTTCAGCCCTTTATCAAGTACTGATTTTTCGGCTAATGTTAGTTCTACGTTGCTCAAATTAAAAATGCCGCTGTCTTTTAGACACGTTTTCTTTTTCCTGGCGCGCCACCCCCCTCTGGTGCCGCGCCCGGATTTGGGTTTCTTGAATAGCTTTCCCCCTCCTTGTGAAAATCCTTCCTCAAGGATGGTCCTGGCAGGTTCTGATTATAATTAAATGGTGATCTCATATGATATCCATCATCCCTATCAGAATAGGGATATCTGGAATATGGGTCATCATTAAATCTTCTCTCTCTAAGAGGTGAAAACCTGTTCTGCGTATGAACCGGAGTTCTCTGAGGGTATTGGTAATCTGAATAATGATCATGATGGTCATTATTTCTTCTCCAGGGGGACGGATCCTGTCTATGATATTCATGATATGATCTTTGGTTCTTATTTCCCTTTGCCCTACCTCTGTTATTCCTCCCCCTTCCCCCATTATTGGAGGTTGGGTTCTTATATTGGGGTATGGGTGTGAAGGGTCTAACTGGTGAATGGTACACATCATGTTTATTAGGTACAATTCTATTCATTGTTTGTTGTGAACTTGGAGGGACTAGACTGTTAGTGGGTGCTTGCCCTGTCTCTGGGGGCGTGATTGGTGGGTTTTTCTCCTGCCAATTAAACACACATCCATTCTTATAGTCACAAATGTCCCTTGTGTACTTTTTCTGTTTTTTAACCCTCTGTTCACGTTCTTCCTTTTCTAAATGGTCTTTAAGGTTATTAGAAAGTGAGTTATATTCAACTGATTTTTTGTGGGGGAGGAGCTTATCCCTGATTTCTTTGATTTCTGTGTCCAAGATTATTTTCCTTAAACGCTTTTTTTCAATCAGGAACCCAAGTAAGGAAAGTCCTGCCTCGTTAAAATAACGGAACCAGGATTCAAGGTCTAATTCACCCTGTTGGGGATGGATATTCCATCTCAAACCTCTTGGGACTAAACGCTCCTTCAAATATTGCTCAAGAAAGGCTATGTCCCATTCCAAGTGAAGCTCGGAAACCATCAGATTTTTCAACCTTAAAAATAGCCCTCCTATTTCGGAATCACTATTCAAGGGTGTAAAAACACCTTCGATGTTAAATGTACGATTGCTCCGATAGTCAAAGATATCCATTATTATGATTTCAACCCTTGACTATAGAGACAAGGAAAGGCAGCAGTAATATAGTCGGAAAAGTCAGCAAAATGGATAAATGGAATACCGCGCCAATCCAACAAAGGAAGCAGCCAACACTACAAAACGACTGTATTTGTGCACATTAACAAAATAAAAATAAAAAGTGTAGCGCTATGGTGGTGAAACGGATGTAAGGTGTAGGAAAGAAGGAAGTTTGTTTATATTTGAAGAAAACAATATCTTCATCTAATCCAAAACCTATGTGTGCTAGATAATGTAGTGAATGTGGATATGACATCCAGTGTCATCACTCGTGTGAATGAGAAAATGCTCTATCTCGCTAGGAAGAGCAAAAAACATCAAAAAATTAAATGTATAAAAAAAGGTTAATATTGATTACAACATCCAAACTTATCAGTGATGAAAAAAATATATAGTGTCTGAAGTGTCCATAATGTGAATGGATGAAACTCCCAGATAAACAATATATATATAATTTAGTCCATATGTTATACGGTGTGGTTGGCCCAAATTAAATCCCAGGCGGATGGCATCACAAGGAACAATCCAAATTTCAGTAAAAGATGGAATACTCTTACCGACTTTGATGGACTCACAGGCCTTTGGCGGTGAGTCAACTGGGCTTGTACTGTCTCATGATGACAGTGACAGGATAGCTTGTACACCGGAAAGGTTCTCCCTCAGATGGGGGGCCAGGAATCCGCCCAAAAAGGTCTCCGCAGTCTCCGTCTTTGTCAGCATGCATGGACCATATATGAGGAAAAAACAAGGAGCCTCCACATGGTGTAAATCCAAAAAACTATTTTTCAAATAGCATTTATTAGATCACTCAAGATCCTCAAACAGTCCAACAAAGTAAAAATTAGCAGAATCGATTCAAGTAATACAAAGTAGTTAAAAGTTGGTAAGCGTGGTAAAGGTGGCTGGGTACAGCAAAAAAAACCCGACCGGTTTCGTCTAAAAAGACTTCGGCTGGGGCATATGCCGTCCTGCCACCTCCACGCTTTTATACATACATAATAGTAATCCATTGAAACCAGCTGTTACAGCGTCGTGCACGCTGACTTCCTGAAACACTAGCGTGCGTTCCACCCTGAATCATGTGTTACCGAGATTAGCCAATGGGGAGACGAAATAATGGATCCGCCTCTACCCACCAAGCCTCGATGTGGATAACATCACGCTATGCGCACTCATTGGACAGGAGAGTGCGTTCCTCAGTAGATCACCCAATCAGAGCCGCCGCCGTATGACGTACACACGACCAACATCATGTGGTAACATCTGACGTGCTGATAGGTGTGCATCACTGTATTATACCGGAAGTAAAACACACATCGCAGAGGCTGTTGGAGCGCAAATGCGTTCCAAACGGGTCATAGAGGAAGGAAGTAATAAATGTACAAGTTAAAATAAAATAAAATTACGGCTATCATTATACTCTGCCGCAATAATAAATGTGTGACCCCAGATTTGGAGTGTAATTGGATACCCCATTGATTATATTAAACTATCAATCCTGGAAGTCAGTAAGCATTACGGCAGCATTATACTAATTCTTAAATATATACATATATGCATTAAATATGTATACACATATATATACTTTAACAATCATCTTAAATTATGTCAGGTCATGGCACATATGTGATTAATGTCCCTGGAAAGAACAGGGAACCATGCTAGAAATACATATTAACAGTATTTATCTCATTAATTAAAATATTGTTTAAAATTATAAAAAATATATAAAAATTTATTTTTCTGAGCACAATGTTAATGGTAGAACTAATCTCTATATGTAAGGAGCCACCTTATATTAGTTGAAAACAACCCACAAAAGTGTCATAACTTAGATAGGGCTGACCCCAACCAATAATAATCAGTACAGCTAGGAGTAAGTGAATAAAAGGAATAAAAGAAAAAAATTAAGATTGATTAATGAATGAATTGATGTCCCACTCAACATTCAACCCATATGGCGTGAAACATCTTAATTGATATATCCAAAAAGTTTCAAGCCTTGATACTCCTCTTATGCATGACTCTCCTCTCCAGTGGGGGGTAAATTTGTCTATTATTTGGAACTTAGTGCCAGTAGGATCTCGATTGTGACAAGTTAAATAGTGGTTGGGAACACTATGATTTGTGCGTCCCTTTTTAATGGATTTAATATGTTCGTTGACCCTTATAGCAAAAGTACGAATAGTCCGCCCCACATACTGTTTCCCGCAAGGACATGTGATGAGATATACAATATATCTCGTGGAACATGTAACAAAATGTTTAACCAAATATTCTTTCCCCGTGATGGTTGATCCGAAGGTATCAATCTTCCGGGATTTAAGTGTATTATATTTACACACCCTACATTTTCGACATGGAAAAAAGCCCTTCATATTTTGGAAAAATGAAGGGACAACTGGGGGGTCAGTTACATTGGGTGCAACTTGTCCCCTAAGGGACATAGCCCCTCTGTAAATCACCCCAGCTTGTTCCGGGAGCACTGGTCCAAGAACGGTATCGTTTTTCAGAACATTCCAGTGCCTGTGGAAGATATCTTTAACTTGTTTGTGTTGAATTGAAAAATTCGTAAGGAAGGACCACTTATGTTTATTTTCTACAATGGGTTTAGGTTGTTCAGAGATAAGTGAATTCCTATCCACTAAGGCGACATTGTGTATCACTTCATCTATCTCTGATACATCATATCCTTTATCAATAAATCTCAACTTCAACACATCCGCTTGGTTGAAATAATCAGTGAGTTTTGAACAGTTGCGTCTGATCCGCAACATCTGACTCCGGGGAATAGATTTTAGCCATGCTGCGTGATGACAACTGTCGATCGGAATGTAACCATTCCGATCGGTGGCCTTGAAAAAAGTTTTAGTGGTGAGGTGGTTATCAACCACTGAAATCTCTAGATCGAGGAAATGAATGGTCGACTGACTGGCCTCATAGGTCAACTCTATCCCGATTTGGTTGTTGTTCAAGAGGCGTATAAAGTCATCCAGAGATTCCATACTACCTTTCCATAGGAGGAGGATGTCGTCAATGTACCTAGCCCACAACACCAGTTGCGGAGGGTCTAGGGCATAGACGACATCCTCCTCCCATTTGGCCATAAATATATTGGCCAAACTAGGGGCAAACTTTGCCCCCATCGCTACCCCCTTTTTTTGGAGGTAGAAATCTCCATTGTACCAGAAGTAGTTGTGTTTGGTGGCAAAACACAATAAATCCATAATGAACCTCTTCTGAGTACCATTATTTCGTCTCCCCATTGGCTAATCTCGGTAACACATGATTCAGGGTGGAACGCACGCTAGTGTTTCAGGAAGTCAGCGTGCACGACGCTGTAACAGCTGGTTTCAATGGATTACTATTATGTATGTATAAAAGCGTGGAGGTGGCAGGACGGCATATGCCCCAGCCGAAGTCTTTTTAGACGAAACCGGTCGGGTTTTTTTTGCTGTACCCAGCCACCTTTACCACGCTTACCAACTTTTAACTACTTTGTATTACTTGAATCGATTCTGCTAATTTTTACTTTGTTGGACTGTTTGAGGATCTTGAGTGATCTAATAAATGCTATTTGAAAAATAGTTTTTTGGATTTACACCATGTGGAGGCTCCTTGTTTTTTCCTCATATATGGTCCATGCATGCTGACAAAGACGGAGACTGCGGAGACCTTTTTGGGCGGATTCCTGGCCCCCCATCTGAGGGAGAACCTTTCCGGTGTACAAGCTATCCTGTCACTGTCATCATGAGACAGTACAAGCCCAGTTGACTCACCGCCAAAGGCCTGTGAGTCCATCAAAGTCGGTAAGAGTATTCCATCTTTTACTGAAATTTGGATTGTTCCTTGTGATGCCATCCGCCTGGGATTTAATTTGGGCCAACCACACCGTATAACATATGGACTAAATTATATATATATTGTTTATCTGGGAGTTTCATCCATTCACATTATGGACACTTCAGACACTATATATTTTTTTCATCACTGATAAGTTTGGATGTTGTAATCAATATTAACCTTTTTTTATACATTTAATTTTTTGATGTTTTTTGCTCTTCCTAGCGAGATAGAGCATTTTCTCATTCACACGAGTGATGACACTGGATGTCATATCCACATTCACTACATTATCTAGCACACATAGGTTTTGGATTAGATGAAGATATTGTTTTCTTCAAATATAAACAAACTTCCTTCTTTCCTACACCTTACATCCGTTTCACCACCATAGCGCTACACTTTTTATTTTTATTTTGTTAATGTGCACAAATACAGTCGTTTTGTAGTGTTGGCTGCTTCCTTTGTTGGATTGGCGCGGTATTCCATTTATCCATTTTGCTGACTTTTCCGACTATATTACTGCTGCCTTTCCTTGTCTCTATAGTCAAGGGTTGAAATCATAATAATGGATATCTTTGACTATCGGAGCAATCGTACATTTAACATCGAAGGTGTTTTTACACCCTTGAATAGTGATTCCGAAATAGGAGGGCTATTTTTAAGGTTGAAAAATCTGATGGTTTCCGAGCTTCACTTGGAATGGGACATAGCCTTTCTTGAGCAATATTTGAAGGAGCGTTTAGTCCCAAGAGGTTTGAGATGGAATATCCATCCCCAACAGGGTGAATTAGACCTTGAATCCTGGTTCCGTTATTTTAACGAGGCAGGACTTTCCTTACTTGGGTTCCTGATTGAAAAAAAGCGTTTAAGGAAAATAATCTTGGACACAGAAATCAAAGAAATCAGGGATAAGCTCCTCCCCCACAAAAAATCAGTTGAATATAACTCACTTTCTAATAACCTTAAAGACCATTTAGAAAAGGAAGAACGTGAACAGAGGGTTAAAAAACAGAAAAAGTACACAAGGGACATTTGTGACTATAAGAATGGATGTGTGTTTAATTGGCAGGAGAAAAACCCACCAATCACGCCCCCAGAGACAGGGCAAGCACCCACTAACAGTCTAGTCCCTCCAAGTTCACAACAAACAATGAATAGAATTGTACCTAATAAACATGATGTGTACCATTCACCAGTTAGACCCTTCACACCCATACCCCAATATAAGAACCCAACCTCCAATAATGGGGGAAGGGGGAGGAATAACAGAGGTAGGGCAAAGGGAAATAAGAACCAAAGATCATATCATGAATATCATAGACAGGATCCGTCCCCCTGGAGAAGAAATAATGACCATCATGATCATTATTCAGATTACCAATACCCTCAGAGAACTCCGGTTCATACGCAGAACAGGTTTTCACCTCTTAGAGAGAGAAGATTTAATGATGACCCATATTCCAGATATCCCTATTCTGATAGGGATGATGGATATCATATGAGATCACCATTTAATTATAATCAGAACCTGCCAGGACCATCCTTGAGGAAGGATTTTCACAAGGAGGGGGAAAGCTATTCAAGAAACCCAAATCCGGGCGCGGCACCAGAGGGGGGTGGCGCGCCAGGAAAAAGAAAACGTGTCTAAAAGACAGCGGCATTTTTAATTTGAGCAACGTAGAACTAACATTAGCCGAAAAATCAGTACTTGATAAAGGGCTGAAATATGTACCTCCAAAAAAATTAAATAAATTTACAACTTTCATAGATGTACACAAATACATCAGGAAGTTGAATATCCAAAGATACATCATGTCCAATCCTATTAAACCTCGGACTACTGATATTACATCACATGCTGTCCATTCAGGCCTAGCTAACCCATCGCTGTTCAATCCTCCTTGTTCAGTGGCACCCTCTATTAAAGTATTTCGAGATCTGGTCCTTAAAGATCTCGATAAGTTACCAGATAAAAAAATACATAATGATCCCAACCTAAAAATTGGACTTAAATCCCTTTGTGAACGTAAAAACCTTGTCATTCGTCCAGCTGACAAGGGGGGTGGGATCGTCATTCTTGATAAAGCAGATTACCATACTGAGATGATGAGAATTCTTGGCGACACAGACACCTACCTTAAACTAACTAAAAACCCTACATTTGAGTTTAAGAAAACTTTGGTGGACTTGATAGACACTGGTTCTCAGCTGGGAATTCTCGACAAGAAGGAGAAAAGTTTCCTTATCCCAACTGCTCCACGCATTCCTATCATTTACTACTTACCGAAAGTCCACAAGAATGTTACCCAACCCCCTGGTCGCCCCATTATAAGTGGCATAAATTCTATAACATCCCGTATCGGGAAATATATTGATTTCTTTCTCCAACCATTAGTGAAATCCACACCGTCTTACCTAAGAGACACTAAGGACACCATTGCCAAACTTGAACGTGTTACATACAGTAATGATCTTATTCTTGCCACAGCGGACGTTAAGGCGCTTTACACTTGTATACCCCACAATGCAGGTTTTGAAGCGGTCCACTCTTTCCTTTCCAGGAATGGTACAATTCCAGGTACTCAGAAGAGGTTCATTATGGATTTATTGTGTTTTGCCACCAAACACAACTACTTCTGGTACAATGGAGATTTCTACCTCCAAAAAAAGGGGGTAGCGATGGGGGCAAAGTTTGCCCCTAGTTTGGCCAATATATTTATGGCCAAATGGGAGGAGGATGTCGTCTATGCCCTAGACCCTCCGCAACTGGTGTTGTGGGCTAGGTACATTGACGACATCCTCCTCCTATGGAAAGGTAGTATGGAATCTCTGGATGACTTTATACGCCTCTTGAACAACAACCAAATCGGGATAGAGTTGACCTATGAGGCCAGTCAGTCGACCATTCATTTCCTCGATCTAGAGATTTCAGTGGTTGATAACCACCTCACCACTAAAACTTTTTTCAAGGCCACCGATCGGAATGGTTACATTCCGATCGACAGTTGTCATCACGCAGCATGGCTAAAATCTATTCCCCGGAGTCAGATGTTGCGGATCAGACGCAACTGTTCAAAACTCACTGATTATTTCAACCAAGCGGATGTGTTGAAGTTGAGATTTATTGATAAAGGATATGATGTATCAGAGATAGATGAAGTGATACACAATGTCGCCTTAGTGGATAGGAATTCACTTATCTCTGAACAACCTAAACCCATTGTAGAAAATAAACATAAGTGGTCCTTCCTTACGAATTTTTCAATTCAACACAAACAAGTTAAAGATATCTTCCACAGGCACTGGAATGTTCTGAAAAACGATACCGTTCTTGGACCAGTGCTCCCGGAACAAGCTGGGGTGATTTACAGAGGGGCTATGTCCCTTAGGGGACAAGTTGCACCCAATGTAACTGACCCCCCAGTTGTCCCTTCATTTTTCCAAAATATGAAGGGCTTTTTTCCATGTCGAAAATGTAGGGTGTGTAAATATAATACACTTAAATCCCGGAAGATTGATACCTTCGGATCAACCATCACGGGGAAAGAATATTTGGTTAAACATTTTGTTACATGTTCCACGAGATATATTGTATATCTCATCACATGTCCTTGCGGGAAACAGTATGTGGGGCGGACTATTCGTACTTTTGCTATAAGGGTCAACGAACATATTAAATCCATTAAAAAGGGACGCACAAATCATAGTGTTCCCAACCACTATTTAACTTGTCACAATCGAGATCCTACTGGCACTAAGTTCCAAATAATAGACAAATTTACCCCCCACTGGAGAGGAGAGTCATGCATAAGAGGAGTATCAAGGCTTGAAACTTTTTGGATATATCAATTAAGATGTTTCACGCCATATGGGTTGAATGTTGAGTGGGACATCAATTCATTCATTAATCAATCTTAATTTTTTTCTTTTATTCCTTTTATTCACTTACTCCTAGCTGTACTGATTATTATTGGTTGGGGTCAGCCCTATCTAAGTTATGACACTTTTGTGGGTTGTTTTCAACTAATATAAGGTGGCTCCTTACATATAGAGATTAGTTCTACCATTAACATTGTGCTCAGAAAAATAAATTTTTATATATTTTTTATTATTTTAATTAATGAGATAAATACTGTTAATATGTATTTCTAGCATGGTTCCCTGTTCTTTCCAGGGACATTAATCACATATGTGCCATGACCTGACATAATTTAAGATGATTGTTAAAGTATATATATGTGTATACATATTTAATGCATATATGTATATATTTAAGAATTAGTATAATGCTGCCGTAATGCTTACTGACTTCCAGGATTGATAGTTTAATATAATCAATGGGGTATCCAATTACACTCCAAATCTGGGGTCACACATTTATTATTGCGGCAGAGTATAATGATAGCCGTAATTTTATTTTATTTTAACTTGTACATTTATTACTTCCTTCCTCTATGACCCGTTTGGAACGCATTTGCGCTCCAACAGCCTCTGCGATGTGTGTTTTACTTCCGGTATAATACAATGATGCACACCTATCAGCACGTCAGATGTTACCACATGATGTTGGTCGTGTGTACGTCATACGGCGGCGGCTCTGATTGGGTGATCTACTGAGGAACGCACTCTCCTGTCCAATGAGTGCGCATAGCGTGATGTTATCCACATCGAGGCTTGGTGGGTAGAGGCGGATCCATTATTTCGTCTCCCCATTGGCTAATCTCGGTAACACATGATTCAGGGTGGAACGCACGCTAGTGTTTCAGGAAGTCAGCGTGCACGACGCTGTAACAGCTGGTTTCAATGGATTACTATTATGTATGTATAAAAGCGTGGAGGTGGCAGGACGGCATATGCCCCAGCCGAAGTCTTTTTAGACGAAACCGGTCGGGTTTTTTTTGCTGTACCCAGCCACCTTTACCACGCTTACCAACTTTTAACTACTTTGTATTACTTGAATCGATTCTGCTAATTTTTACTTTGTTGGACTGTTTGAGGATCTTGAGTGATCTAATAAATGCTATTTGAAAAATAGTTTTTTGGATTTACACCATGTGGAGGCTCCTTGTTTTTTCCTCATATATGGTCCATGCATGCTGACAAAGACGGAGACTGCGGAGACCTTTTTGGGCGGATTCCTGGCCCCCCATCTGAGGGAGAACCTTTCCGGTGTACAAGCTATCCTGTCACTGTCATCATGAGACAGTACAAGCCCAGTTGACTCACCGCCAAAGGCCTGTGAGTCCATCAAAGTCGACGGAGACTGCGGAGACCTTTTTGGGCGGATTCCTGGCCCCCCATCTGAGGGAGAACCTTTCCGGTGTACAAGCTATCCTGTCACTGTCATCATGAGACAGTACAAGCCCAGTTGACTCACCGCCAAAGGCCTGTGAGTCCATCAAAGTCGGTAAGAGTATTCCATCTTTTACTGAAATTTGGATTGTTCCTTGTGATGCCATCCGCCTGGGATTTAATTTGGGCCAACCACACCGTATAACATATGGACTAAATTATATATATATTGTTTATCTGGGAGTTTCATCCATTCACATTATGGACACTTCAGACACTATATATTTTTTTCATCACTGATAAGTTTGGATGTTGTAATCAATATTAACCTTTTTTTATACATTTAATTTTTTGATGTTTTTTGCTCTTCCTAGCGAGATAGAGCATTTTCTCATTCACACGAGTGATGACACTGGATGTCATATCCACATTCACTACATTATCTAGCACACATAGGTTTTGGATTAGATGAAGATATTGTTTCGTAAAACACATCGCTTCCTGGTTCATTCATCACAGGGTAGGTCAGCGATGGATGCTTTCTAAAGTACCTTCGCTCTACCCAACAACACACGCCATGCTCATCCTGGGCCTGCAGGTGGAACTGCGAAGCCTGGGATACATGGCGGAGGGGGAGGTGCCCAGTGCCTGGGAAAGTGAATGAGCAGTGTTACAGACACCTCAAATCACATCCAGGAGAAAGCCGACAGTTGGCTTGTAAAATGCGCATTATTTGTAAAAGCGTCCACAGTTTAAGCATTATGGTGGTGGCAGTGAAATGGTTAAAGCTGAGCTCTGGCAGCAAAAACTTTCATTTACATTTTTTCCCAGTAGCCACAAAGGTGTTATCTGCTTGTGCACCAAATGCCTTTGCAAAGCCAGGTATTGCCTTTTAAAAGTGTCAGTGACATCACCACTGTGCTGTATATGTGTGTACTGCTGTGTCTACTTGTGCAGAGTGACTGGTCTTTTATCCACCCCCTCTTTTAGTTTTCTGCAGGCAACCTGTAGTGGGTGGAGCTTCTGGGTCCCTCCCACAGCATTGACTCTCTGCACAGTGATGTCACTGCTACCTTTACAAGGTTATATCTGGCTATGTAGTTGAGTTTGGGACAGAGAAAATTGAGTTCTTTCCTTTGTGATTAAATTAAAGATCTTGTGCCTGGAGTTCAATATACGTTTAATAAAACATTAGTATAACTTTGTCATTTTTAGCATCTGAATGGTGCCCTCACCTCTTCAGCAGAGCCCGTGCCGCGGTCATTCAATGTGACATCGGCCCAAATACACCACGGATCATTTGTGCCTCTGCTTGCATCCACTGCGATATTGATTTTCCTTGCTTGCTTCGGTGTTGCAGGGTATAAAGATCTCGCTGAGCTCAGACTTTCACTTACTCTGCTACAATAACTTTGATTCCTGGCAGTAGTTAAAGGTTGCTTTCCAGATTTAGCACTTGCTATTGTAGCACAGCTAATCAGTCTTTGTTTCATCCACTTAGGCCACAGATATACTTCTGTTTTGGCTTTGTAAGTGTACCTGTCACCGCAATACAGCTGTAAACATACTGAACACACTACATGGGCCTGGATCTCATTTACTGTGTGTTCAGCCACGCTTCACTGTTTTGTTTTTACTGGTTTTGGCCTTTTGAAACTCCACAAGGAGTTGGCCATCTTTTCAGAAGTTTTAAATGAGCCCTATGCCTGAAGGTTTAGCCAATCCCTATTGAATCTCTTCATAATGAAATGGGAGCTCTTCACACCTATGCATTTTAACACAAAATAAAGCCAGATTCCAGACAGATATATTGACATTTTGTATTCTTTAATGCATCATATATATATATTTTTTAATATATATTTTTTTAAATGCAAGAAGTGTAAGTACCTTTATGTGACTTAAAGTGGAACTTCATTCTCCCAATCAACATTGATTATTTTTAATCCCTATGCTGCTAGCATTAGTAAACAAAAAATTATATAATATTTACTTGTTCTAAACTTTTTTTTTTTTTTTTTTACATTTCTTCAGTTACTTCCTGGTTTCTTGCCTAGGCAAATGATGTCATACATCCCAGAAGTCCTCAGGAGGGTCAACATCTGGGTTACTGTTTAAGTAACCCAGGAGTCTTTGGGAAGGAAGGGGAGGGGGGAGGGTTTTCTCGGCTAAGCACACTTTCTTGCATGCATGCTTGAGCTAAGGGCAGATTGATTCCGAGATGTAAATGCTACATGAAAAATTTGCGCTTACTCAAGATGACCATGGCTAGAAATGCTAGGCGGGTGTTTTTAAAAGGGATTTCTCAATAAAATAAAGCATGGAGACATGGGGGTTTGCTTTGAATATTAAAAAAGAATTAAATAGTGTTCTTGGTTTGTAGTGCTTAGATGCAGTGAAGATCTGCTTTAATACCCTATTACCTCATACCTGGAGGCCCCCAAGAGATTCCTCTAATTTGCAGGGATTTCCTCTCACTTCCTGTTTTGGCTATGGGACAGGAAGTGAAGGTAAATCTCCCCAATGGGACCCAGATTGGAAAAAAGAAAAAAAAACTGTCAGAGGTGTTACAAAGAGAGGTTTGGGATTTAGAAAAAAATAATTATACTCATCTAGGTGGATGCAGCATCGATCCCCTGCCGGTTCTAGGACTGAGAACTGAACGATCAAAGATTTAGGTTTTCAAAGTTGTGTGAGCAGGGGGGATTGTCACTCACCAGCTCTCTGCTCTGCCCCAAATAGCTTTGGCTATACTTCTCCTTTTTTAGCATTTATTTTTAGTACTGGCTCGCACAAAACTCTAATCTAAGAGGGTCATCAGTCAGGGAGCAATTGTTAAAACAAATATGATTAGAGTGGTTAAGCAACAAACAAAAAGAAATATGAGTGAAACTGCAAAAAGTAATAGGAGGAAGTAGAGCAGTAGTTTAAATCAAGGAAAAGCTAGGCAGCATTGCAAGTAAACATTGGTAAGCAGCACAGCAGGAAGAAGATATCAGACAAGTGAGAAGCAGCGAGGTGCTGAGCAGAGTAATAAAAAGGAGCCTTGTTATAATTATAAGGTGTGGATAGACTGTTATTTGGCCTGGTAGGAGGCACTTTTCATGGGTCTACTAATTTTTAGATGTGAACTTGGTTTAGCCATTGCTCTTGGTATTGCTCATACTATGTTGTCATCACTTTGGCATGTTTCACTGTGTCTTTGAGTAAACACTTGATCCATAGACCACAGAATGGGACAGGCTGACCTTTAGGCAGATATTGATAAAAAACACACCAGTAAATGCAGTTATGTACTGTATGAGATAAAAAAAAATTTATTGAAGCAGTACTGTTGTCAAGAAAATCTTAATAGCAGGTCACCGCCAAAGAAATTGCTTACCTCTCTGGAAGACCGTATCTCTTAGCTCTTCCCTGTTAAATGCTGCAACCTTTGTGAGAATCTTCAGAATTTGACACTGGGAGTGTCAGATGCCTCACCCCCCGCTGAGCTCTGTAGTTCCATTTTCCAGCCTCTACATCACTACTGGAAGTAGAGGTCAACAGAAGACACTACAGTGCTGAGGGAGTCACAGGCATCCAATACTTATGGATAGATCAGCGGAATTAAGATGGGAGACATGGAACACCAGAGAGGTAGATATAATAGCTCTTTTCTTGCAGAGAGCTGCTGCTTTTATATATATACACACACATATATATATATATATATATATATATATATATATATATATAAAATATTAAATATATTTTTGGGAGAAAAAGGTATTTCTCTGCCTTTGTTTGTACACTTTAGTAGTCTAAACTGGCCAAAGATGGTTTGTCATTTTTCATTCAGCCAGCAGATTTAACAAAAAAATATATAAAGATTCCTTTATCCACACAAGTAGATGGAGGATAGCCCCAAAAAGCCCCCTGAAAGCAGCATTCAGAGTTAGTAGGAAGGTATTCTGCAAGTCTTGCTGGGGTATAGTACCATCTGGACATTACCTTGAACAAATTCTCTACTGCTATTACATTTTTAGGAAGAATGAAAGAGAGCCTCCCACTTCTTATTCCAATCCGCAGGAGCCTGCGGGACCCCAAAGTCATGTTCCCACTGTGCACAGTAGGGAGGGAGTTTGAGTGGTGGTAACGTTCAAAAGGGAAGTCTATAGTGATGATACGAGGTCTTAATCAAATATTTAGTTTTCTTCTGTTTAGAAGGGCACACTATTTTACAGTTGATTATGGTTGCAGCACGTGTACATATTCTTGTATTATCTGATTATATTATCTCACATACTGTATATGAAAACGCACCTTGATGGAACTGTTTTATTTTTTTGCTTTTTGTTTTTCATCAAGGTCTCGAATTAAGCAGTCAAGTTAAGGGGTGCCTAGTAACCTCCTCTGCAGATAGACATGTGAAGATTTGGGATATTTTGCTGGACAAACCAAGCTTAGTTCATTCCAGGAATATGAAAATGGTAAGTGATGGGCTGAACCAGTACAGCCATGTGTCAATCTTCTGGTGTCATTCTCCTGGTCTTTTTACTCCTGGCTTTGTGTGTGTAAATGACAACACTGTGCCTGCAGTGGGTGTAACAGTGAATTTCGTTCTACTTAAAGTATATGAGCTGCTGTTAGTTGGTTTGCTCAGCAGGTAAAATATTTTATAAACCAACAAAAGCTTACAACAATAAAACATTTAGCTACTTAGAATCTCTAAATGGCAAGAGTCTACAAGATCTGTTGTGTGGTCAGAAGCTAGTGACATTGGTGTAGCCATTGAGTGATGACATTGTCATGTGATAATGCCTGTTCTTATTTATTAAAGAGACACTCTGACACCTTGCCCATTCCCTGATCCCTTTATACTCATGCCTGACTCCACCATTCCATGGCAGCACCAAAGCAGCCACAAAATACCTGATTCTTCTGGGTATGGGTTAGCATGCGGTGTTCTTCCAGCATGAAGTGAGTTAGTAGGTGGCTCATAAGAGATTATAAGTCCCCCAAAAGGGAAAAATGACGAGATCTCTTTAAGTCAAAAGCACCTGATCTTATCGGGGTGTGCCAAAGCAGGTGCCCCATAATTCACTACCAGGTGTGTTGCTATCCAGCTTTCTTCTAGATTTGTGAACCCTGAAGCAGCAGCCTCTGTTAGCACAATAAACCTGCCTGTGGTGACGGAGACGTCAGAGTACCAGCAAGAAGTGAAGCCTTGAGAGTATGTTCTAATGTTACACTTTCTTTTTCATTAGGGTGTATTATTCTGCACAGCCTGCTGCCCCGATCTTCCCTTTCACTATGCTTTTGGTGGCCAGAAGGATGGGCTGAGAGTGTGGGACATTAGCAGTATCGCTGCTGGTGAGTACACAACCTAGTAACAGTTTCAAATAATATATAATTAAATTTTTTAGAAAAATCACCATTTTTCCAATACTTTTTCCATAACTTCCTCACTGTTGAAACGCACCGCTGTAAGGTGCTAGTCATTTTTAAATAATCCTACTTTTGCAGGAATGGAGTGTCAGGTTGTGATGTAAAATCCTGCAATAAAGAGCCATTTTTAAACAGCGTGGCTATTGCTCTCCACCGGACACTGCAGTTTATTAATAGGTAAATCATAGAATGCAGCCAGTGGCATGGAATGCAGTGTCTACGGTGACCTGATTCTCCCGCTGCCCCCCCCTTTTTTTTTCATTTTTCCTTTTTTTTTTTTTTTTTTTTCCTGTCAATAAAATGAGTGCTTTTTTCAGAGTCCAAAGCAAAGCGCTATACACGTTTGTGATGGGCTGTCTTACAACACTTAGGCATTGCATTAGTGCAGCTTCATTTAGATAGGGTTTCCACTATGTAGTTTTGCTAAATCTAAAGAAGATTGAATAAATATTGCGCTTTCAGATTATTTATTATTTCAATTATTTCAAGGTAATAAATCGAACAAGCATAAAAATGAAGATACAGTTTTATTTTTATTACAAAAAAAATTACAAAACACTATACTAAGTAAAGTTTTGTAGAAAATGTGTGTGTGTGTATATATACATAATATATATATATATATTTTTTTTTTTTAGTGAAAGAAGCATTTGCAAGCAGAGAGCGATTGATGGTGACCAATATATCCAGCTCTTCATCAACCACAGTGGCAGAGACAAGCGGATCGGCAGCAGATTCCATGGAGTCTTAGAGACTTAAAACAATCTCCTCCAACCTTTTTTAGACCTTTTTTGCCATACCGCAAGCTCTTCCTTCACCATCTTGGGGGAAATATAAATAAAAATTTTATGTCAACATCAGATCCTCTTATGTAACACTATCTGGGAGTGTATTAGAAGTCAGCAATGCGTGACTTGTCATTCTCATTTACATAAGAATTGACTGACTGAGGAAATGACTGACTGAAGACAATTAAAAAATTAAACAGAGTTTATATCTGCAATGCTTTATTAGTCTGATATACAAACTATGCACTGTAATGAATCAATGTACAATTATATTTGTGTGCAGTGATGTAAAGTTTTTTTTTTTTAAATGAAGAAAACGTTCCTGAGAGAAATGTGGAAGTTGCCATTGCTGAACAACTTGTGAAAATGGAAGTTTCCTGGCTATTAACGCACAGGCATCAATAGCATGGGAGATGATTTATGTAAGAGGAGAGGGCAGAGTGAGGACTTCATCATTCTACTGCTGCAACTATTTTGTCTATTCTCAATTTATCCTTACCTTTTTCTGGTGTCTTCCAGTTGATCATGTGACTGGTCCTCATCCTCATCTCTTCTCCTGGCTGGGTGGTTCTTACTACACCAGTACATTGTTAATGAAGGACACTGTTGAAAGACTAGGGACTCTATTGTGAATGCAGAGAGCCATGGCTCTGCCCTCCTATATGGATGTCATCACGGTGTCCTTAAAGCGGTAGTAAACTGCAAAGAAAACAAAGCAAAAAAAATCTTCTCCCAGCAGGTTCATATCATAATGTGCTAGTATGCAAGCACATTATGAAAGCCTTACCTGAAAACGAAGCCCTCCAGCGGGGAGCGCTGACAGGGCTTACATCTTCACTCAGTCTTCCTTCTGGGTTCACAGGCTGCGGCCATTTGACTGGCACGCCGTCCATTGAGAGCGCAGTGCACATGCGCCAGTGACATCATCGGCACTGCTAAAGTAAATTTTTCCTATACGGTGCAAGTTTGGGAGATATTTACTGTACCTACAGGTAAGCCTTATTATAGGCTTACCTGTAGGTATAAATAAAAAAAGATGCCGTTCTACCACTTTAATTTACAGTGTAGTGGTGCAGTAAGATTAGCGCAGCCAGAAGAAAAGGTGGTGGAGAACCCTGTGGCTGCAACAACTGAGGGCATCTTGTGACCAAAAGTGGTACTGATGGTGAAACTTTGAATTAAATGGTTATTGATGCTTGAGCTGTTGTGTTTTTTTTTAAACACCATAAAATGGCCATAAAAAAGGCCAAAGTTGGGCTTCAACTGCATTTTCTAAAGGAGGGTCATCGTCGAATGTGCCATCTAGCAGAGGAACTTGTATCAAAAAGTTGGCTGAGCGCCATTATAAATCCTTTAGCAGGTAAAACAGTCGTATATGCATTATACGGTATGTGTGTTTTGCTGTTTGCTTCTTTTCTGAAGTACTTGAAGCAACCTTCGGCCTCAGCATGGGGGTGTTAAATACAGATTAAAATGGGGGGCGCTGACATATCTCTCTTTAAAAAGACTCCTAGCAGACTTTCAAAAAAGTCTTAAGTTTCATTGAACCTTGCTGTAGTCTGCTTATTAATACTTATTTCCTAGGATACTTGGCTCTATCTAGTGGCCACAATGCTGTATTTTCCCAAACCACTCTTTTTATTATGAATGAGTAACAAGAACATTTGATTTTGCACAGATCAAATGAATCAATGAGCATTTTTACTGGATGAATTGCTATGTAATTTTTCTTCTGTTTACACCCCTTGGTGTAAATTGCAGCATTTATTTGATATGAGTATAACATTTAGATTTAAACCACCATTAACATCTCATATAAACTTTGGAACGTGTTACTGTAATTTCAAAAGTAATTTTCAATATTTTTAAATCTGCAGCTTTCATTCAAATATTATCAGGTGGTCCGGCCATAAATGTCCTTCAGGCACTTCTCTTATAGGGTGACAACACTTCGACCCTGTTTCTCAATAATGGCTTTGTGTTGTCCTACAGGTTTCCAGTGATGCCACTATTGTCACCATCAGGGTAACCCGTCCTGAAAACTGACAAGCAGCCTTCTCTTGCATGTACATGTATTGAATACAGTAAGTTGTTTCAAAGATACTTCAGGAGATTAGCAGCATTGAGCTGCAGCAAAGGAAAAATAAGGCGCAAACAAGGATTTTACTAAAACATTCTTAATTGTTTATAACAAAATGTCCTTTGGTTACAGATTTAATTTCTGTGTCCGAGATGCCACCGTGCATACTGACCTACAGATGGAGAAAAAAAAAATCTCTCTATGGACTTTTGATCATGTGTCCATAACACACTAATCTTCCTGATCTCCCTTCTTTATGGTCCCTCCTATCACATTACACATGGATGACAGCACACAATGGTATGAATTATTAATGCAACTGTAACTTTTACTAAATACTAATTTACAGGCAGCTCTTACGATTTCAGCAATGTACTTTGAAAAAAAAAAAAAGAAAGACATTCAGTAATTATGATAATTAATGGGAGCCCTATTAATTCAGCCGGGAGATTTTCAACATAAATATTAAATCGCCTTCCTAAATGTGCGACTTGTTTTATGCTTCTTCAGCTTTGTGTGAGAATGACTCTTTGTGGTGGAGTTAACCCTCAGAATTCTAAGAGGGGTTATTATTTATTTAAAGTGACTGGTGGTGATCATGCTAATGAAGTCCAAGGTTCTAGATGCATGCAGATCGCATTTTGCTGAAGCACAAGTAGACTTTTATTATACCTAAGAGTTTCATTGTGTTGACTTATAAATTTTAGTCCGGAGGAAAATATTGGCTATTTCTGCAAAATTGCAGGAGATCTATCAGGATAGCACATAAAAACTGTCATTGCTGACTTTCCTTTACAGTTTCTAACTCTGTGGTCTTGCTAATCTGTGGTTTGCTACATGTTGAGCAGGACGAATTGTGGAGCAAGTCAGGACTTCTCACATGCTTGTTCTAGGTCATTGATTTATATGGTAATGAAGCATTTAATGCGAGACTGTTTTGGGGCATGCGCCTTCAAAAAGCAACTGTAATAATCAGCAGCTCCCAGGTTTTTATTCTAAAAGGTTCCTGTCCACTTTAAAGCTCATAATATGTGTCTATATTGGGCAAATACATACCAGCTACATCAAAACAAAAGGAGCGCAAGGAGTTGGTTTTCTTTGAAAAGCCTGTTCCCTGTCTGCATGCTGTGAACAAGTCCATCATGGCCAAAACGCGTTAACATCTGCTGTATCTACAGTATCTCACAAAAGTGAGTACACCCCTCACATTTTTGTAAATATTTTATTCTATCTTTTCATGTGACGACACTGAAGAAATGACACTTTGCTACAATGTAAAGTAGTGAGTGTACAGCTTGTATAACAGTGTATATTTAAGAAAAAATCGTGCTAAATAAAGTCCAAAGTGAATCGCATATATGAGTTATATAGAGAAGTCCCAAATAAATGTAAACCCTGCTCACATCGATTTTTTTTTTTTTTTTTTAAATCAAAATATATGAAACACCATGTGAAATCAAGGCTTACCAGATGGCAAGCCAAACTTGCAATTGGCCTTAACCCCAGCCTGGGTGATGGATCTTTAAATCAGGAAATTAAAATTCTCCCACAGCAAATTGTATTCAGACGGTGTGCCCAAAAAAGACAGTTGGCTAATACCCCAGCATGGGTTGATAGTCGGACCTTGTGAAGTATAGACCTCCCCGTCTCCTCAGCATGGGTTGACGAGAGTGCCAAATTTTCAAATGTAAAAAACAAAAATATACATAGCGTGATACCGTCAAGGTGAAAAATAAAATAAAAATAGTGCTCCTTGCTATGTGAACAGCCAAGGTGAATAAATAAATTTAAATTAAAAAAAATTCTTTTAAAATGTAAAAAACATTAATTAAAATTAAACACCCAGTGAAAAGGATGAAATTAGGGTGCCCTATCACCGGACAAGAGATCTCCTTACCAGATAGGCAAAAAGAACGCATATAGATAATAAAGGCAGAGAATCCATCCAGTGAACAAAACAATAAAAGTGGGGCCGTCACCATACAGAGAGCCTCCTTACCAGATATCAAGTTAGACTATACAGGTAACAACACCAACAGGATGCCAGGATACGATATAGGACTTGTATGAGGTGCAGATCGATCACTCAGCAGATAGGGGAAGGATCACCCGGAGCCACAATAAACATCAGATGATACCGAAAAGAGATATATGTGGACCAATAGTGTAATATTGTCAACGCTGGTTTATTAGATAAAAAGAATAACACTTACACAAATGTAAAAAAGCTTGCATAGAATTTTGCCGGCCGGCATAAACAAACACGTCCCGTCCTCGGCGAGACAGCGTGGTGACGTCAGCACGTACCTCCTCAGACGCGTTTCGTCATAGCTAACATTCTCAATGGGGAACAGTGTATATTTGCTGCCCCCTTAAAATAACTCAACACACAGCCATTAATGTCTAAACCGCTGGCAACAAAAATGAATACACCCCTAAGTGAAAATGTCCAAATTGGGCCCAAAGTGTCAATATTTTGTACGGCCACCATTGTTTTCCAGCATTGCCTTAACCCTCTTGGGCATGGAGTTCACCAGAGCTTCACAGGTTGACACTGCAGTCCTCTTCCACTCCTCTATGACGACATCACGGAGCTGGTGGATGTTAGAGACCTTGTGCTCCTCCACCTTCTGTTTGAGGATGCCCCACAGATGCTGATTAGGGTTTAGGTGTGGAGAAATGCTTGGCCAGTCCATTACCTTTACCCTCAGCTTCTTTAGCAAGGCAGTGGTCATCTTGGAGGTGTGTTTGGGGTCGTTATCATGTTGGAATACTGCCCTGCGGTCCAGTCCCTGAAGGGAGGGGATCATGCTCTGCTTCAGTATGTCACAGAACATGTTGGCATTCATGGTTCCCTCAATGAACTGTAGCTCCCCAGTGTCGGCAGCACTCATGCAGCCCCAGACCATGACACTCCCACCACCATGCTTACTGTAGGCAGGACACACTTGTCTTTGTACTCCTTACCTGGTTGCCACCACACACGCTTGACACCATCTGAACCAAATAAGTTTATCTTGGTCTCATCACACCACAGGACATGGTTCCAGTAATCCATGTCTTAAGTGTGCTTGTCTCTCAGCAAACTGTTTGTGTGTTTTCTTGTGCATCATCTTTAGAAGAGGCTTCCTTTTGGGACGACAGCCATGCAGACCAATTTGATGCAGTGTGCGGCGTATGGTCTGAGCACTGACAGGCTGACCTCCCACCCCTTCAACCTCTGCAGCAATGCTGGCAGCACTCATATGTATATTTGCGAAAGACAACCTCTGAATATGACACTGAGCACATGCACTCAACTTCTTTGGTCGACCATGGCGAGGCCTGTTCTGAGTGTAACCTGTCCTGTTTAACCGCTGTATGGTCTTGACCACCGTGCTGCAGCTCAGTTTCAGGGTCTTGGCAATTATCTTATAGCCTAGGCCATCTTTATGTAGAGCAACATTCTTTTTAACAGATCCTCAGAGAGTGCTTTGCCATGAGATGCCATGTTGAACTTCCTGTGACCAGTATGAGAGAGTTAGAACGATAAGGCTGGATTCACACCTATGCATTTTTAGTGCTTTTTTGCATTTTGCAGATTTGCACTACAGAACGTGTTCCATAGGAAACCATGTTAAATGGACTGTGGTGCAAATATGCAAAAAGCACTAAAAATGCATAGGTGTGAATCCAGCCTTATACCAAATTTAACACACCTGCTCCCCATTCACACCTGGGACTTTGTAACACTAACGAGTCACATGACATCGGGGAGGGAAAATGGCTAATTGAGCCCAATTTGGACATTTTCACTTAGGGGTGTACTCACTTTTGTTGCCGGTGGTTTAGACATTAATGGCTGTGTGTTGAGTTATTTTGAGGAGACAACAAATTTACACTGTTATACAAGCTGTACACTCACTACTTTACATTGTAGCAAAGTGTCATTTCTTCAGTGTTGTCACATGAAAAGATATAATCAAATATTTCCAAAAATGTGAGGGGTGTACTCACTTTTGTGAGATATTGTATATGTCTTTTATGGAGTATCAATAAATTTGGAGATATTTAAGAGCATGTATGGAGTTGCGGATCATGTTCTACTAATTGTGTTGGCAGCGACTGCCTATCCTGCACCTGATAGCTCAGGAGGACTCCTGGAAAATTTGGGGTAGTAGCAACTTTTCCTTCCTCTCTGCTGCAGCAAAGGACCCTTGCTTTCTTTGTGGAAGTAGTAGTCTCTCTGCAGAGGTGTAACATGTTCCCCCCACCCCTGCAGACTCAGAAATATAGCTTTCAACAACAGCTAGGTCTAACTCAGCAGTAGGATTTGTTGGACCTTTACAGAGAGACCACTGCTTCCACAAAGGGAGTTAACTGCTTTGTAAAGAAACCTAACTGTAGGACTCTGCACACCTTTTCTTTTGATGTGGCTGGAAGTTATTTAGTACATTTAGACTGAAAGTTCAGTTGCGCCTTAGTTCTGTTTTAGGCTACTTTCACACTGGGGAGCTTTTCAGGCGTTTTTGCGCTAAAAATATCGCCTGAAAAGCACCTCCCAAGCCACCCCAGTTTGAAAGCCCGAGTGCATTCACACTGGGGCAGTGCGCTTGCAGGACGAGAAAAAAAGTCTTGCAAGCAGCATTTTTAGGCTGCACTGCCGAAGCGCCTGCAAAGCGATTTTAACCCTTTGTTCAGCCGCTAGCGGGAGTTAAAAGCTCCCCGCTAGCAGCCGTAAAGCCCTGCTAAAACACTAAAACTAGCAGAGCTTTACCGCCGACGTGAATGTGCCGTTAGTTAATGGAGCAGGCTGGGAAGCAGAATCACCTAAGGAAACCATACATGTCACCATACATTTACCGTATTTATCGGCGTATAACACGCACTTTTTTCCCCTTAAAATCAGGGGAAAATCGCGGGTGCGTGTTATACGCCGATTCTCCCCCACTGTTTGTGAGCGGAGCAAGCCAGCCGCCGATATACATAGATAGCTGAGTGTACTCGGCTAGGTTCGGCCAGCTCCGCTCACAGTCACGCCCTATTATGGACATAACACAGGGACTGGGCGCGATTGTGAGCGGAGCTAGCCGAGTACACTCGGCTATGTATGTCGGCTCTTCTCGGCTCCGCTCAGTCACTTGGTCACTCATATGGTGCCACTGCCGAGATATACAGAGACGGTCTCGGCTCCGCTCGTAGTGCTGCCAAGTCCCGCCCTGTGATGGACATAACACAGGTCCAATGGTGGGACTGGGCAGGACTACGAGCGGAGCCGAGACCAGCTCTGTGTATCTCGGCAGTGGAGCCATATTTAAACCGAAAACGATCTGACAAGGCTCCAAATGACAATGATAAGGATGCAAATGACACGAATAAGGCTGCAAATGATCTGCCAAGGCTGCAAATGACACTGATAAGGCTGCAAATGATCTGACAAGGCTGCAGATGACACTGATAAGGCTGCATTGATGGGCATTTAAATGTAAGTTTTTTTTTCCTTAAAAAGTTTTTTCCTTAAAATTCCCTCCTAAACTTGGGGCGCGATAAATACGGTATTTAAAAGAAAACACTCTGCAAACCTTGGTTAATTTTGGATACATCAGATTATTGTGGTTTTTTTTTGTTAAGATCTGCGTCCCAATTTAGATGATTTCACAACGGGAAATGAAAGCGAACTTCTTCAAAGTGGGGTAAATCCCCTCTTGGTTGTCATTGTAGTAAGTATTCCCTGTGGAAGATTTCTCCTCTATTCCTGTTCTCGTGACACTAATGCCCCGTACACACGGTCGGATTTTCCGATGGAAAATGTCTGATCGGAAAGTGTTGTCGGAAATTCCGACCGTGTGTGGGCTCCATCGGACATTTTCCATCGGATTTTCCGACACACAAAGTTGGACAGCAGGAGATAAAATTTTCCGACAACAAAATCCGTTGTCGGAAATTCCGATCGTGTGTACACAAATCCGACGGACAAAGTGCCACGCATGCTCAGAATAAATAAAGAGATGAAAGCTATTGGCCACTGCCCCGTTTATAGTCCCGACGTACATGTTTTACGTCACCGCGTTTAGAGCGATAGGATTTTCCGACAACTTTGTGTGAACGTGTGTATGCAAGACAAGTTTGAGCCAACATCCTTCAGAAGAAATCCTAGGATTTTGTTGTCGGAATGTCCGAACAAAGTCCGACCGTGTGTACGCCCTATAAGGCTGCATTCACACCTGAGCAATGCGTTTTCGTACCTTTTGTTCCAGTGTTTGAGATTTGACATCAGGCGTTTTTGTATTCGCCTATAGAGAACAGCATCATCTGTGACATGACTTCTGTGGACACAGCTTAAAAACGTGCATACATGAGCGAAAAAGTGTGCATATTGTATGTTTTTGCACACACCAATGCAATTCTGTGGGACTCAAAATGCTCCAAAACACTGTAATCTGCCCGATTTGAGCTACAAAAGAAGCTCCAGAACTTTTTTTGTGCTACAGACATTTGCACATTAAAGTGTAAAAAAGCACCATGGAGAATTATTGATTTTTTATGTTTGATCATTTTGTCGCCTTGAGCTGCAAAATGTATAGGTGTTAATGCAGCCTGAATCCCTGTAATAGTGGTCACCATAGCGAGTGAATCTTCCCAGTGGGGGACCTAGCAATTCAAACTTGACCAGGTTTCTAACCCTTCCCTACTCCATCTAAAATGAAAAATGACTGTAAGTACATTTTAGTACTTATCTTTCCAGCAGGTGCTGACTCCCGTCTTCACTTTTTCTGAAAGCTATGACCACCAAAGAATCGTCAGCATTTGATAAAGTTCAGAGGATTTTATATGGGGGACCGTCACTGTGCATAGTAAGTACTTCCACCTGCTTACTGCTATATCTCTAGTGTATCCTCCAACAATGGAATCCACTATATATGGGATTTTGAGGGTGCCTAGATTTGTATACAATATACAGCTCTGTTAATATTTATACATTTCCTTAATCTTTTTAAAACATTAAAATTACATCACATTTTAGCCAAACATGGCTTAGGCTCCATTCACATATTGCACAGCAGCAGGAACGTGGGTTCCCACTCGCGACTTCAAAAGTGCGA
The DNA here is from genome assembly GCF_042186555.1 of Aquarana catesbeiana. Taxonomy (NCBI): domain Eukaryota; kingdom Metazoa; phylum Chordata; class Amphibia; order Anura; family Ranidae; genus Aquarana; species Aquarana catesbeiana. Next base: position 523,940,797 of record NC_133326.1, read on the forward strand.
TTTATACACGTTTACTTGCTTCACACATAGGACTGTGCATTTATTGTGCTTAGGGACCAAATTTTGGCCTTGAGCCAGGTGCAATTTTATACGCGTGCTCTGCTGCACGACAATTATGGCAAAATTGCACCGTGTTTAGGGGAGGCCATGCACGATGAATGGCACCCAATTGCGCAATGCTGCCATTTGGAACCTGGTCATGATAACTAATTGCCCAAAGGTGAATGGGGCCTTATTCATAAATCCACAAATAAATTTACCAATAAAATATACAATACATTATTTCACAGTGAGTAATTGACCTTTTCACCCTACTCTGAAATACCTATGTCCTTTATTGTATCCACACTGGAAGATTGGATCTCCATGATCTTTAGATGACATGTTTCAAATATCCCACTTCCTCAGGTTCTGTGACTGGGACTTCAGACAGTATCCCTTCAACATAAGAGCAATATACACCAATCTGATCACCCTCATCTGTTGGCCCATGAATGGTTGTGCGTTACCCCTGGGAGGGAGGAGGCTTATAGAGCTGTATACAACCACCTTCAACTGCACAGACGATCAGCTTATAATGCACAAGTTTCACCATGCAACAATGTAGATTTTATTATTAAATATATTGGTGGATTTGTGAATAAGCCATGTTTAGCTAGAATGTGATGTTATTTTAATATAAAAAAATTAATAAACTTATGAATTTTAACAGAGGTGTACATTGTATACAAATCTAGGCACCCTTAAGCCTCGTACACGATCAGATTTTCGGACAACCGTTCGTCCGTTTTCTGTTGCATGCTAGTCTCATGTCGGAAGTGAAGAGATTACTCACCATACAAAAATTTTTGTACGACAGAACACAACTTCAGAAGTGACGTAATGTGTTGAATAGTTTTGTATGTATTCTTTCGTTTCTGAACATGCGTAGTCTTGCTCTTACGATTTTTTTCATACAAAAACCGTACTGATTAAACGAGAATCGAACATTGAGTTCACGTACAACAAAAATTTTATACTCTGCACATCCAGATTTTGTCTAACGAAAAAAACAGGATCGGCTGTGGAAAGCACCATACTAATGATCCGAAAATCGGCAGATTGGTCATCGTACGAAATTTTACTTCCGATTTTCGTACCGTGTGTACAGGCCTTTAATGTCCCATATATGGTTGATTCCTCCTGTTTGTCATTTATGCCCAGTACACACTGGCATGACAAGTCACGCCCCCATTAGTGGCAATGTTAATTAACTATTTAATTAATGGCAACCGTTTTCATAGGATAGGAGCGACTTGAGTTGATCCAACTTAGAAAAAAAGTTCCTGCTCTACTTTTGGTCCGAATTCAATATGACTTGCATTGACTTCTGTTAAAGAAGTCGTATGCAAGCCCTGATGAAGTCGTGCCAGTGTGAACTGGGGCTTAGGGGATGTTGGTGCCCCCACTGTGCGATTCTAGTGGTATATATCTACACGTTTCCTTTTTCAGGTTTTTTTATTATTATTATTTATGGTGACAGAAACCCGTCAAACCTGGGCAATTCAAAGACGGCATATACTGGATACCTTCCATGAAAATTTATTGTGAATGATATGTAGTAGGCAGCTGAGGTCATGCACAATTTTTTTTCTCTTAAAAGTGATATGGCCTCATGCATACTGGATGTTTTTCAACGTTTTTTCAGCTGCTGTTTTTGGCTTCAGACGTTTTTTTCTACACTCAATAAACTCTCCATCATGTTCTCCTATGTGTCCATGCAAACATAGGCTGTTATCAACTGTTTTTGGCAGGGGCGTTTTTTGGCTGTAAAAAAAACCCAAACAAGTGGGTTCTGAGAGGCATTTTCCAGCTGTAAGAATGCTAGAACCTCAAAAAACGCAGCTAAATGATCCAAAACGGGCTCACCAGTGTTTTTTTAACATTTTTGATCCATTGAAAAAAAAAAAACAACGCTAAAAGACGTTATTGCAAAAATGTTGAAAACCTCACTGCAAAGCTACTGGCGTTTTTTTAACGTTAATATAACACTCAGTGTGCATGAGGCCTAAAGGGAATTTAAAAACAAACAAAAAAACAAACATATTATATTTACCTGTTTTGTGTAGTTGGTTTTGCACAGAGAAGCCTCGATCCTCCTCTTCTCGGGTCCCGTGCTGGCGCTCCTGGCCCCTTCCTCCTGCCAAGTGTCCCCAGAGCAAGCAGCTAGTTATGGGGCACCCGAGCCGCTACTCTACATGTCCATTCTCACACAGAGCTGCAGCTCGGCCCGTCCCCTCTCTCTCCTCATTGGCTCATAGGCTGTGATTGAAGCCAATGGCTCCCGCTGCTGTCTCAGCCAGTGAGGAGAGAGACTCGGGACAGCCAAGGTGCAAAAAAACCTTGAGGCTTTACAACCACTTCAAAGAGTAACTCCACTTATGTTGAGAAAAAAACATTCCCCTCTGGGTGATCTATGTACATTACAAGTATTCTAATTAGGGTTGTCCCGATACCACTTTTTTAGGACCGAGTACAAGTACCGATTTTTTGTACTCACCGATACCGATTACCGATACTTTCGGTATTACCGATACGTGACAGTGTTTTTTTTTTTAACGATGCTTTCTTTTTTTTCTTTTTTTTAGGGGGGGGGGGGAGGGGGTAAACGATGCCTGTGTGTTTTTTTTATCTACATTTTTATTATTTTTTATAATTTTTTGTATTATTTATTGCAATATGTGTTTGTTTTGTTTTGTTTTTTTTTAATCAGCCCTGTTGGAGGGCTTTGGTGAGATATCAGGGGTCTTAACAGACCCCCGATATCTCCCACTTGAGACAGAGAAAGAGACCGCGGATAGAGATTCCCCAGTCCCTTTCTCTGCAGCCTCAGCTGCACTGAGAATGAATGGAGAGAAGACAGCGGCTCCTCTCCATTCAGAAACTGAGACATCATATTTACAGGAGGTTACAATGTTTCAGTTATGTGAATGGACAGAGTCCGCTGACTCTGTCCATTCACAAAGGAAGGAGAAGGACATGGAGAGAGACAGCAGAATGGAGGTGGACAGCAGAATGGAGAGGGACAGAGGAAGAGAGGGGGACAGCAGAATGGAGGGGGAGAGCGGAACGGAGAGGGACAGCGGAACGGAGAGGGACAGCGGAATGGAGAGGGACAGCGGAAAGGAGGGGGCATGGAGGATGCGGTGACAGTCAGCGGTGATCGCGTGTGGGGGAGTTACAAGCACTGATCACCGCTGTATGTCACTAAAGCAGATGAAAGCCGCTGGGGGAGAAGCTTGTAACTCTCCCACGCGCCGATCACTGCTGACTCTTAAGGTATCGGGGGAAGCATCGGGAGCATTTGCCCGAGTACAAGTACTTGGGCAAATGCTCCGTATTGGTGCCGATACTAGTATCGGGACAACCCTAATTCTAATACACTTTGTTGCAGAGTCCTACCTTTTGTTATTCTGAAGAAATCCCTGTGTTCTTGTGTGTTTGTCTTGTGCCCATGTGGAAAGCAAATCTAATGGGAGTGGTTTCATAATATTCAACCAGCTGCTGCACCTGCAGGCTACTAATGAGGAAAATTGCATGGTCTGCATCTCTTTAGAGGTAATTTCCTATTGGGAGTATCTCAACAAAAGTGACATTTTTGTTGCAGGGGATGCCTGAAATATGACTTGTATCTTAGTGCAGACTTCTGGGAAAATCGGTGAGCCAATCACACAAGCAGGAAATTATGTTTCTGGGGATGTTCTGTATACATTCTGTGCACAGAACACTTCCAGGTAGCCATATTGCATTGCATTTTACTGAAAATTACAGAGCTGCAGATTAAAAAGGAAAGGTAATAAAAAAAAAATCAATTACAATATGTCACAATTGCATATGCTATATTAACCAGTTAAGGACCGCAAGGATTTGCCCCCTTAATGACCAGGCCATTTTTTGCGATACGGCACTGCGCCGCTTTAACCGTCGTGCGACGTTGTACCCAAGCAAAATTGATGTCCTTTTTATCCCACAAATAGAGCTTTCTTTTGATGATATTTGATCATCTCTGCGTTTTTTTTATTTTTGCGCTATAAACAACAAAAGAGTGACAATTTTGAAAAAAAACTATATTTTTTACTTTTTGCTATAATAAATATCCACAAAAATACTAAAAAAAAAAAAGAATTTCTTCATCAGTTTAGGCCAATATGTATTCTTCTACATATTTTTGGTAAAAAAAAATCGCAATAAGCGTATATTGATTGGTTTGCACAAAAGTTATAATGTCTACAAAATAGGGGATAGATTTATAGCATTTTTATTATTTATACATTTTTTTTACTAGTAATGGTAGCGATCTGCGATTTTTAGGGGGACTGCGACATTGCGGAGGACAGATCGGACACTTTTTTGGGACCAGTGACTAAAGAGCTAAAAATACCCACTGATTACTCTATAAATGTCAGTGGCAGGCAAGGGGAGGAGACAGATCACTGTTCCTGATCACTAGGAACAGCAGATCTCTCTACTCCCCTGCCAGAACGGGGATCTGTTTGTTTACATTGACGGGTCCCGTTCTGGCTCTACAAAGGAGCGATCGTGGGTGGCCCGTGGACATCGCGGCCGCTGGCCACGTGCATCAGCTCCGGCATCGCGTGTGCCCCCTATAGCTTTTTAAAGTGGCCGATGAACAATGGCGCCGATTCGCGCAGCCGTGCCAACCTGCTGCAGTACAACTGCGGCAGCTGGTCGGCAAGTAGTTAATTTTTTTTTTTAATTTGCTATTTTTTTTTTTCACAAAAGTGGAGTTACTCTTTAAGGCCAGTTGCACATGAACGTAATAATTTACTGATGTTCATACTCAGGATCTTGTTGACAAAGATCCTGAGTAAAATTCTTTTTCATTGCCAGTGCTACAATATACTCGCATAAACGTGTGTAGATGCATAAATTACTGCACTTAAATGTAAAATGTTCTATTTTTGTTTTACGGCTCTGTACTCATCACTGTATTGCTGAACTTTTCTCCACACTGCATCTAGATTTCTCCTCACTTCCTGTCTGAGAGACATAACAGGAACTTCAGAAGTGAAGGGAAATTTCCTCAGCACAAGACAGCAAGTAATAATAAGAAAAAATAGGATTATTTATCATGCTCTATGGAGAATGTTTTTTCTTTACATAGATGTAATCATTTTTTTTTCTAATGTATGTAAAGTCGAACTATAGTATCCCCTTATGAGCACATGGTATTACACACAGCAGCAGTACATATATTTTATTTTTCCTGTTCCAGCACCACCTAATTCCTTCTATCTAATAAACCTATAGAATATGCCATATTTACAAAGTGCATTTATGATAAGCCAGCACGCTTACTCCGCTGGGAAATAAGCAGGAAATACAAGTAGGTCAGCAAATAAAAATTATATGTGATAAATACTTGAGAACATTCACAGACCAGCTGAGGGGAACTGAGAAGTGAACCTCTAAAATGTCAAAGGGGTAAAATAAATCTTGTTTGTTTAAATAAAACAAAAGGTGGGAGTTGTGACAGGCGGAACGCACTGTTTGAATTTGTGATTTCAATTTTGCCATGAGTTTTAGGGCCCATTCACACTATAGGCGAGGTTTATTATTCTGGAGCAGCTGTGCATAGTAACCAGCTATTAATCAGCTTTTAACTTGTTCAGTTAAGCTTTGACAATAAAACCTAGAAGCTGATTGGTTACTAGGCACAGCTACACCAGATTCTGTGTGCATCACTTTTAGTAAACCTTGTGTTGTAATAATGCATGCGCTTTAATGCAACATGTTGCCATGCATTGAGGAGCCCCATTCATTTTTAACAGGTGAGCAGCATGCATGGAAAAATGGATGTACATTATTTTTTTTATATTCCAGTGCACTACAATTCACCGATGGTTCAAATCTGTGTGTTTCAGGGCACTGTACTCCCCAGGTGTGGTGAAATTATTTTTCCATGCATTTCTACAACAGGATAATGTGAGTTGGCCCCTAGTGCAATGAGAGGGTACAATGAGGAACTGAGGAGCTAAGGGATCCTATGCCCATAGCAATGATAGGATCACCCTTTGGTAACCTTATTTGCAAACTGTGCAGAGAGCTACTCACTAACATATTGCGACTAAGTTTAGAAGCACGGCAAGATTGCAACCTGTCGAATGCCTCTGAAAAGCAATCTGACTGCTGCTCACTTTTCAGAGGCGTTTGACACCTGTTGAGGATGCAATATGTCACCTCCTTATCACCTGCTTTAACCCGATAAATGCCACACTGCGGCAGCCACAGGCATTGCATGCAGTTGCAGGGTACTTGCAGCACAGACCCCATTTGCTTTAATGCCCGGTGAATGCAATGGGGGTATAGTTTGTGCCACAGCCATGAAGCAAAGCTCTGGACATCCCCTATCATTGCTTCTCCCCCAATCGTAAGACTAAATGAGCCCTGTAGGATTGGATCGTAGGCAGAATTAGTTCAATTAATACCATAACTAACTTAAAATTATTTAATAAATAAATATATACTAAACCAGAACTTGGCTGCAATAACCGCGGCCCTTTATTATAGGCAATTTATTTATTAATGCATAAAGGAGCAAATGCCTCATAACTAGAGCCACAAAAGGGAGGGAGGGTGGGACAACCCTCTTCTTTCTTCTGTGCCAACTGGCAGCTAATGTCATATTTCATCAATTTAAAAGTTTTTATTAATAGGACCGTTTATAGTCATGTGAAAATTTTTAAACTAAATAATAATATTTCCATATGCAAATTAAGTTGTCCTATTAGCATATTCTCTATTCTGCCACGTTCCCATAGGTGTAGGGCTGGGGACATTTTTTGCCCCGCCCCAACCTTATATGGGATCGTAGGCAGAATTAGTTCAATTAATGCCATAACTAACTTAAAATTATTTCATAAATAAATATATACTAAACCAGAACTTGGATGCAATGGCTGTGGCCCCTTATTATAGGCAATTTACTTTTTATATAACAGCAAACCATTTTATTTATTTCAAATAACACCAATACATGACTAAACTCAGCCATAAAAAGCTTGAGTTATACAAAACATTACACCATAACTTATACAGCCCCACACGCCAGACACATCATAATGTGTCTGGCACCCCCACCCGAACCACGGCCAGTTCAACCATTGCTTGTAGATCCAAGTTAAAAATGTCTAACGCAATGTCAGACAGGTGTATATGATTGGATCTATAGAAATCATTCAGCCCACCTTCTTAGTCCACATGGCGAAAAGCAAAACCATTTATAGAAGGCATACATTTTGCCACTGCCCTATTGGTCCATTACCGTATTTTTTCAAATTTCTTAAAAGCAGAGAATTCCAGCCAGAGTAAACAAGGAATAATCTCTGAAAAAAACAACACAGTACTGGGCAGTACAGAATGTATGCAAAATAAATCAATTTTGATTTGAGAAATGATATCTAAAGTTTTTACGTAGCCGATATCATTGCCCACCAAATGAAAAATCATGACCTGAGGAGTGGGCCAATTTTCATATAAAGACAAGGAATTCCTCAAACCACCCCATCGCATACCCCGATCCCAGTACCACCATAGACCAAAGTCATTAGCAGGAAGACCTAAATTAACTCCGTATGATCTGTCAGTAGCTCTTTGACGTGTCCAGAAGACAAATTAATGTCCAATGATCCACACGATTTTATAGGAATCTGCAGTTAAACACAAAAGTTAGGCCTAACATATGATTGAAACATTCCCACTTATACCCACCAAATTTTTTAATGCCCATTTCAGAAAAACCTAGCTGAGCGGCTGCCGTAGCAGCACCTATACGTAAAGAATGGGATGTTATGCGCAAGTGACCCAAACCTAGATATACCAGATGTCAGAAAAGGGGGGATTTATTTAGCTGGACTTTAGGGGTGCCAATAAAAAAGAGAAGGTCATGCAATGCTCGACAGTAGGTATGTAAAAATTAAAGATTTTATTGTTACATACAAAACATCATAGAAATTCCAATATAGGTTGTACACACATGTTCAAGGAAACATCTAGATATTTAAAACAGATGATGAAGTATATTCACTCGATAGTAGCATTGGAGTGATTGTCCCGACATGTTTTGCCACTTTTGACTCATCAGGGGACGTTTTAAAAGCAAAATAGATGTAACACTGCATATAAAAAAAGTACAAGCATTACATTGACTTGAAATATAATACAAAATAATAAAGTAATATAATGACGTACAAGCATAATAGGGTATACTGTCGACCGCTAGATATACCAGACATTTACCAAGAACAGCTTTAAACAGATAAATAGTTAAAGGAGTACCAGAATCATGGACAAGAAGGTGAGAATTAACTGAGGGACGAATTACTAAAAATCTTGACAAAATAGAACGAACACAAATTTGCGAACCGCTATTCTTTCGCAGAGTAGTCCAGCGACCTCTGCCGAGCTGGTCAGTCTTACTTTTTCTAAGTAAAATTATAATGCCATCATCCATTATAAAAATATAATAAAGCAATAATCCCGAATCACATTTCGCTGAAGTAGGAAGCAATTCAGAGATCCGAAACACCCCGAAAAAACAAAGAAAAAAAGCCAATTGAAAAAGAAACATTTCATATGACGAAAAACACAGAAGATGTAGCCAAACAGATACGCAACAGTAAACCATAAGTTATCGGCATTCTGGAGTCCGGTACAAGATGTCCTTTACGATAACCTTTCAAAGCTTGTTTTACAGTAAAGTAACCAGAACAAGAAGGTGCACCTCAAAGCCTGCTAAAGAAAGATATCCCAGACAACGTTTTAACTACATGTGAATAAGAATCAATTTTGGAGAATAAATAATTTTAAAAAGACAAAACTATAGTTTCTGACATAGAAGATATCATAAGCTTATTAGAAACGAAGAATTTACACCATAAAAACCACGCTGCTTGATAAGACGCCCACATGGAATTTGCAATAGAAGATCGAACGGCTTGGCTAATGAACGTCAAAACAGGTCCCATAAATGCTAGGGGCACGATAGGCCAATGAGATCCACATCTGGCACCAACATTCCGAAAATGATTCATCTGCATACTAGATAAAGAGTCTGCAATATTGTTATCAACACCTGGCACATATTAAGCCTTAAGCCAAATACTCAACCTTAGGCCCCTTTCACACATGCGGACCGTATGTCCGTATTTCATCCATCCGTTTTCGGATGAAATACGGACATACATGCATCCCTATGGGATAGCGGGTGTCAGCGGATGTACATCCGCTAACACCCGATGTCGTCCGCCTCCGCTCTCGTCCGATTCTGCGGACGGAAGAAAATCCTATTTTTCTATCCGTCTGCAGAGTGGATCGGAGGAACACGGACAGACGGTCCGTGTTCCTCCGATCCCCCATAGGGGAGAGCGGAGATCTGACAGGGCGGTCCCTGCACAGTGTGCGGGTCCCGCCCTGTCATCTGCCTGCTCAGCTGGGGAAAGCGGAGCGATCCCCACTGAGCAGCGGATAAACACGGGGCGGATCAACACGGATCCGTCCCGTGTGAAAGGGGCCTCAAACATTGCAGAACAAAATAACGAAGAATCGTAATTAAAGGTAAGGACTTAATTGACAAAAAATGAACTGCGAAGACTACACCTTTATTATCGGAATGCAATAAAATATGTCTATTGCAAAATTGAGAACCCCATAATTCCAAGGCCACAACAATTGGAAACAATTCCAGTAGTATATTAATGGTATAGCCCTTTTCTATCCAATCAGCAGGCCAAACATTTGCTGACCAATGCCCTTGCCAAAATATTCCATAAACGCAGAAACCCGACACATCGGTGAACAAATTCAGAGCAGATGCAGAGCAAAAAGATGCCTGCCACATAGAACGTCCATTAAAATCTGACAAAAAACCTCTCAAACCCACAAATCCTCTCTAATTGAAGCAGTAATGCGTACAAAATGAGAAGGACAGGTAATGCCTGCTATTGCCCAATATAATTGTTTTGAAAAAACTTAGCTCATCGGAATTAGTCTGGCTGAAAACAGCCCAATAAACATTGAATATCCTTTAAATGCACTTTACGTTTAGAAATGATGAAATCAAGCAGCACGTTAATTTTGACTACTTTTTTCAATAGGCAATCGAAATTCCATTGCCACTGTATCGATTGTAATGCGTAATGCCGCGTACACACGGTCGGACTTTCCGTCGTAAAATGTGCAATCGGAGCTTGTTGTCGGAAATTACGACCATGTGTAGGCTCCATCGGACAGTTTCCATCTGTTCTGGTTGAGATCTGGTTCTCAAATTTTCCAACAACAAAATCTGTTCGTGTGAACTCCGATCGTGTGTACGCACAAAGTGCATGTTGTACGTCACCGCGTTCTTGACGTTCGGAATTTTCGACAAGATTTGTATGACCATGTGTATGCAAGACAAGTTTGAGCCAACATCCATCGGAAAAAATCCATGGATTTTGTTGTCGGAATGTCCGATCAATGTCCGATCGTGTGTACGGGGCATTAGAATTCCAAGCAAGTTGTAGGAGCCACAGATTTTTCAGGCGCTAAAGGAAAACCAAAATGACGACAAACAATCTTGAAAGTAGTAAATAAATAAAATTAATCTTCTGAATCTGCTCTGCCAATGAATAAAAAATCATCCAAATAGTGTAACATATTTGCAGACCCAGACTGACAGCGAACCACCCATTCCAAAAATGAAGAAAAAAGTTCAAAATACCGACAGGATGATGCACACCCCATAGGGAGACAGCAATCAAAAAAATAACTTAATTGGAAAAGAATACCAAGGGGATTGAACGCAGAAGGATGAATCGGTAGCAATTGAAATGCCGACTTAATATCCGCTTTAGCTAAAAGAACCAAAGAACCAATGGAAGAAATTTTAACCTTTAGACCCAGCAAAACGCGTTGACATCATCAAAAACGCAGCCCTGTCCCTGACGCCGGTGTATGGGAAGTAAGGTGAGCGGCGAATGCTATGTCTTGGTGAGCCAAGGTCGTATGTCCGCGCAACACTAACCGGAGTCCACGGCAGGTTGACACTTCAATGCTTACTGGGATGAACCCCATACCTGCTTGTACACTTCACACACACTTTATCCCGGGTTCTGACTTTGGAGGGGGTGAGCTATTGGAGGTTTGAATTTACCGCCACCCCAGCAGCCTATGGTGATTAAGTGAATCCAGCCACCTAACAGCAGAGTGGCTAAGTACATGAGTGATTTGATTTCTCTGTATATGAAGTGCCCCCTGCATCACCTTATCTAATTCATCAAAAAGCAAACTAGCAAGCTGAAGACTCCAACGGAAATGTTTGCTGATTTTTTTACCATATATTTCTCATACGACCTTATTTGATTGACTGTGCCTTTCCATATCAATTCATTTTTTTGAACTATTAGGGTTTCTGTCAGTACTTTGCAAGAGTGGAACCTCAGTATCTACAGCATCAATATTATTTGACTTTTTCAACATTTTGTTTGTGACTCAGGACTGTCGTTTCCACTGACTCTTTCAGTTAGCTGAATAATTATTACGGACATTCATAGTACAACATCTATATTATCAGTTTAGTTTATTCCCGGCCGTGCCAATCAGGCTCACCGAGCAGCTTTCAGTCCCCCTCCTATTCCCATCTCCCCCTCCCCCCACATCCATTGGATTTGCCAACAGTCAGTCGGTCATATTTAGGACACTGGGACCATATACATTCCCCAACAGATAAATTAATCCATGATTATAATCCGAATGACTGCTGGCTAACACAATGCGTCCGGACATTGTTTGATGTTGTCATGTATTGTTTTATGTCTTGTCCTGTCTGTTGATTCAGTTCATGGCCACCTTTTCAATGTCCAATTCTGGACTTGATCAGTTTTTATGATACTGCACTTTACCAATTTACTCTCCCTTTTTGATACATGTGAAGTAATTTGTTTAATAAATTTCATTGTTTACATTTTTGAACTCTTTGGTTTGATCAATACTTGTTGCAAAAGTAACTCCTAACTTGGTCCTCTTTATACCAGGTACCCTCTCTCTTTTACATATATGCCTATGGTTACAGCAACAGACACCTATTAGGTGTATGATCCAACAGGTCACTATTTACCTGACCACCATCAGGTGTTGCTTACTCCCCCCCCTTTCCACTTTCCCTTTTTCCCATCCTTTGTTTTATAACAAGAAATTTTAACAACTGCATCATCAAAAGAATAACTTACAGAAAACAATTCCGGGTCAATTTCATCATTTAGAGAAGAGCCTGCCGGGTAAGACAAGTGATGAATTAAACGAATTTGGTTCCTTCTTGGGAATTATTCCCAAAGGAGAAATCCGAAAATGTAAAAAAGGTGGCTCAGTAAAAGGACCAGCTATTCTGCCCTCATCAATTTCTTTGCGTAGTTTGTCCCTAACAATATCGGGGTATTTAGAAACAGAAGGTACATTTTCTACAACACTACAACCCATACACGAAAAACAAGGCAACAGGAAACCTTCCAAAAAACCTTTATAAATGAGAAGTGCATTCTGTCGTTTTGGGTAGATGTGTAGCCATGGCAACATGTTTTCCAGATTCACCGGTGTTGCCGGTTTTGAGAAAGTTATCTCTGGAAGAAATGGCTGTAGTGGAATGCAATTTATTAAAGCATCTAGAAGCTGAATGGGTCCCAGAGCAAAAAGCACATTTGTGCTTATATTTACAATTATTGGGCCATTTGCATTGGTCTACCTTAAAACTAAAACATACACCACGTCTAAATGACCCTGATGCTGATGTAGGCACTGATGTAACTTGTTTCTCAAATTGTTTTTGTGGCAGAAGCAAGCATTTAAGCGATTGATGTACGCTTATCATCATCCCCTTTGGCATCCCTTTTGTCAAATCTATTATCCCTTGATGGTTACAAGGACATGATGTCAACGTAATCCCCTTTCCAAAGTTTTTCTTTAATGGATGTAGGGAGATGAAAACCCAACAGGGAGAGTTCGCACGTCAAAACCACTCTAAAACAGTTATCAGGTATTGCAGTATTGTTGCTAGGCAATGCTTGCACTGGAACGGGTGTAACGATAGCATTAATATCCATCTGCCGTTGCGCATTTCCTGCAGCCATATCAGACCATACAGCAGCAATATTGTCTGAAACAGGTGCTGCAACTTTAGATTGAGAATAATGTAATTGTTTGTCAATTTTAGCTAAAGACTGAGTCAAATCACTCAACATTGATAAATTAGGATACTCACCCGCAACAGTGGGAGCAGTAGAAATATTCAGTTCCACACGACCAGAGAGTATTGGTGGGGTCACTGGTAAAAAAGTAGCATTAACAGCACCCATCATTGGTCCCAATATCATCTCCATGCAAAAAGGGGAGTGAAAAAACATTAGATAACGAAGAATCACCACTAATAACATCAGCAAAAACATTGTCAACATTTGGATTAATTAGGGAACTAGAAGGGTTAACATTAATTTTACCATCCATCAACATAGCTATTGGAGCACTGGAGCCTCTGGATGACATTTTTCCTTTTTTTTGATGGCTGTGAAGCCTGTAGATCTGGCGGGGAACCTACGAGGCCTCTTCTTTTTTCCTCACTTGCTGCGTCACAGCCAAGATCGCGCATGCGCCCACTTCATCTCTTTGAGCCGAGTACTCAAAGTTTCTCAGGGCCTGTACGTTGATTGACAGCCCAAAGAGGAAGGGGAGGAACCAGATATTCAGTGGACGCTAAGCCGACATCCTGAGACAGATCTCCCATTGCAGATACAGTCATCGGGTCCTTACTGAGAGATGAAGTCGACGGGAGTCAGCTTGAATCTGAGTTAAATTAATAGCTGTAGAAGTAGAAGGCATTGATGCAGATAAGCAGCGTTGCATCCATTAGTCTCCATCAGCTTCCCTGGCCCTTTCAATCAATCTATATGGAGTAATGACGCCATTAGAAAAGGTCAGCAGCGCTGAATAACAAGCAGAGATGCAGGAGGAGAACCTTCATCTTCTTTCTTCTGCGCCGACTGACAGCTAATGTCATATTTCATCAATTTAAAATGGTTTTTACTAACAGCACCGTTGATAGTCATGTGACCATTTTTAAACTAACCCATAATATTTACATATTCAAATTAAGTTGCCCTATTAGCATATTCTCTATTCTGCCACGTTCCCATAGGTGTAGGGCTGGGGACATTGTTTGCCCCGCCCCCACCTTATAATCCAAAAAGTTGGGTCTCAGCCAAGAGCCTTTTGGCGCATGCCTCCCTTGGCATAATGTGAGGTCATTCAATCACTTTCTTACCGGCTACACAAAACCTTCATCCATTTGGCTAAAGCAAGGGCCACAATCCGCAGATTAAGACCCATGTGACATCTTGCCAGCAGTAGAATCCCCAAAGGGGAAAAGCAAACCCTTGTTGGCCAAAATGCGTCAGTTTCAATCACAGAAACAGCTTGCAGGTATGGCCTGCAACCCCATAGGACAAAGCATCGGGACTCAGCAGATCTGGGTCTGGTGACAGGTATGACATGGCCCAAAGACCCATTCCACTTCATCAATTGCAGTGGCCATCAGGACGGAAGAGGGGCCTGCACACAATCTGGCCTGATTTAGAGATTGTATGATGATATGGTGAGAGGTTGGAAGCACTGTCAGGTTGTTATTGCTGACTTTGTTCCAGTTAGGGAGATTTGCCCTCTGTAATTGTCCTGATTACCACTGACACAGAAAATGAAAGTGAGGGTGAATCCATAATTTTGAGTTGCCCCTAGAACAGGGATAAAGGGGAAACATTCTAATGAGGACAATTGTTCCTGTCATAACTGTCTAAGAACAGATATCTTCCCACTTCCTGCTGTATTTACAGGACAGGAAGTAAATGGAAATCTTCATAATTGGACACAGGACCCCCCCACTGCAAAAAAAACAGGTTTTAACCCTCCTTATGCTAGCCAAAATGAAAACAAAGTTTTGGCTTTAGATATGCACTGCCTGACATCACCCTTGTGCTGCATCTCTTTCATATTCACCAACCTGTACTTTACCCTTTAAAGGGCAGCTGTGCTGATTTGCAATAGAGCGGAGAACTAGATAATTGGTGTTTTTCTCCACAGAATGACTACATACATTCATTTACGCCTGAAATCTAATGAATAAAATGTGGACTGAAAAGGTTGTAAATGAGAACGCTGCAGATGGCGAGATAGCATTTGGAGACGAGTCACTGTACACAAAACTGCGATGGGAGGATGACAGTTTTCCTAATTTGAATCCACATATCACGCTCCAAACCTCTCCTTGCTCGCAAAGCTGACTTGTTGGTCTCTGGGCTCATCACAGACAGAATATTGCTGAATTATTTATATTTTTGATTGTAAAAAAATTAAATTGTTATAGGCAATTTATTTTTAGTTTTACAGCATGGACATGTTTGATCCTCTGTCAGGTTTCGACAGTACTAGTACTAGCAGTAAGGAGAACTGGATAACTTTTGTTGCAAGTATTGAAGTTATTGAGTGGGTAAAAATTGCACAGAAATTCATTTGAATGGGCTGAAATCGCACTGGATTGCACCAAAAAGAGCACTTGCTCTACTTTTCAAAAACGCACACCAGGACCAGATTGTATGGTCAATTGCAAGCCCTGATGAAAATGGCCACTTGGGACTCCCAAAGTGCTTTGGTTGTTGAAACACAGTAAAACCTTGGATTGCAAGCATACTTTGTTCCTAGAAACACGCTTGTAATCCAAAGCACTTGTATATCAAAGCAAATTTCCCCATAAGAAATAAAGGAATCTCAGATAACTAATTTCACAACCATTTATTCGTAGGTCTTTCAGTTTATAGTCAATTTAGAAAGATTATAGTGATGTGATAAGGTTATGTAACCATAAAATGTCCATCCACAAATGTCAGCCTCCACAAGGGGATTAGAAGCAAAATCCAGCAGGAGCTACAGGGTATAAAAGAGAAGAGAGGCGCCTCTAAGTGTAGCAATATGGTTACATTTAATGAAGGTACAACATTTAGCAACTCACATGGTTGATGATTAAAACATCTAAGTATGCAAGCATCCAGGGTAAAGCTGTCCACATAGACCATCCTCTGCACCGCAGGCTCTCACTGCTGTCAGTCTGCAATTGTGACCAGGAAGACTACCTTGCAGTAGAGCATTCGGAAAGCGAGGCTTGAACCGCTTGTGGAGCACGGCATGGAAGGGACGACATCAATGGCGGTGAGAAGGATGATCTATGTGGACAGCATTACCCCAGATGCCTGCATACTTAGATGTGCCTGTTTTAATCATCAACCATGTGAGTTGCTAAATGTTGTACCTTCATTAAATGTAACCATATTGCTACACTTAGAGGGACCTCTCTTCTTTTTTATACTCAGTCGTGACATGACGCTACTTGTATATCAAGACATTGCTTATTTATCATGTCAAAATTTTGCTTGTCTTGCAAAACGCTCCCAAACCGAGTAATTCTCAAACCAAGGTTTTACTGTAAATATCTTTTCTGGAGAAAATGTTACTATTGGCTCCCTCCAATACTAAAGAAGAAAAGGTAAAGGAGGACCACCCTTAAAAATTCATGCCTTATCATAAATGACAGTCTCTCACCCAATACCACTCCTCATATGTAGAGGCCATATCCGTAACAGTAAACAAGCATACTAAAAAAGGGAGAAAGGGACCAAGGAGAAATACAAGGAAGTGTTCCTCCTTAGTCCAAAGATAGTTACCATGGATATAGTGGGCAGTGATGGGAGAGTAGTATATATAAAAAATTAACAAAGTTTATTATGGCATTGTATTCTAAAATATACAATGATAACACCAACAGTTATATGAATAAAGTTGGTCCACCAGACACTGATAAATGGGCCTATCCGGTGCAATAGGCACACGGTACGCCCATTGGCCAGATTCACAAAAACGACAAACAATAACAAACATATAGAAACATAAAAACATCTAGGGTGCAGGCGCCTATACTCCCACAGATGCACAAGGTCCCTATGGCTAAACGCCAAATCAGATTGTAAAAAAACTATTTTTATTAACAAAGGAACTTTGTGTATGCGTGGTCCCCCAGGGAGATAGGGATAGTGGGATTCAATCAACACAAGAAATGCCTAACTAAAAAGACCTCACTGAATTGCATCAACATCTACTAGATGTACTATATAGATAAATCGAAGGGGCTGCAGGGATGTGTATTGCATGTGCATGCTCAAAGCATTTGATTTCACAAAAGTCCGTTCCTGGAGTATACTAAATTATCTGACATTCAGAGAGTCTCTGTAGGGTGTGTTGAGTAGTTGAAACCACACAGTATAATTAATGCGGTACCCGCCAAGTACTAGTCACATAGCAACACAAGGTAACTGGATATTGCCTGGTACTAATGATGTATTTCAAGGTAGATCATTAACCAGTGGTGAATTTTACATCACTGTATACTGTCCTAGGGTCCGCATTAACCCAGACAATGCCACATCAAAGCGGAGATGCCATCTGCAAACAGGAGCTAAAGGGGTTACATTAACGCCTCTTGGTAGTGTGAAGATCAAACAGCGTCTCCTATGTTTCCATGGCTGCCCCGCTGCTCTGTGATTTCTCCGCCTATGGTGTAAGTGCTAACTGTGACATGCTGTATCCTGCAAGGACACGATGGTCGGCACTCCTCTTGCTCGTAGGTTCAGGCTGCAGCTGTGCGCGAACGGCAGGTGAATTCCTCGTTTCCTCCCTTCTGTGTGAAGGGATTCAAACTTTTTCAAACTATCAGAAATCCCCGTCTCCCATTAGATAGGGGAGATGACTGAGTCGGCGTCTGCACATCATGGTTATGTCGACGCGTTTCGCAACGTCATTGTTACGTAGCTTCAACTGGACGTGGATATGCAATACACATCCCTGCAGCCCCTTCGATTTATCTATATAGTACATCTAGTAGATGTTGATGCAATTCAGTGAGGTCTTTTTAGTTAGGCATTTCTTGTGTTGATTGAATCCCACTATCCCCATCTCCCCGGGGGACCACGCATGCACAATTGTTTTTTTACAATCTGATTTGGCATTTAGCCATAGGGACCTTGTGCATCTGTGGGAGTATAGGCGCCTGCACCCTAGATGTTTTTATGTTTCTATATGTTTGTTATTGTTTGTCGTTTTTGTGAATCTGGCCAATGGGCGTACCGTGTGCCTATTGCACCGGATAGGCCCATTTATCAGTGTCTGGTGGACCAACTTTATTCATATAACTGTTGGTGTTATCATTGTATATTTTAGAATACAATACCATAATAAACTTTGTTAATTTTTTATATATACTACTCTCCCATCACTGCCCACTATATCCATGGTAACTATCTTTGGACTAAGGAGGACCACTTCCTTGTGTTTCTCCTTGGTCCCTTTCTCCCTTTTTTAGTCCCTCCAATAATAGCCACATAATCAAAAGCTAATTCCTGTTGTCACATAATATCTGCTTTATAGGGAGGGAACAGCCAAGCCTAACTGATTCTTCCCTTCAACAAAGATCACATGGACACATTCCTAGGCTTCCGGTTAAGTAAACATCACTGGTGGAAAACTGTAGCAGCATTTGCTCCTAAAATGGTCAGTATTTCAACCCTTCTATTACATTACATTACATATTACATTGTTTTTCCATCCTAACAAGAATGTTAATGTGGACCTGAACTCAATATGTGATTTGCTATCTTATAGGGAAGATCTAGTTGTGTTGATTATGCCTCACCGCTGTGCTAAAATAAATACCTTTTCATCTAGGATTTCTTCTAAAAAAACAGCGTTGTACTTCCAGACATATGACTGCCTACACACTCTTTTGCCTTGAACTTCATAGCTATTTATCTTCCCTTTAAGAGACATTACTGCCTCTGCTAGTCTCGCCAGATTTGGAGTGTGATTTTGTGGTGTCACACTACCATACATTCCAAATTTCTGAGATCAGTGGCCCCTTTCAGTACAAAGTAGGACATATCTCTGTTATACCCCCAATTACATGAACTCTAAAGAATTGCTACACAAAAAAATCATTGTTGAACCTTCAAGTTGTTATTTTTATAGCTATTTTTACTTTCTTTCACATGTATTTTACTGATTTAAAAGTACATTGAAAGGAAGACAATCAAAGCATGCAGATTATATGACAAATAAAATGTCAAATACACTGGGTAAGAATAGAGAAGGAGAAAAATATACATACATTTAATCAGAAGTGTAAAAGATAAATGCCGGCAGGTATTACATGAGTGTAAGTAATAGTTTGTTGGGTTGGGGCAGGGGGGACGCATTGGTAAACCCAGTTAGGTGCAGAAAACGATTTGAAATACATGGAGGTTGGCCTCTGAATATAGCTGTTGGCAGGAGAATTTAGCATTAAGGGCTATGAAGCCCCATATAGCGGAAAAGGACAAGGGGCAGGGGTTCTGGTAGTGCAGGCTTTAGTGGGTAAAGCAAGAAAATATGAGATATTGAGAAAGAAGGAAGACTTAGAAGGGGAGAGGCATGGCCTGGGAACTCCCTGTATATAAGGTCATCATTGTGTTGTCTTCAGAGGGAGAATAGGGAGGGGACAAGGTTTAGGTTATGGTTACAGTTGAGCCAGGGTGACCACACTTTAGGAAATTTAAAGTACCATTCAGTATAAAAGTGAGTTTCTCATGCATTGCTCTTCACTTCAATGAAGTTCAAAGTGGCTTGCCTTCAAGTTTTAGCTATGGTTTGATGTGTGGCTAAAAATATAAGGGTTTTTAGTTTTCTTTATGTTCTGGTGAGGTCAGAAAATTGGTTTATGATGTAAAGCCTTTCATAAGTTGTGAACCAGGTTTCTATTAAGGACGATTTTGACCAAGTTATACAACGTGTATACCCCTAGTTTTTGAACCCTGGGGCATTGCCACCAACATCACTTAGCATGGCATTGGGCTCGAATTTAGCCATACAATCCGGGGTGAAGTACCATTGGAATAGCCCCTGGTGGGTGTTTTCTTGGGCCAAAATATTAGTGACACACTTTGCTGTTGCCAACTATTTGTTGTCTCATTCTCAAATATTTATGGATTCGTCCAGGTATCATTCTTAGTTAAACACATACGTTAGTTTAGAGCTGTTCATGGAAAAAAAGAGAGCTGTGCACAAGAGGGATATTAGGCTCACTAAGCGTGGATCATTCACACAGAGGTTTTTGCATGGAGATAGGTGTATTGAGAAGCATACATATGAAGGGAATTGTTTTAATATATTGGATAAGCTGCAGTGCTTCTGGAGGTATAAAAATGACTTGATGCCATCTAATGAAATGAGAATATAGTTTATTTGAGCATTTTTCAGACCAATTATAAGCTAGGGGGTTCTCATAGGCTGGGAAGAATGAAGGGCTATGAAGAATGCTCGATAATGGGAGATGGGTCAAGATTAAATTGCTAGTATATTACACTGAGTCAATGCTATGGGTGGTTTCTATTATAAACAGTCTAGGGGTTCAGGCGGTCCAAATCATATTGTAAATTAGACTAGGGGAGCTTTATAGGATATTTAAGTATGACCATATTTAACATTTAAGGTTAGTATTAAGAGATTCTAAGAGAGCTATATCCCTAAGTTGAGAATACTGAGTCCACCAGACATAAGATAACATATTGGCTGCCAGTCTCAGTCCCCATGTGTACCATAACATTTTAGAATTTTCCTCTGTTCAATATGGAGGAAAAGACTGTGAATTGGTAATACTCTGAAGTAACAGAGAAGTTTGGGGAGGTAGGACATTCTGTCGAACCATGATAGGTAGATGGAGCGCAAGGTGGTTAAGAGGCTTGAGAGTTCCGAGCAGGAGTGGACAATTTTCTTATATATGGGGGTCAAAGGAAGAAGTGATATTGATACCCAAGTATGGTAGAGATGTGTGACAGGTGAAGTTGTAGTTTGGATACTTTCACTTATTTCTGCCTTTTCAAAATAGCAAATGCAATAATTTAGGGATGGGATGAAAAGGTTAGTGTACTATAATGGTTTTGGAATTGAAACAGTACAATTTTTATAGAGGTTTACAGTATACATCAGGTCAAAAAAAGAGTCAGCTAAAGGCCTAAATGTTTCTTATCCATCGCTACTCTATTAGATACTGTACCCTTTATTGTTTATGTCAAAGACAACATTAAAAAAAAAAAAAAAAAATATATATATATATATATATATATATATATATATGCATGCACACACACACACACACACACACACTATACCGTCAAAAGTATTGGGATGCCTGCCTTTACACGCACATGAACTTTAATGGCATCCCAAGCTTAGTCCGTAGGGTTCAATATTGAGTTGGCCCACCCTTTGCAGCTGTAACAGCTTCAACTCTTCTGGGAAGGCTGTCCACAAGGTTTAGGAGTGTGTCTATGGGAAAGTTTGACCATTCTTCCAGAAGCGCATTTGTGAGGTCAGGCACCGATGTTGGAGAGAAGGTCTGGCTTGCAGTCTCCGCTCTAATTCATCCCAAAAGGTGTTCTATGGGGTTGAGGTCAGGACTCTGTAGAAGCCAGTTAAGTTCCTCCACCCCAAACTTGCTCATCCATGTCTTTATAGACCTTGCTTTGTGCACTGGTCCAAATCATTTGGTGGATGGGGGGTTGGCGGGATGTCTTGTTTGCTGCACCCCCCCCCCCCCCCTAAAAATATATAGCACCAGCCACCACTGCCTGCAGGTAAGACTTGTAAGCTTATCTGTAGGTAGAAGAATAAAAATAACACTTTATTACCACTTTAATTAGGGACTAAGGAAATATTGCAATCTAATTTTGTACTTTATACCACTCAGAGTAAGCTATGTAAACTGAATCTCTAACTAGATTTTTTTTTCTTTCTAGCTTATTAGCCCTTGTAAATCTTTTGTATAAATTCCACAATTCTTGTTGACACAGATGAGGGGACAGAAAGGCTGCACTATGAAAGAGAATGAATCCTCCTCTTATCTCTAAGTGCCTGCTGCCTGACTTCAGACTTAAAAGTCCGGTCATGGTCCTTTATGGCTCCTCTGATCTCTAATTCCCTGTTATGACTGTCCTATATTTCTCATGCATATTTTAATAGTTATGTGTGTAAACAGGGACACTGGTGTGGCAATTTGCAGAACGAGGCCTCAGTGGAGTTGGTCACTTACTGTTATTCGCTTTTGTGTCAAATAAAGTCAAAAAGTCTTAAAGTGTCATTGACAACCTTTTTAACTGGGAGCCAATGAAATGTAAGAAACTGCAGTCACTGGACTGAAAGTAAAGCTCCCTATCCCTGCATTAAATTAGTCTTTTGTCTGTTAATAGCCCCCTTTCTTTTCTTCACATTTAAAGCCGAACTTTACTCTCTAAATCAACATTAACTATATTTAGTTGTTATTCTGCTAGGAATGAATAATACTGTAGACTGATTTTTTTTTTTTTTTAAGGCGCTTCCAGGTTTCTGGGCCAGGAGGGGCTTTCTTAGATAATCACAGCCTCCTGCCTGGCCTGAATGCCTGAGCTAAGGACAGATGGATTCCAGAAAGTAAATGTTACATGAATCATCTGCCCTTACTCCAGATGGCCTTGGCTATAAATGTTGTGTGTGTGTGTGTGTGTGTGTGGTGGGGGGGTTTCAAAGCGATTTCTGATCAAAATAAAGCATAGAGACATGAATGGATGGGTGAGTTTTCTTTGAATATAAAATTTAATGAAATAGCAAATTTGGTTTGTGGTGCTCAGATACAGTTAAGTTCCATTTTAAAGCAGGTTCAACCCCAAGCACTGATCTAAGCTCCAACATCTACCATTCCATCATTCCATTGGGGTGTCACACCCCAGATGATGTCCGTTAGGACAAAATGCGTTGGGTGACGTTCATGGCAATCGCTCTTTACCTTCTAAAGAACAAGCTTGATCTTATCTGCAATTCTGTAAGTGTGAACCCCTCTATTTTAAAATAAAAGATCTTACGGTATTACGCTACGTGGATCCATTTGTTTTTCATATTCAATGCCTATGGAATGATTTAACATTTGCTGCACGCTTTGGAGTCCGTTTGTCTGAAGTACGATCTTCCACCATCCATCCTTAAAGTCTACTTTCCATCTACTGTGGCATTTTACAGATCACTACATTGAGGTCAAGTCCTCACCATGCCTGTCTGACCCGTGTGCTGTAAGGCAGTGGTCATCATCCCTGTCCTCAGGGCCCACTAACAGGCCAGGTTTGCAAGAAACTGAAATGCATCACAGGTCATATCATTTGCTGCTCAGTGATTGCAGTATTCTAGTCTGCATCTCCCCAAGGTAATACATAAAACCTGGCCTGTTAGTGGGCCCTGAGGACAGGGTTGATGACCACTGCTGTAAGGTACATGTGTCCACTCCATCTGGTAAGCGTGCCAACCTTACTTTTCTTGACTACACTTCATGATCAAGCACTTATTTCAAGATTTATTATTATTCACTTTACACTTGTGTTGATGGTTATTCACATCATCATGGTATATTTAATCAAGATGGAATGATATGCTATGTCATTTTCCTATATCTCCTGTCACAGTGGTTTATTTCCTTTCTATTGCATTCATTTTATCACCTTTGAGTGCTACACTATTCATTTTATTTTTGGTGATTCACTTTGTGTCTAGTGGAGTGTTGGCCGCTTACCCATTTTTCCTATGCGCAATTTTTCTTCTGTTTATCTATGTCTATCCCAATGTCCACAAAAAGTTGACAAATCCATATCGCTTCTTGACATGCGTGTGCTGCTGCAATGTACTCTGCTCCAGTTGAAGAGTGACAGTTGCTTGCTTTCGACTAGACCAACTTATGGTTCCTTCCCCATATTGGAAGATGAATCCACTTGTGGATTTGCGGTCTGTGCAGTCCCCTGCCCAATCAGCATCCACATACCCGACCAGTTTTGGATCTGATGTTGCTGGTAAACCGTAACTTCATCTGAATTGTTCCTTTGAGGTACTCCATCACTCTTTTTACTGCGGTGCAGTCACGCTGACAGGGAGCAGAAACTTTCCTGCCTAGCATGCCAACTGCTGCAGCTATGTCTGGTCTTGTCACAGTGGCAACATATAGCAGTTTACTGATTGCTCTGCAATAAGTGTCATTGTTGGTTAGCAAGTTCTCTGCTTTATTGCTCTTTATATAATCTGGTTCCATAGGAGATTTCACTTCCTTTGCATCTTGCCTATGGAATTGTTCCAATATTTCTGAGATTTTCTGAGACTGGTTGAGAAGATAACTTCCGTCTTCTCTCTCTATTTGGATTCCCAGATAGTAGCTAATGTTCCCAAGCTCTTTGTTTTCAAAATTTTCATTCAGCTTGTGTACTATCTGATTATAATCCCCTTCTTGTTCAAAACAGGTTATAATTTTATCGACATAGATAAGGATTTATATCCATCTGTCTTCTTGATTCCTGGAGTAGAGACAGGGGTCTGCTTTACTTCTTGAAAATCCCTCTCTGGTAAGCACATTGTTCACTTTCTCATTCCACATCCTTGCAGATTGTTTAAGATCGTAGATGTTCTTCTGAAGTTTACACACAAGGTTGTCTCCTTGCTCAAACCCTGGTGGTTGCTCCATGTAGAGATCTTCCTTAATATCTCCATATCGGAAAGCAGTTTTAGAGTCTAGGTGTTTGACTTGCATGCCCTTCCCGGTTGCAATGCTAAGAAGCGCTCTGATGGTGGAGTGTTTTAGGACGGGAGCGAATGTTTTATCGTAATCTTCACCGAATTTCTGGGAGTAACCCTTGGCAACTAGTCTGGCTTTGTATTTGTGCATATTCCCTTCTGTGTCTGACTTTACTTTGAAAGTCCACTTACTTCCTATAGTTTTGCGATTAGGAGAGAGCTTTGTCAGTGTCCAGGTTTTATTTTTTTGAAGTGACTTTAGTTTTTCTTCTCCTGCTTTTCTCCATTTAATGGTTTCACGTTTTGGCAGTTTTTTTAAGTCTTCCCAGGATGTTGGTTCAAGTATGCTGTGTGTGGGGCGTGGTCTGGAGCTGCATGGCGTAGGGTGTGCGGACTGAGAGCTCTGTCTGAGACTACTCCTTTATACCCATTCTGGGGCAAAAATCCTTCTCGTTCCACACCACCCAGCACCCACAATGTTCCTTACTCCTCCTGCCTTCATGTCGCCTCCGAAAAAGGACCTCTGAAGCCCTTGCTAAGGTGGACAAGTTCTGCCATGTGGATTGGTGACTCACAGGAGAAAGATGGCACCGTCTCCCTCCAGGAAGAGGAAGAACCACCCACGGGGGACACTGCCAGAGTGCTGGAAGCTATCTCCCTGTGCCAGACTACCCTCACCTCCAAAATAGAGGAAGTGAAGATCGACATATTTCTCATACGGCAGGACATCCACAAGCTGAGGGAGACTGAGCGCAGAGTCAGCCGCATGGAGGACGAAATCCCGCCGCTGAGGTCACTACTGAGATGCTACAACACCAGCTCAATTCTGTCCTCAGCAAACAGGACGACATAGAGAATAGACTCCACTGCTGCAAACTCAGGTCTCGAAAATCTGCTCATTAAAACCTTTGGCAGAGAGGCCTTCTCCTCAACATTTGTCGTGGAGCGTGCTCATCACCTGGCTGCACACCCGCCACCAAACGGCGCTCCCCCACGCACTTTCATCGCTAAATTCCTAAACTACCGGGACAGGGATGCTATCCTGCGATTAACTAGGGAACGGGGAAACATCCCCCTTGATAATTGCTGTGTTCCCGGACTTCTCTGCCGAAGTACAGAAGAAGAGAGCATGGTTCGTTGAGGCCAAGCGACAACTCTGCATCCAGCACCTGTCCTATGCAATGTTATTCCCGGCGAGACTGTGTGTTGTCTGCGATGGCAAGGCCCAGTTTTTTGTGGACCCCGATGCAGTGCTGTCATGGTTGGAGCACCGCGACGCAGCTTGCCTGGCACCTGCCTAACCTTGCAGCAGAAGACCTCCCTCCTCCACGTGGCTGGGGCTCTCCTGCTCCAATTCTCCCTGCTCCAATTCTCCCTGCTCCATGCATGGACCGGCTAACTCTACAGGAACCACGAGTTGGGCTTTTCCCCGTCTTTGCCCCCACACACATGTGTTTTTGTATGCCTCTATCTGCCTAATCCTGGGGCTGTCCGGGCCTGCTTCTTTAAGACTTCCTCCTCCCTTCCCCCCATTCCCCCCTATTGCTCCTTCTAGAACTCAGACCTATCGTCTGAACCCCTGGAACTATTGGAACTACAACACCCAGCACTGTTGTGCACTTTTCAGTGGTTAGCCGCCCCCTGGACCCCAATGGTCTCACTTACACCCCTTTTCTTCCCCCCTTTTTTTTAAACTTCTCAGTGTCTGTTTCCCTGGCCAGCCCCTGCCCCCATGGCTGTGGAGGATGGACGTATGTTAATTTTGCCATGCTGGTCCAGTGCATGCAAGGTTTATGTGTTATATGTTAATTTTTGCTTTTATCTGAAATGCCTTATACTATTAAGTGACTGTGCTAACTGTCCAGGTCCTATCTATGATGGATTTGCAACCTTTGCTATGTGTTTCGCTTGTGGGATGTGAGTCCCTCTGGACTGCCAATATAATTCTGCTTTATATGCATGCATATTAACTCCTCTGTATGCCATGATGAGCTGTTTTGTACTTGTGATGCCTGTGCGCTTTGTGAAAGACCGCTCCCTGCTGTTCCGACTGCATACCCTCATGTTCACAATGGACTCCCTTAAACTAGTCATGTGGAACGTGCGAGGGCTGTGCGCTAAACCTAAATGTGGGGCTATACTCTCGCATCTGAAATCCCTCAAGGCGGTTGTCTCTGTCCCCAACTGGAGCAAAAAAATTCCTGCGGAGTTGCCATCCTAATCACCAAAACGGTACAGTTCCAACTACACTCCTTGCAGATGGACCCTCAGGGATGGTCTCAGTTCCTACATGCAACTATTGGTGGCCTCAAGGTTCTCTTACTGGCCTTCTATATCCCCCCGCCATTTCAATTTGGTGTCCTTCAGGACGGAGTGGCCTTCATGGCTCAACACCCCACGGTACCTGCCATATGGTTGGGGGATTTTAATATGACAACCCACTCTAGCCTTGATAGATATAGCTCCATCACCCCAGTGTCACCCCTACCCTCAACCACCAGGTTTGGGAGGTTCCTTTCAGAATTCGCTATGACTGACACCTGGAGACAAAAGCACCCTACAACTGTTGCTTTCTCCTGCTTCACCCCTTCATGCTCTGCCATGTCTCGCATAGACCTAATTCTAGCCAACCCTCCCCGCAGTCCGCATGTGAAGACTGAACCAGTTCTGGTTTTCCACCATGTTGGACCTGGAGAATATCCAACGGGAGTGGGCTCATTTCTTCTGCACCAATCAGGGCTCAGCGCCGGTTGGGACGGTATGGGAGTCCTTTAAAATACACGCCCGCTTGACCCTCTCCACGTGCATTAACAGACATAAAGCCTCCTCCAAGTTGGTGATGCAACAGGCCGAGGAGCGCCTTGGCTCTTGAGCAAGTGTTCATCAACAATCCGTCTGCAGTCTAGACTCACTGATCAACTCCACTTTGAAAAGGCCTGTGACAGACCTAGCCGGGAGAGAAACTTTTGGAGGGGACTGTATGCTAGCCTCTTGCCGATCGATCGGGGGCCCTTGCATTTGGAGGAACGGTGCTCTTTGTGAGCTGTATGCCTGGGGACCCTTGAGGTGGTATTACTGTGGATTCGGGTCCTGGTTCCCCAGGTTACACAGACTCTGGGGACACTGGATTTGCCATATTGGAATAGTGGCTGATTCATAATGCTGGGACAGATACTGTTAGGAGATGCTGATGTAAATTCCAGCACCTGTCTGTCTGTTATCTGCTAAAATGTGTATTGTAAATAAGTCTATAGTATGGGATCTAAGAGTCATTAGATCCCAATTGTTGTTTGTGTTAATTAACTCTGCTATTGTGTGAAGAAGAGTCTATGTTGATTGTGATAATGTTGATTGGATTTTCTGAACTACAAGACGGCCAGTCTGGCATAAAAGTCATGTCTGAGTCATCTAGGCTGTCTAAAGGGATTAGTTAATTAGCTCATGTTAATTAGGTTAATTAGGTTACAGCTGTATTGTTAGAGTAATATGAGCAGGAGGTCTGCACCTCCACTTTTAGTGTATAAAAGCCTGTATTTTGCAATAAAGTGAGATTCCTGGTTGAACTTACATACAGCCTGCCTGGTGTTTGTTCTGAGCTATCACAACTGGGTTAGAACGGCACAGAGCTGTAGTTCTAATCCCGGAGCATTGGATGACCGAACCATCAAACGTTGCAATCTGATTCTATAGCAGCAGAGGAGTGTCGGGAGAGTGGAACCGAGCAAGAAAGGGGCTCGTTACAAGGCCAAACAGAGCATCTTCTTCACTAGGCAGCGTATATTCGAACATGGCGAACGTGCAGGCAAATTGCCTACATGGCCCACCTAAACAACAAGCCCCCGGTGGTGGTTGAGCTTCAGACGGCTTCCGGGGACAGGGTCACTGACTCTTCCCTGGTGGCTGCTGCGTTTAGGCGGTTCTAATCTGATCTATATACTTCTGCCATTAGTCACTCCCAAGATAAACTAACCACGTTCCTTCAAGATATCGATTTTACCACTTTCACTCAGTCCGAGATTAAACAGCTTGAGGCAACGATTACCACAGACTGTATAGACAAAGCATTGGCACACCTCCCGCCCTCTAATGCGCCTGGTTCTGATGGCCTTCCCCTAGAGTTCTATACCCAGTTCAGGGAGGTTCTCGTCCCCAAACTGCAAGCACTGTATGCCCACATTTTCAAATCAGCTACACTCCCAACATCCATGCGTGTAACCATGGTCGTCCTGATACCCAAACCAGGGAAAGATCCCCTATTCCCAGAGTCATACCGCCCCATCTCCCTCCTACAGCTAGATGTCAAAATCCTTGCTAAAATTCTTGCCCTGCCGTTGAACAAAATAATACTTGGCCTAATACTTTCAGACCAGACAGGGTTCATGCCCAACAAGAATACAGCATTCAGTCTCCACAGGCTCTTTATGAATCTTCAGTCCAATCATGACAATGTTGGATCCAGGGTAGTGGTCAGCCTGGATGCCGCTAAGGCGTTTGAATCCATGGAATGGAGTTACTTGTGGGAGTGTTTCCGTAGGTTTGGCTTCGGCCAAAAATGTATTAAATGGCTTCAACTCCTCTACCAGGCTCCCACTGCCCAGATCTAGGTCAACGGTTACGTCTCGGAATCCTTCCCCTTATCCCGTGGTACTCGGCAGGGAGGTCCTATATCCCCATTACTGTATGCCCTAGCATTTGAGCCCCTCGCCATTGCTATTAGGGCATGCCTGGACATCAAAGGTCTCCGCACGGGTCGCGTGACTGAGGTCCTCAGTCTCTATGACATGATGACATGTTACTATATTTGGAGGATGCTGGTCCTTCCCTCCAAGAGGCTCTGCAGCTCATAAAACAATTTGGGGCTTACTCCAAATTGCAAATTAATTGGACTAAATCTCAGATCCTCCCGCTGGACATGGCCATCCCCTCAGCAGAACAGGCTGCACGTCCCCTGGTCAGAGCAAGTAGAATTAGGTACCTGGGAGTACAAGTCTCCCGAACCCCCGTGGATTACATATGATCAAATCTAGAACCCCTATATGATCTCTTAAAAAACAAAACCCAGACCTGGTCCTGACTCCCCCTTGGAGTAATGGGGCAAATCAACTTGGTGAAGATGATTCTTCTTCCCAAGCTGCTTTACCTATTCTGGCATGCCCCCCTCTACATCCCCACGCGTACTTTTAAATCTATGGAATCTCTTCTCAATACATTTGTATGGGGCTCGTCCTGCCACAAACTGTCATGGAGAACTCTGAAATGCCCTGTCCACCTGTGTGGTACTGCCCTACCAGATCTAGCTCTGTACTATACTGCTTCCCAACTTTTTCTACTACAATCAGATAGACAGGGATAGGTACTTCACCCTAGTCTGCTCCTCCAACTCTACTCAGGTTGCCTACCCCTTCCAAGTTTTATTTTGTGGCACTCGTGAACCATCTGATTCGGGTAACAGGAGTCATATGATAATCCACCACTGTAAAATTTGGCAAATGGCCATGACCATCACTAAGGCCCCTAAATTTCATACCTATACCCCACTCTGGGAAAACCCACACCTACCTGAATTGCAGACTGTCTCTGACTACAAATTATGGATTGCTCGGGGGGTTATATTCCTCTCACAAGTCATAGTTAATGGCACAATTACATCTTTT
Organism: Aquarana catesbeiana; assembly: GCF_042186555.1. Taxonomy (NCBI): domain Eukaryota; kingdom Metazoa; phylum Chordata; class Amphibia; order Anura; family Ranidae; genus Aquarana; species Aquarana catesbeiana. Next base: position 523,971,183 of record NC_133326.1, read on the forward strand.
CAAGCCCTTAAAGATGGCTTTGATCTGCCCAATCACATGTTTTTTCGCTACCTCCAACTCCGACACGCCCTCAACTCCCAATTTCGCGATTCTGTCCCTAGCCTTGATTCTTTATACCTTGTGGACCCGGTCATGGGTCAGGATCCCAAGAAAAGAATTTCCACATTCTATAACCACCTCTTACCACCTGCAGCTACTGATCATGCATACCAACTGAAAACCAAATGGGAGTCGGATTTGGGGCTGTGAAAGATGAGGACTGGGATCAGGCACTAGCCTCCTGTAAAGTAGTATTCCCCAAATTGTCAGACCACCTCACCCACCTCTGTATCCTTCACAGGTCCTATCTTAGACTGATTGGCCTCTCTAAATTTTTAACCGGACCATAGCCCTGCCTACTCCAAATGCGGAGACCCCAGCGGAACCTTCTATCACCTATTATGGTCCTGCCCCTCCCTCCAAGACTATTGGTCACAGGTGGTCAAGTTCCTTCATGATCGCATGGGCTCCCCCCTGACTCTATACCCTCGTCAGTGTTTACTGGGCCTCCTTCATATCTCTGATGAAGAGAAATATTTAAATATTTTCTTGCAGGAATCCCCGTTCCTAGCCAAAATGCAAATAGCCCAGTCCTGGATCAAAGTTTTGGCCCCTACTATCCAACAATGGATCAGAGCAGTAAATGCTGCTCACCCCTACAAGAAAGTATTATATTCACATAGAAGTTGCTCGACCAAATACAACAAAATATGGGACAAAGTGCTGGAGGACCCCTCTACCTGTAATGAGGCGGAGTAATTCCCTTACATAGAGCGGTGTTTGTTCCGTCATACATGCCTAACGTTCTTCTTACTTTTCCTAATGTCTGTATGCCCTCCCATATCGGAGCTCTCCTGCACTCATGTTACGCTAATACGGGGCTGGCTATTGGTCCCCTATTGGGGTACACTCAGCCATGTTGTCCATGCACTCCAGTAGCCCATGGTATCTGAACCCCTTATCTGTCACATTTTATGTATCAATATGGTCATGTCAATTTTATATCCTTTGATATAGTGCCTGTTGCACTTTTCAACTGTCTGTACACTTTTTCAAATATGCTCAATAAACTTTATTTTGACTCTGCACAGGTTTGGTTTGGTCGACCCCCTTCTTCTGGTTTGTTGGGCATATTTACTTCACAGCTTTCAGGGATCTGTGTTTCTGGTGATGGGCTTTCATCAAAATAAACACTACGGCTTGCTGTCACTTTGTCAGTTTTTGGGTGTAGGATTCTGTAACCCTAAGGCCTCATGCACACCGGGTGTTAAAATAACGTTTTGAAAACGCCAGTATCTTTGCAGTGATTTTTTTAAACTTTTTTTAGCTTTTTCAGCTTTTTTTCAACGTTTTTGCAATAGCGTTTTTCTGCGTTTTTTTTTTTCAATGGATCAAAAACGTTAAAACCCGTTGGTGAACGACGTTTTTGAGTGTTTTTGAGCGTTTATCAGCATTAGAGCGTTTTTACAGCTGAAAAACGTCTCTCAGAACCCACTGGTCCTGGTTTTTTTTTTACAGCTTAAAAACGCCTATGCCATTTGCAGCTCAAAAATGCCTAGGTGGGATTGAAGCCATAGACTAACATAAACAGGTCTTTTTAAGCTACAAAAAACGCTCAAAAAAGCGGCTGTAAAAACATCCGTGTGCATGAGGCCTTAGTTTGCTCACTGTAGCCTACCAAAATGCCCTCTATGGCTCTGTTCTCCAGCTTGGATCGCTTTTCACTTGGAATATAGGTATATGCTTTACATCCAAACACTCTGATGTGCCCTATGCTAGGGTTTGATCCATGCCACAATTCGAATGGAGTACTTTTAATGGCTCTTGAGGGTAGTCTGTTCTGTAGGTATGTTGCAATCATGACTGCTTCTCCCCAGTATTTGTGAGGTAGGTTGGTATCCGACACCATGCACCTGCCCATTTCTAGAAGAGTGTGATTTTTCCTTTCTGCTACACCGTTTTGTTCAGGAGTGTATGGTGCGTTTGTCTGGTGTATTATTCCTTCTCTCTTCTGATATGAGGCCACTTCTTTGCTTATGTTATATAAAATGTGAAAATGGAAGTGGAACTTTACATGAAGCATGTCATTGTGATTGATGAAAAAATATGTAAATTAGGAAATAATTAACTATAATTTGTTTTAATGTCATGATACCCGGGGGGTAGTCCATGATGTTTGTAATCATAATGAATGAATAAATGATATAAATGATATATCATTTGAAATATAATCATGAAAAAGTATTAACATGATATTAGTAATAATAATAATAGGTTTATTGCACATACATGGACATAATTGATACGAAAAATACAGAAAAAATAGAAATCAAATTACAGAACATATATTACATATTAGATATACAGACAATTAATAATGTTGTTGTTAAAATAAATTCATAATTGAAGTGGAAATATCTGGGCACCATAAGTTGATAACCCAACGCGTTTCATGGCTTTATGCTGCCAATCATCAGGGGTAAGATGCATGTATGTACTGAGAAGTCAAAACAAATAAAGTAACTATTAATAAACACTTCTCGGCCTTTTGGCTAAGATCAAGTGTAGTATCTGTTCTTATCAGTTTCCAGAGGAGGCGATGTTGTACCGACCAATAGTGGGAAGGGCACATGCAAATCCGATGGTGTAATTGGACCTGGACAGACGGTTGAGGGAAAGTCATCACCTGTTGCCCATGGGGGCTTCAGTGGGCCTACCCAACCAGTCTAGAAAGGACCTCCTGGTGAGGATGGGTGCTGCACATGGGTCTGGCCGGAGGGTCGGGTCCCTGGCCTTCTGGCCTGGATTGTGGTAGCTCTAGCTACGGACAGTTATTCGGGAGAGAACGCTTACTTCCCCTTTGAGGGGGGGGAGTGGCCAGTATTTCCCGAATGTAATTAGGTAGGAGTGATGGGAGCGACGGTGGAGCCTGATGGTAAAGGGCTCTCACCAAGCTTCTGGATCTCCATGCCTTTCTGCCTGTGGTGGGGGCTGCTGTGGTCTGGGCTGTGGGTCGGGGTTGAACTTGAAAGCCTATGGAGTAGTGCCCCTGGAGTGGCAGACCAGGGGTGCCATAGAATCACTGTGTGTGGCAGACACTTTGATTTTGGGCACCAAGGTCACTGCACCATAACACGCTTTTTGGAGCTCTGTTTTACCCTGGGACGCTCAATTGGCTCCTTCACTGAGGTCCCCTGAAGTTTCCCTCCGGCTTTAAGAAGAATCTTTCTGTAATGCTTTTAATACTTCTGCAAGCAACTGCAGGCTGATTCCTGCTTTGGGACACTTAGCCTTGAAGTGCCCAGGTTCCCCACATCCAAAACATCACTTTTCCTTAGTTTGGGGAGGCTTTAACCCTCCTGGGTGAAATCCTTGCTCTTGCATCTTCCCTTGGGTTTCCATTACTCGCATCAAAGCATGATACATTTGAGTTTGGGCCTGGGCAACTTGGGTCATCAAGTCTACTGGCCCTGATTCGCAAACTGGCTTTTTCTTGTCAGGACTGACAGATCCCTCTTGCTCTGTTTCTGTTTCACTGTCCTCATCCGAGAAACCAGTTTCAGCATGGACAACACGAGCAGACACTTTTGCTGCATATACACGATCGGACATTCTGACAACGAAATCCTGGGATTTTTTTCTGATGGATGTTGGCTCAAGCTTGTCTTGCATACACACGGTCGTACAAATGTTGTCGGAAATTCCAATCGTCAAGAACGTGCTGACGTACAATAAGCCGAGAAAAATGAAGTTCAATAGCCAGTGCGGCTCTTCTGCTTGATTCCCGGCGTGCGTGGAATTTTGTGCGTCAGAATTGTGTACACACGATCGGAATTTCCGACAACGAATTTTGTTGTGGGGAAATTTCAGAACCAGCTCTCAAATTTTATGTTGTCAGAAATTCTGACCAAAAATGTCCGATGGAGCCTACACACATGGAGCCTACACACGGTCGGAATTTCTGACAACAAGCTCCCATCGAACATTTGTTGTTGGAAAATCCGATCGTGTGTAAGCAGCATTACTCTCTCCTTCTTCCACTAGAAACCAACTCTCTCATTCCCTGACTCTTTTCCTCCAATAGAGCTCCTCTGGAACTGTCCATGTTCCCTTCAGTAATAGTTTCAAGACAATGGGGTGGTTTGGATGGGTCCCTTTTAAGACCCGATCTAGAGGAGCTTGATCAGCGTTTTTTGGATTGATACCCTTCTTAAGGATATTCTCATGTAGCATTCTGTCTACTCGAGAAATATACTCTGAGAATCTCTCCCCCTCTTTGTTGGTGAGTGTGATTGAACTTGTACGAGAGATCCGAGATCTTTCTGAATACAGCATACAAATGTTCTACAAATCTATGTAATCCATAGCAACATAATCTTTCTTTCCCATTCGCAAGTTATGGATCACTTCAGCTGCTGCGCCTCTAAGGCTCTCACTAAGCCGCTGTCCCTTCACAGCTTTTGGAACACTCCATTCCTCTACTGCCTGAATGACCTGACTCATCCATGTCTCTAATTCCTCCTCTCTGGTCGGAGTTGGCAACTGCCCTGAGAAAAAAAACGGAGCCTCTGGTATCCTTGGTTTGCATTGCTGGAGCTGTTTTTCACCAAACTCTCAACTAGTCAGCTCACATCTGTGTAGAATGAGGCGAGAGGAGCATTAGCCCCACAGTAATCTGCACCAACTGCTCCTGTGTTCCCCACATTGGCTTGCGGTGGCAGCGGCCCCTCTGTTGCCTCTTCCTCCACTTGCAGTGGGATCACCTGAGCAACTACCCCTTCCTCTAGGGGCACGTCTTCTTCCTGGAAACAGGCAGGTATTTCTTTCTGCCACTCCATCAATGCCCAAACATAGTCCAGAGTAAACTCTACCTTCACATCCAGAATGTAGGCCCTCTGCTCTGGGACTAAGGCTCTCACCCACTGTCGGATCTCCTTCTCAGTGCACTCACTTCCTGAGATCTCCAGAACAGTGCTTCGCTCCATTCGAGTACCATGAGCTCTCCCCCAGATGACTGGAGTCCATCTTTGGCTCACATAATAACTCATATCTGGGCTGACTTGGGCCTAAAAGAAAAACGAATGCTCCTGCGCTTGAGAAATTACTGTACGGCTGATTGAAAACGTATCTTTGCTAATCAGGCCACCACATCAGCTGTGCTGCCACTCTCAACAGATCAGGGGAAACCCAAAGAAAAAGGAACAGAGGGCACACCAGCCTTGCGCATTACTTTTGCAAAATTTTTAATATTGCAAGAAGTTTAAAAACACTTCAGATGCGTTTCGTGACACAGATTTAGTCTTTATAGAAGGTCTATAAGGTAACATGACATAGATTTAGTCGTCATATAAGGTCTATAAGGTACACCAAGTTTTGTTAAAATAAAAAGTCTTTGCGTGATGATGCCACCATGCAGTGCACATTTACATGAACTTGTTTGCTTTAATATATAATGATTGGGGGGGGGGGGGGGGGGGGCGTTATGTAATCTTCAGGTTTATATTGAATTTTTTAAGCATGTGTGCAAAGACAGCTCTGGCAGCAAAAGAGTTAATCCTGCACAGATCACACAGTGTGCTGCTGTCCCATAGTGAAAAAGCTGTGAAGTCTATTGACAAGGCGCAGGTCTACTTCACATGGCCTCTATATATCAGTATGAAGTGTGAGTTTGTGGCAGTGTGTGAGAGAGGGTTAACTACACACAGACCAGCCCTCACCATCCCCCTTCATGCTGCAGATAACAGACATTGTTAGTCTAACCTTTCTGAGAATCTACAGACAGCCTCCTATGCCCAAATACCAGCTGTCCAGAGCTCCATGGAAACTGAAAGTTCTCAGAGTAAATGTCCCTTCCTTCACATTTTAGTTTCGTTTTCGTTTCTCAACGAAAACGGAATGGATTTTCCTCATAGTTTTGGTCAGAGGACGAAAATGTGCTGTCGTTTTCATCACTGTAAAATGCCGCTGACAAAAATTATGACAAAAAGATTTTCATTGACAAAATTAACACTGGTGTCCCCTCTTCTTCAGAAGCGTTTCGAGGGGTGTCCCCTCTTCTTCTTATGCATTTTGAGGGGTGTCCCCTCTTCTTTAGATGTGTTTCGAGGGGTGTTCCCTCTTCAGATGCGTTTAGAGGGGTGTCCCCTCTTCTTCATATGCGTTTAGAGGGGTGTCCCCTCTTCAGATGCATTAAGAGGGGTAACCCCTCTTCATATGCGTTTCGAGAGGCGTCCCCTCTTTTTAGGGCTCTGAAGAAGGTATGCCCTTCGAAACGCATCAGGTTACTTTGGACTCTTCATCACACAACTGCTAATGGCCAGCAGATCTTGCTGGATGGAACATGTGGTGGACTTTATACATTTTGCTCGGTTTTATTACTCGTTTGTATGTTTTTAAACTTCTTGCAATATTAAAAATGTAGCAAAGGTAATGCGCAAGGCTGGTGCACCCTCTATTCCTTTTTCTTTTTAGAGTGACTAGGGCCTGCAGCAGAGAACATCCCGGACGAGCCTCCAAATGTAGCACTGCTCCTTGGGGGTTGCTTAGAATTGCAAATGTTCATCTGCACCACCTTAACCCTGTGAACCTTCCAGCCCTCCTGACGCTCTAGGTTTAGACATGTTGTGTATACCTTTAACCACTTACCGACCGGCCACTGTATATATACATGATCAGTTTGAAGGTGGATATCTCGGTAATGGCAGCAGCTGCTGTCACAACCAAGGTATCCATCTTTAGGGCCGGCGGTTCTGTTTACGATAATGGTGGTTTCTGCGGCGGATTCACCGTTATCGGCGGCAGGAGAAGTGCCACCCCCTCCCGCCGCTTACCGGAGCCGTCGGTAGCGGCGGAGGCGATCGGGACCTTTCACGTCTGTGGTATGGAGACGAGTGAGGGGAAGATGACCCCCCACCCATCTCCATACCATAGGAGGGCGGAAGCGACGTCATAACGTCGGCTCCGCCCATACGTCTTAAAGGCATATTTTTTTGTTGTTATTTTTTCAAATGACAATTTTTTTTTTTTTGCATTTAAGTCCAAATATGAGATTTGAGGACTTTTTGACCCCAGATCTCATATTTAAGAGGACCTGTCATGCTTTTTTCTAGGGATGTTTACATTCCTTTTAATAAAAATAAAAGTGATCCAAATTTTTTTTTTTTAAACACAGTGAAAAAATAAACAAAATAAAGTAAAATAAATAAGAAACATTTTTTTTTTAAAGCCCCCTGTCCTGACGAGCTCGCGCACAGAAGTGAACGCACACGTGAGTAGCGCCCACATATGAAAACGGTGGTCAAACCACACATGTGAGGTATCACCGTGACCGGTAGAGCGAGAGCAATAATTCTAGCCCTAGATGTCCTCTGTAACTCAAAACATGCAACCTATAGAATTTTTTAAACGTCGCCTATGGAGATTTTTAAGGGTAAAAGTTTGACGCCATTCCACAAGCGGGCGCAATTTTGAAGCGTGACATGTTGGGTATCAATTTACTTGGCGTAACATTATATTTCACAATATAAAAAAATTGGGCTAACTTTACTGTTGTCTTATTTTTTTATTCAAAAAAATGAATTTTTTCCCAAAAAAGTGCACTTATAAGACCACTGTGCGAAAAAAAGTATTGCATTGACTGCCATTTTATTCTCTAGGGTGTTAGAAAAAAAAAACAATATATAATGTTTGGGGGTTCTAAGTAATTTTCTAGCAAAAAAAAAAGTTTTAAACATTTAAACACCTAAAATCCAAAACGTGGCTAGTCCTTAAGTGGTTAAATAACACACTGACACAAAGTATATTGATTAGCTCTCTCAAGTTTTACTTAATCAAGAGGAGAGTCCTGTAACAGGGTTTTAGTCAGCTAAGTTCTGGATAAAAAGCCAAGACTCCATTGAAAAAGTCCCCCAAAGCAATTAAATGACAATTGGTAATGACAGAAATATAATATCAAGACATACAGAAAGCAGGGAATAAATTAATGGATTTTAAAGGGGCTACTGAATATAATACCACTGCTAAAGGGGAACCCCGGGCAGGCCAGTTGAAAAAGTCCCCCAAAGCAATTAAATGACAATTGGTAGTGACAGAAATATAATATCAAGACATACAGAAAGCAGGGAATAAATGAATGGATTTTAAAGGGGCTACTGAATATAATACCACTGCTAAAGGGGAACCCCAGGCAGGCCTATTATACCTTTAATCTTAATGAGAGATAAAGTAATATAGGAACTAGTGGTGTGCCCCTTTAAATGGAAATGGAATTATAAGAGTTAAAAGATGCAAGGCCTTCACCGGCATGTTGGAGCTCAAAGAAACAAGACTTCTAAATGTGGCACAGTGATATGCAGTCAAGGCAAAACAGATGAGACTGACCAGTGGCAATTCTTAAGGTAACTGTTGCCACGTGGTAGGCTGCAGTTCTCTCACACAGCAGCGGAGGGGATATTTACTTGATGAGATTCGGGAAGCAAGAGGGCTTGGGCCTGATCTGCTGACCCCTTTATAGCCTCTCCCAGAGTTCCCTCCCTAGAGCAGATGGCCAGCTGGGAGGTGTAGTTCTTGGATAGTTATGCAGGTCAGGGATGTCTTCAGGAGACTACAGTTCCCACAACGCTCCATGCTTGGCTTTAGAATATGATGCATGTAATCAGAGCCCAGCACAAGGGGAACACAGAGGCAGTCTAAGAAGGGAGAGGGTAAGTCTGCAGCGCCAGATACACTTACCAGCTAAAACAAGCTGAAACAATTTGCATTCAACATGTATTTGTAAATGTGCAATTAAAACCTGCCTTTAACATGCAGTTTCATTTGGGTCTTTTTTGGGGGCTGGGGGGTGTGTATGTGTGTGTCTTGGATGAAAACATTTATAAAAAAGACCAGCTGTGTCATTCATTATGGGTTTACATCTACTTTAAAGCATATCTAAACACAAAAGCAAAAACCTAAAATAATGAGCATTTTGAATCCTTACATGTAGTGGTGCATTAGTTTTCTTTTTTAAGCGTTTCCCCCTTTATTTTCACCTGGTGATTCGATCAGTAAGTCTGTTATTTTTCATTTTTACTTTAACAGACCAAGCTGTTCTGCAAAAAGTGGCAGTTAGAGGGTTAAGTCAAAACATTCACCACTGACAGGGGTGCTAACAATGGCCAGCTTTATTAATTTTTGTAAAACCTTTATTCCAAAAGAAAAAGAAAGGAAAAAAAACTGCTGTAGTAGCTTAATCACTTTGCCTCTCACACTTGTTCACCCCTATGGACCAGAGAAATTTTTACAATTCTGCTATGGACCAGTTTATTTGGGAATAACTTTGTCCTTACTAAAGATAACAAGGTGGGTCCTTCTCTTCTGTCATAAAAACTCCCTCCTGCCATTGTGTATGTGCATTGTGTGTGTGTGTGACCATTTAAAGCTGTATAACTTAACGTATTATATACACACAGACTTTACACACAATATTTTTTTTTCTTAGAGATTTATGCAAAATGCTGCAGATTACTGCAGCTCTTCCTCGAGTGTTCTTGTGTGACCACTAGATGGTGCTCCTGCAGTTCCCCTTATTCGAATCATAACACATTATAATTGAAAGAGATGCAGTAATAGACTTCATGCATTAGGTTTATTTTTCAAGGAGCCATCCTGATTAATTATGTTTTCATATGCCGTGACTACCCTTGGCGAAGTATTATTTTTTATTTGTAAGAGGTGCTCATGTGGGATTTTTCTCCAGCGGAGTCTTGCTGAATTGTAGTTAAAGACGTTATAGCTCTGCCCTGGAAAGCGTTTGGACCTGGCTAGTAGAATATAATTACGCCTTTACTATAAAAGAGGAGAGAATGACATTGTTGGCCAATAACAAAACAATATCACAGACCAGACGAGGTAACAGTGGGGATGAGAACGTTGATTAATTGCTCCATGGAGACAAGACGGAAGCTCTGAAGTTAATATTCCAGACTTACTAACATATATCAGGTTTATTTACCAAGACTGTGCAAAATGGTTCTATATTTATGTGGCGAGCTGGGTCCTGTTTCAAACCACACAGACTAACTTTATAAATCATTATAATGTTGAGGTGTGGGATTCAAGTGTTACTATCCTGGCTAAAATACAAGATAATATTTCATGAATTTAATGAGGGTTGGTTTTTAGACACACACGCTTGATGAGCCTAAAAGTGTCAATTATTTCTAGTTTGTCAGGATATGTTAAATACATATAGTAAAATGTGTGCAAGCTAAATACAGCAACACTAAACTCCTGTTAAGGGTGGCTACGTTTTTTCTCCGTGGTCTGACCATATGTAGGAACATAGCCACCCTCTCTTGCTCGTTCCTGAGATGGCCAAGGGACTATGGGATTTGTAGTGTACATAGAGCAGTACACATGATGCAACTTACATACACTGCTTATTCAAAACATTATGACCACCCACCTAATAATAAGTAGGTCCCCCTTTTGCCGCCAAAACAGCCCTGACCCATTGAGGCTCGGACTCCAAATTAACATCCACATGTATGGCAGAACCCAAGGTATCCCAGAAGAACATTGCCGAAAATATCATGCTGCTTTTGCCGACTTGCCTTCTTCCCATAGTGCATCCTGGTGCCATCTCTTCCTCAAGTAAGTGACATACACGCACCTGGCCATCCATATGAAGTAAAACAAAATTCATGATTCATCAGACCAGGTCTACTTTTTCCAATGCCCCATAGTCCATTTCTTGTCTGTATACACGGGTCAGCATGGGCACTTTGATCGATCTGTGACTTTGCAGCCCCATACACAACAAACTGCGATTCACTGTGTGTTCTAACACCTTTCTAATGGAACCAGCAATACTTTTTTTTCAATAATTTGAGATTCTGAAGCTCTTCTACTACACAGCCAGCCTTCCCTCCCCTTGTGCATCAATGAGCCTTGGCCACCCATGACCCTGTCACCAGTTCACCAGTTTTCCTTACTTGAACCTCTTTTAGTCCTGACCACTGCAGACCAGGAACATCCCACAAGAGCTGCAGTTTAATGCCCCGTACACACGGTCGGATTTTCCAACGGAAAATGTGCAATCAGAGCGTGTTGTCGGAAATTCCGACTGTGTGTGGGCTCCATCGGACATTTTTCATCGGATTTTCCGACACACAAAGTTTGAGAGCAGGCTATAAAATTTTCCGACAACAAAATCCGATTGCGTCAATTCTGACCGTGTGTGGCCAGTTCCGACGCACAAAGTGCCACGCATGCTCAGAAGAAGTTCCGAGACAGAACAGTTCGGTCTGGTAAAATTAGCGTTCGGAATGGATACAGCACTTTCGTCACGCTGCAATGTTTTAAATAGTTTAATACAGCGCACTCTCTTTTTCTTTATAATGTGAGAAGAATGAAGTCGTTTTGCTGCTCATATTCACACAGACTTCTCACAAACTTCTTTCTTTATTATTTATTGTGATTCCCTCAATATATTTTGATTTGTCACATCTGACCAAATTTCTTTTTTGTTGTTTTTAAATATTTTTTGTTTTTTTTCAAGGTTGATTAATTTTTTTTTTTTTGGGTTTGTATTTTTTCAAGGCTGTTTTTTTATTTGTGTTTTTTTGTGTTTTACTCCATAATATTTTTGTGTGTGTTTTGTGTGTCAAGTTACCACAACACCATTGATATCTTTTATTATTTAATCTCAAGGAGATTGTTTGGTGTTGGTGTATCTTGTTAATTTCACATTGTATTTTTGAAATGTACCTGCCTCCTCACCAACAAACTGTCCTTTTTGAAGGCAAACACACATAGGCGAGTATAATTGAACCAAAAATTCCTTTATTAAGGGCTCAGAACCAAACAAAGGGGGAGGCAACGCTGAGGAAACAGCAGAAATTGGTGAAGCCTTTGGCCCCCAGGGCAGACATCAATTATTTAACATCAAAATTGGTGGCCTGAGGAGTCCTTCTCTAAGGGAGTGCAGTCTGGTCCAGAAGTCCCAGAGATCCGGAAAGCAGCAGATGACATCTGTGTCCCGAGGCTGTGGTCATACAAGAGATTGCATCTTTGGCCAGATCAGACTGAACCCAGGTCATCACTCTCTGGTCTTCCTTCCACGCTGTGGCTGTGGTGGTGGAGTTGTGGCAGCAGGAGGAGGGGGAGGGGGATGGGCCAACTCACTCAGGTGGGTATTGGGTGTGATTTTGCCACTCACCCCCTTACTTAGGACTTTATACAGAAGGTCCTCACACAGCTTACGTTGACCCTCCTGCATGGCCTGCAGTTTGGTGGCAGCCATGCAGGCAAAGGCCTCTTCAGGAGTGGGGGTGGCTCTGAGGGATGCAGAAGCCTCCTGAATGAGCCTGAGCACAGAATCCTGCACGTGACCCCCCTTCCTCCGTCTTTTGTATGGAAGGCGGAGGGGAGGAACCTGCGATTCGGTCAGGCTCCTACTGGTCCCAGGCTTCTCCTGGCTGCTACTTAGCCCCGCCTCCTCCTGGCTGCCACTAACCCCCGCCTCCTCCTGTGTGCCACATTCCACAGCCTCCTCCTGGCTGCCACATTCCATAGCCTCCTCCTGGCTGAGGTCTTCCTGTGTATGAAAAAGGGACATCGTTTTAGTTTTTTATTCATCAATCACACACAATTTTCACCTCATGATTGTTGCAAATTGAATGTTAACAAATATAACAGACTATCATTCTGACCCCAGCATTTTTCATATTTGTCCCAATTATTTTTGCCCACTACTGTCTATTGATATGTAAAACACTTTCTTAAATCAGCAATTAGTGATCAATAATAACATCTAGTAAACATCATTTATTTATTGACCAGAAATCTGTAGAAGAATGCTATACCTGGCTCCAGCTGGGCTCCTCCACTTCTTCCTGGCTGGAAGTCCCAGGTTGGAAATCGGAAGCCTCAGCTGGGGTGATAGGTAGGGTGGAAGGAAGAGTGGAAGGAAGGGATTCCCTGATTCCAGTATGTTCTAACAGAAATCGCAGTCTCTCATAGTACCACAGTCTGGGGACATAAACGTCATGTGCTGCAGCTCCGGAACTCTGGGAATCCTGGACCTTCTTGCGCTCCCTAAGATAAGTGCTCCTCAGGCCACCAATTTTGGCTTTTAAATAGGGGATGTTTGCTGTGGGGACCACCGGCTTCACCAACTCCAGCAGTTTCTCCAGCGCTGCCTGCCTCTTTTGTTTATGATTATAATGAGGATGTTTCACCTGCCACAGACAGGGCAGCTCCCTGTATTTGTCTATGAACAGGGGGAGGAAGTTGTGGTCATTGAAGTCATCCATTTTATCTGCAAGACACAACACAAGACAAACCCTAATGTCAGGCAAAACTCTCCTAATCTTGTTACAATATAGGCCTCAATCTAGAGGCAGTATAGGCCCAAGTTTAGATCTTACCTTCGTTATCACGATCAGCGCCTCCGATACTCCTTCCTCCACTCACAGATCGTACGTAGTACGCACGCGTGTTACGCTTTATACACACACTGCGCATGCGTGTAACTCCGCCCGCCCCTGACGTTCTTTCTAGTCTATTCCCCGCCCCTTTTCGTTCGGCGCAGTGGGGGAAGAGCACATGGCGGAGACACAGCAGGTGCGTGCTAATTACAGCAGCGAGGAGGAGGAGGAGGAAAGCCCGGAGCCAGAAACATTCCGATCCAGAAGGAGACGATATAAGGCATCAAATATGTCCTTTGGGGAGATGTTGGAGATGGTCGACATCCTGAAGAGGGCCGACTATGACGGGAAGTAGGGACCTTACCCCAACCCCAATGTCAGAAAGGCCAAGATCATGGCGAAAGTGGTCAAGAGTCTGCACCGGAATTTCGGGGTACGACGATCGAAAGATCAACTCAGGAAGCGGTGGTCGGACCTCAAATTAAGGGAGCACAAGCAATACAGAAAGATCCGGAGAGTGCTGCAAAAAAGTAAGTAGTTGTCCTGTGTTCCTATTCTTTATGTTTATTACGTTCGTGCTGCTCCATGTGCTTTTATAAACTGTTATCCAGTTTCCAAAGGCAACTTTCATGTTCATGGGCACATTATTCGTTCGTATAAAACATTGTTCGTTCGGCCTAGAAAACACCATTGTTTTGGCCATATGCATTTGCCCATATTTTTTAGGGCCTACTTGTCTAAAACTAATTTGGTTGTGGAGATGGGTTTGTTATAGGGGGTCAGCAAAGCCAACAAACGGTGAAATACGGGGTCCATCATCCGGAGAAAGTTCCTGAAATCATCAGGATTATTCTCGCGGATCTCATGGAGCAAAGGTATGTGACAGAACTGGTCACGCTGAAGCAACCAATTCTTGGTCCATGAACTCCTCCCCACCCTGTTCATGGACTGGGCTTGTGTCAAGGTAAGGACCCCAACACCAAGCCCCCGCACAGCATGAACTCTACGAGGAGTACGTATACGCAACATGGCTAGAAAACGGTCAGCTGCTCAGAACGAAGTAACAAAACGCACTGAAGAACAGCAAGGCCTGTGAAGAGCGACCTGAAAAACAGTAATGAACGAACAAGAACACAATGACTGAGTCACGCGTAGCTTGCTTGCACACACTGAAGAGCAGATACAAACCCACAAGCACAAACTGAACAGCAGAAAACGATCTGAAAACCACGAGTCTGAAAAAGCACGAATCGTCTCTCACCAAACTTTTACTAACACGAGATTAGCAAAAGGAGCCCAAAGGGTGCCGCGCTTGGTTCTGAAATGGCCTTTTCTAGTCTCGTCGTACGTGGTGTATGTCACCGCGTTCTTGGCGAGCGGAAATTCCGACAACTTTGTGCGACCATGTGTGCGCAAAACAAGTTTGAGCCAACATCCGTCGGAAAAAATCCATGGATTTTGTTGTCGGAATGTCCGATCAATGTCTGATCGTGTGTATGGGGCATAAGAGTTGCTCTGACCCAGTTGTATAGCCATTACAATCTGGTGCTTGTCAAAGTCACTCAAATCCTTATGCTTGCCCATTTTTATGCTTTCAACACAACAACTTCAGGGACGACATGTTCACTTGCCTAATTTATCCCACCCACTATCAGGTGTCATTGTAACAAGATAATCAATGTTATTCACTTTACTTAATATACTAATGCCCTGTACACGCGATAGGATTTTCCAACAACAAAATCCATGTTTTTTTTCCGACGGATGTTGGCTCAAACTTGTCTTGCATACACACGGTCACACAAAGTTGGTCAGAAATTCCCAACATCAAGAAAGCTGTGACGTGCAACAAGTTCAATAGTCAGTGCGGCTCTTCTGCTTGATTCTGAGCATGCGTGGCACTTTGTGCGTCGGAATTGTGTACACACGATCGGAATTTCCGACAACGGATTTTGTTGTCGGAAAATTTGAGATCCAGACCTCAAATTGTGTGTGACGGAAATTCCTATGGAAAATGTGTAATGGAGCCTACACACGATCGGAATTTCCGACAACAAGGTCCCATCGAATATTTTCCGTAGGAAAATCCAATCGCGTGTACGGGGCATAACAGGTGCAGCGATCTATCAATTAACCATCTCAATGGCACTTTCACCCTCTTCCTGCCCAGGCCATTTTTCAGCTTTCAGCGCTGTCGCACTTTGAATGACAATTGAGTGGTCATGCTACACTGTACCCAAATTCATTTTTAATAGTTTTCTTCACAGAAACAGAGCTTTTTTTGGTGGTATTTAATCACTGCTGTTTTTTTATTTTTTACTAAAAGAAAGAAAAAGACAAAAAATTTTGAAAAAAAAAAGTTTTTCTTAGTTTCCGTCAGTAAATTTTGTAAATAAGTAATTTTTCTCCTTCACTGATGTGCGCTGAGAAGGCAGCACTGATAGGCTGCACTGATGAGGTGGCACTTATGGGCACTGATTAGGTGGTACTGATGAGGAGGCACTATTATGCCGCACTGATGGGCCCTGATAGGCAGCACTGGAGGGCACTGATAGGCAGCACGGATAGGCGGCACTGATGTGCACTGATGGGCAGCACTGATGGAAACTGATGGGCACTAAAAGGCAGCACAGACTGGCACCAGTAATGGGCACTGATTTGTGTCACTGATGGGCACTCATGGGCATTGCTTGGTGGCACTTCTGGGACTTTACTGTAATTAGGGCACTGATGATTAGTGCCCTGATTACATGCCCTGTTCTCCCCTGTGAGGAGCCGATCACATGGTTAAAGAGCCGTGTCAGCAGCTCTTTACAGAGATCGGGGGCGTGTCCAACAACACGGTGCTGCGTGCCCCCGCCTCCCAGAACGGGAGCCGCACCGTCCCTCCGTCATTTGACGGTGGGCGGACGGCAAGTGGTTAAGCAGTGGCAAGAAATAAATGCTTATGCCTGGTACACAGGATTAGATTATCAGACAAATAATCGTTTGTTTGGTTTTTTTTATGCATGCTAGTCAAATATCGATTATAAATAGATTACTAAAGTTACGAAAATTCTCGTACGACAGAATAAAAATTGGGAAGTGATGTCATGTATTTGTATGTTGTGCTTGTCCCATAGGATAATTTTGCATAAATTATCCTAATCCACTCTTGAAAACTCTGCCCTAATGATCAGATTATCGTACGATCACTTTGAAAGTGGCATTTTTGGTACCATTTTCTGATTATGTGTATGGGCCTTTAGTTCCTAAAATAATCAGGATCTCATACAAACAGCTCTAGTAGTATAAATCAAATACTGTGACAAATGTGTAAAACAATCAATATATCCAAAGCTATTACAATGTAATTGCAAAAATAAAAACATACGCTTGATAATATACAAACGTGCAATATATTGAAAACAGAAAATTTAATCTGAGAAATAAAATGAAAGTTCATATGGAGGTGTATAATCCCAAACAGGGTAAAATAGAGAAAAAAAAATGCTCACAGGCAGCGATGAAAAGATAGGAGGGACTTCTCAAGCCATCAAATGCTTAAAGAGGAAGTAAACCCCAGCAAAAAAACGAAAAAACAAAAAAACCCTGCAAGACAAAGGCATAATTAGCTAGTATGCATAGCATACTAGCTAATTATGTATTACTTACCTCAGATCGAAGCCCCTGCATCGATCCACGTCTCCCCCTCCAACCGCTGACCTGTTGTCCCGGAGTGACTTCCAGGCTAATCACAGCGCCGGAGCCGCGGTGCCGTCACTCTACGCATGCACGCGGGAATGGCACAGCACAACTGAAGCAACGGCATATAGCGCCATTGCTTCAGTTGTCTTAAGTGCGCATTTGCTGCATGACGTCGGCACATGCAAATACAGGGATATCTACTAAACCATGCAGGTTTAGGAGATATCCTTGTTAGCTACAGGTAAGCCTTAATATAGGCTTACCTGTAACATAAAGTTGCAAACAAGGGTTTACAACCACTTTAAGGCTGGGTTCACACGATTACCGCATCCAAGTCGCAATAACAGGAGATTGTGACCGGCTCTCTTTGAAGCCGGTTCACATATCTCTGATGCGGCTCAGGTGCGAATTTGCACAGGTGCCCTGTGCGTCTTTTCGGGCTGAAATTGGACCTGAAACGGTGAACCAGGACGCACAGAACCCCTGCTGGCAGCCGCATTGGCATTAGGTGTGAACCGAGCCTAATGCTGCATACACACGACCGGACTTTACGGCATACTTTGCCCGTCGGACTTTGACGGACTTTACGACGGACTTTCTGAATTAACGGACTTGCCTACACACGATCAACCAAAGTCTGACGGATTCGTACTTGATGACGTACGAGCGGACTAAAACAAGGAAGTTCATAGCCAGTAGCCAATAGCTGCCCTAGCGTCGGTTTTTGTCCGTTGGACTAGCATACAGACGAGCGGACTTTTCGACCAGACTCGAGTCTGTCGGATAGATTTGAAACATGTTTCAAATCTAAGTCAGTCAAACTTTTGAGAAAACAAAGTCCGCTGGAGCCCACACACGATCGAATTGTCCGAAGAAATCCGGTACGCCGGACCAAGTATGCCGTAAAGTCCGATCGTGTGTACGCGGCATAAAGGTTTCCCCCAGGTGTCTATGATCACACACAAGGCTTACCAGATTTTATGACCCTCATAAGAGCGGTCAAATGCGCATAGTAGGAATTCCCCCAAGGAAAAAGGCACTCATACAACCTCCCCTGCTTCACACAAAATAGTAGGAATTTAGCTGGTTAGCCATCATCACATGTATCAACAAGCATGCAGGGAACCCACTAATCCACTGGGAATACACTCAGCAGGACTGGTGTGCATATAATAGAAAATAACCTCCACATAGTCTAAAACCACTCATAAAAGAAAATGTATTAAGGTTTAAAAGCTTACAAACGCAAAGAATCAACACAGCATGTCTCTGCACACAGTGGTATGAGATTACAGCAACAAAGATGGTCACCGTTCCCTCGCGCATACGCAGTAGTGTGTGTCCGGTTCAGCCCTTTTTAGTCACTTTACCTGTCATAATCTTATGGCTGATTGATGTATATTGCTTAGTGTCACTTTAAAACATATGCAAACCCCAAATCTATTTTTCAGCATCATCCTTCACTGGTTACCATTTTCTTAACCAAAAATTTTTTTGTAAATCTACAAAAGATATGTCAGGACTTTTCATATGCTACAAAGATGTATTGCACACAGTGTTTTATATATAAAACCTGTTTCAATTTATTTAAATAATTACAAATTACAAAAACGTCTCTAAAAACAAAGAGATGCTATACTTTTCAGGACTCAGTGCCTGGAATGGTTTACAATACCACTTTTTCACAGTATTACTCTGGTTACCCCACCTTTTAGAATTTTACATATATAAATAGAAAGTCATTCTGATATGTCATGCTGATTGTAGAGATGGGGGGTCTGGGCAAAGTCAACTCGTTTCATAAATCAGATGACCTGCTTCATTAGGAACTATGAAAACTGCATCAATTAGAAAATTGTAAGTAATATAATAACCACAATATACTGTACATAGTCCAAATTAATCGACAAAATTACATTGATACATTACATTACAAATATCACTTTTTGGCATCTGTCCCGAGGGTGGTTGGGAGTCCCCTGTTATTTGTCTCCCATAAGGATTTCTCCTGGGAAATATATAGCAAACAAGATACCCCAAGTATCTAATTTCCTTGTCAAAAGAAGTTTATTGAGTATACAATGTTATAAAGATACATAAAGATACATAAAGTAAGTTTACAAGGATCTATAAAGTAAGCTCATTGTTTTACAGTAGGGTTTATATAGGTAAATATCATGAAATTTCAAATATTAAACATTGGGTTCACGTAAACCTAAATTAAAGATATATATCATTTCCTTAGTTACTTTTGTAGGTATTTAAATGATTTATACCTACTATACATATTGTTTACAAGTAGAGTGTATATAGGTCAAATAAATTCTGATAATGAGCTTTAATCGTAAGGTGGAGAAAAGGAAAGAGAAAGAAGAAAAAGGGTTGAAAGGTAGAGGTATGGTCCACAAGGTTGTCCGGCTCGTCAGTTTATTATTCTTTTTAGTTCTCTTTGAAGCCTTAGAATGGGTGTCTCTGTAAGTCATTTAATCTGTTACCATGGCAACAGGACAGAGTCATTGAAATTTGACAGGAACTGTTGTTTTATCCAAGGATGCCAAAGTTTTTCAAATTTTGGAATTTGATTTTGATCGATGGCTACCATCTTAGCATGGGACATTGTATTATTCATTCTGTGAATTGTTTCTGCTAGTACCAATGTAGGAGATTTCCATGCCTTGGCCACTGTTTGTTTTGCAGCTGTTATTAGTTGGATCATAAGTTTGAATTGAGAGAGTGTTAACCATTCCGGTTTTAGATTAAGTAAAGTTAAATATGGATCTGGTTGTATTATTTTTTTTAATATTTTAGATGCAATCACGAAGACTTCCTTCCAGAAGGTTTGGATTACTGGGCACGTCCACCATATGTGTAAATATGTGCCTATTTCTGGGCATCCTCGAAAACAAAGAGTTGAGGTATTAGGTGAATATTTTGCCACTCTAGCAGGTACAAGGTACCAGCGAATTAGGACTTTATAATTTGTCTCCAGTGCCAAGATGTTGGGTGAAGATGACTTAGATGTGAGCCATATATTAGACCAGTCCGTGTCTTCTAAAGTTCGTCCCAGGTCCTCCTCCCACCTCTGAACGTAAGAGGGTCTATTAAGATTTGCTACTCCATATAATTGATTATAAAGTGATGAAATTGTACCTTTAGCAAATGGATCTTTTGTACAGATTGATTCAAAAATGGATAATTGGGATAATGGTGTATCCCCCTTTAGGAATGGTGTATAGAAATTTTTGATTTGGAGATATCTAAATATCTCAGAGTTTGGTAGATCATATTTTTCTCTAAGCGATGGGAATGAAAGGAATGATTTAGATGCTATGAAGTCATTTAGTGTCTGAATGCCTGATGTTGTCCAAGCTTTAAAAGAATTTGGGTAGATCCATGCCGGATAAAAGGCCGGATTTCTGATAAAAGAAAGGAGAGGATTGTGCGGAGATTGTAACTGATATTTGGTTTTTAGTTTATCCCAGAGAGATAAGAAGTGTTTAGTTATGGGATTATGAATTTTAAAGCGGTCTTTAGGATCAAGCCATAATAAATTTGATATTAATAGAGGGTCATTTTCTGAAGCCTCTATAAATACCCATAATGGGATTTCCTGTTTTGCATGGTATTTGGACACACTGGCCAAATGTGCTGCTCTGTAGTAGTTAGTAAAATTAGGGTATCCCAGGCCTCCTTTATTTTTGGGAAGATGTAGTGTGTGTATAGGTATACGTGGTTTAGAAGAGCCCCATATAAACGAAGTTGCTCTTTTTTGTACTATTCTCAAAAAATAGGAAGGAATTGGAATAGGGAGGACTCTGAATAGATAAAGCAATTTGGGTAGAATAGTCATTTTGATTGCATTAATCTTCCCTATCCAGGATAAAGGAAGTTGCGACCATTGTTTTATTAGATTTGTGATCTGTCTTAATACATGAGGATAATTGGTTGAGAATAAGTCAGAATGAGATGCTGTTAAATGAATTCCAAGATATGGGATTGATTTTTCTGCCCATGTGAATGGGAGTGCAGCCCTAGCCGGGATCAATTCCATGTTTGTGAGTGAAATATTAAGCACTAGGCATTTCTTAGGATTAATCATAACGCCGGATAGGGCTGCAAATCCATCAAGAGCTGGTATTAAGTTAGGATCAGAGACCTGTGGTGATGATAGAAAAAGTAATATATCGTCTGCAAATATACATAATTTGTGTGTAATACCTCCTACTTCAATGCCAGTTATAGTTTGGTTTGTTCTGATGTATTGGGCCATGGGTTCGAGTATAAGGGCAAATAATAAGGGAGATAATGGGCAACCCTGTCGGGTACCTCTTTCGATATTAAAGGCTTCAGATTTGTATCCAGCATATTTTATATAGGCTTTGGGTTTATTATATAATGCTTTGATCCATGTTAAAAAGTGGGGTCCAAAACCCCATTTTTGTAATGAATATTGCATATATTGCCAGGATACTGTGTCAAATGCCCTCTTAATATCGAGAGATAGAAAACATAAAGGGATTTTCCGTTTTTTAGCAATATGTGCCAATAACACTGCCCTGCGTATATTATCGCCTGCCTGTCTATTTGGCATGAAGCCTACTTGATCTCTATGTATTAATTTTCCTATAATGCTATTGAGGCGTTTTGCTATTATTTTTGCTAATAATTTAATATCGAGGTTTAACAGAGAGATAGGCCGATAATTCACACAGGAAGTATCATCAGAAAGGGGTTTTGGGATCATACAAACAATTGCCATTAGTGTTTCTTGCCGAAAAGAATGTCCATCTAGAAGTTTGTTAAAAGTTTCAGTGAGAATGGGAGAGAGTATTTCTAAGAATGTTTTATAGTATAAAGCCGAGTAGCCGTCTGGGCCTGGTCTTTTGTTAAGTTTTAGGTCTTTTATGGCGTTAGCAACTTCATCTATAGTTATAGGCTCATCCAAACTGCTTTTTTGATTCTGAGATAACTCAGGTAAGGTTATTTTTGAGGAGAAGGATTCAGCTTCTGTAGGATTAAATTCATTGTTTGTCTTGTATAAAGTTGCGAGATGTGAGTGAAATTTATGGACTATTTTAACTGGATTACAAGTGTAAACATTTTTTGATAATTTCAAACGTATTGGTTTGAAAGATTTGTTAGTTGAATTTAATGCCCGAGCCAAATATGTACCTGGTTTGTTTGTATTCATGTAGAAATTGTGTTTGGAGCGTTTGAGGGATTTATCAACTGACTCAGTGAGAAATAGATCGTATTCCAATCTAGATTTTTCCAGATGAGATTTTGTACTCTGAGATGGATTATCTAGAAATGATATGTAGGCTGCATTAAAATTGAGTTCTAGTTTTTTTGCTAGATTTTTGCGTTCCTGTTTAAATAGTGCCATTTGTCTTTGTATTGTACCACGCAAGACAGGCTTATGAGCTTCCCACAGTGTTATTGGGGAGATGTCTGTTGTATTATTAATTGATATGTATTCCTTTAAAGCTTGTTCAATGGCCATCTGATGTAGTGGGTGTTTGAGCATTATGTCCGGTAAGTACCACGTTGGGTCATGCGCTTTTGGTATGGCTGAGGCTATAGTAGTGTATACTGCATTATGGTCAGACCACGGAATCGGAATTATATCTGATGCAATAATTTCTGGTATCATTCCTATTGTTAGAAAAATATGATCTATTCTGGTGAAGGTTTGATGAGGGTGCGAGAAATAAGTGAATTTCTTTTTCATTGGGTTACTTTCTCTCCATGAATCTACCAGATTGTATTTGGAAAGAAGTTGAGAAAAAGGTAATCTAGAGGTTATTTTGGATGGTGTAAAAGGTGATTTATCTAGAAATGGGAGGAGGACCTGGTTCGAATCCCCACACATTATCACTGTTCCTATTTTGTGTGTATTAATCACTTGTAATATATGTGAGAGGAATGGTGTAGGTTGTTTGTTAGGAGCGTAGTAGGAAATCACCGTGATTGCTGTATCCATTATATAACCCATGAGTATCAGGTATCTACCTTCTGGGTCTTTAATTTCTGATGATAAGGTGAATGGTGTGGATCGGTGAAATGCAATTAGAGTTCCCCTTTGCTTGGTACAGGCAGAAGCCGTGTAAATTTGTTGATAAAAAGGAGAAATATATTTTGGAGTAGAATCTTTGGTGAAGTGTGTTTCTTGGAGGCATACTATGTGAGCCTTCTTGTTATGGAAAGTATGGAAGGCTTTGGTCCTTTTTTGAGGGACATTTATTCCCTGAACATTCAGGTAAAGTATATTCAGTGGTGCCATGGCAATAGATCAAATAGTTTTGACTTACTTTTTGTTATGCAGAGCTGACTGCGCAGATCAACCTGTGTGGACTGAAGAGATGAATAGATAGAAAAGAAACCAGTGAATTCTGGAGTAAAGAGTAAACAAAAAACATATGAGATTAGATGATACATTGTATAAATTATTTTTTGCAAGTAATCACAATTTACCCGTGAAAGAGAATAAATATCTCTCTCAGGGGAATAAGTGCCTTCGTCACACTCCCACATAATATGGTTGGGAGAATGAGGAGGGCTAATGGGGGTACACGGATCTTCCGCTTACAGGAGAGAAGTGCTATGTCAAAAGACATCAGAATGATGTTTCATTAATTGAAGTGCAGAATATAGTTTTTGTTGAAATTATTTATTCCAGGGTGGTTGTATATGGTTAGTCTTGCCCTAGGCTAAATAATTCAGTTAGAAAGGTACTGTTAATAACTTTGGTATTGATGAAGATAGTTTGAATTATTTTGGGATTTTAACCCTTTTAGAGTAAACAATTACATATTTTATTCATATGTAACTGTTTAGATATGTTAACTCATAAAATTGAGGTTGTATTGCTTCAGATTAGAATAAACAAAAACATAATTCTAGGAACTAGTTAGGTAATAATATATTTGTTTTAAGAAAAGAAAGAAAAAGCTTCCATTACTTCTGGATTATTGAACATATTTGTCCTAAAAAGTAATAAATCTATTATTACCTGATAATATATAACTGAACAAGAATTTCCTTATTTCACTTATATATTCTAAGGCTATATGAATCAGAAGTAATAAGAAATATAACTGGAATGTAACATGATCCCACACAGTGTGTGACTATCAGAATGCAGTTACATTCAGTTATAAATATAGTTTTTTTATAGAGAACCATCTCTTATGCCGCGTACACACGAGCGGACTTTCTATCCTACTTGGTCCGGCACACTTTCCGACGGACTTTGTCCGCCAGGTGCGCCGGACTTTAAAACGGACGGACTTGCCCACACACGCCGGGACTTTCCGGCGGGCTAAGTCCGCCCGTCTTTCCGACGGACTTTCGCCGGAGTTCCGGCGGACTTTCAGAATGAACGGACTTGCCCACACACGGACAAGTCCGTTCATTTTGAACGTGACTCAGGTGCGACGGGACTAGAAAAGGATGTCAATCTTGCCGCTTTTATCGGCGAGATTGACACCTTACTAGCCCCGTCGCGGGGCATACCAGGCCCTTAGGTCTGGTATGGATTATAAAGGGGAACCCCGCTACGCCGAAAAAACGGCGTGGGGTCCCCCTAAAGTCCATACCAGACCCCGATCCGAGCACGCAGCCTGGCCGGTCAGGAAAGGGGGTGGGGACGAGCGAGCGCCCCCCCCCCCTCCTGAACCGTACCAGGCCGCATGCCCTCAACATGGGGGTGGGTGCTTTGGGGGAGGGGGGCGCCCTGCGCCCCCCCCCCCAAAGCACCTTGTCCCCATGTTGATGAGGACAAGGGCCTCTTCCCGACAACCCTGGCCGTTGGTTGTCGGGGTCTGCGGGCGGGGGCTTATCGGAATCTGGGAGCCCCCTTTAATAAGGGGGCCCCCAGATCCCGGCCCCCCACCCTATGTAAATGAGTATGGGGTACATGGTACCCCTACCCATTTACCTAGGAAAAAAGTGTAAGTAATAAAACACACTACACAGGTTTTTAAAATATTTTATTAAACAGCTCCGGGGGGGGATCTTCCTCCGGCTTCGGGGGTCTTCTTCCGGCTTCGGGGGTCCCTCCGCTTCATCTTCTCCCGGCGTCCGGTTGGTTCTTCTCCGCTCTCTTCTCCCGGTGTTCCTGTTCTTCGGCCGGCTCCTCTGCTGTCTTCAAGTAGCTCTCTTGCCAGCAGAGGTCCGGACTTCTGGGCTTCTGGGCTTCTGGGCTTCTCTTCCCCAGATGTTGACACGACGCTCTCTCCTGCTGGACTGCTCTCCGAGGGCTGCGTTGTGACTTATATAGGCGGAGACCCCGCCCCCTTTTGATGTCACAGTCCCTGGGCATGCTGGGACTGTGACGTTTTAGGGGGCGTGGTCAACATCACCCAGTGACCACGCCCCCTAAAACGTCACAGTCCCAGCATGCCCAGGGACTGTGACATCAAAAGGGGGCGGGGTCTCCGCCTATATAAGTCACAACGCAGCCCTCGGAGAGCAGTCCAGCAGGAGAGAGCGTCGTGTCAACATCTGGGGAAGAGAAGCCCAGAAGCCCAGAAGCCCAGAAGCCCAGAAGTCCGGACCTCTGCTGGCAAGAGAGCTACTTGAAGACAGCAGAGGAGCCGGCCGAAGAACAGGAACACCGGGAGAAGAGAGCGGAGAAGAACCAACCGGACGCCGGGAGAAGATGAAGCGGAGGGACCCCCGAAGCCGGAAGAAGACCCCCGAAGCCGGAGGAAGATCCCCCCCCGGAGCTGTTTAATAAAATATTTTAAAAACCTGTGTAGTGTGTTTTATTACTTACACTTTTTTCCTAGGTAAATGGGTAGGGGTACCATGTACTCCATACTCATTTACATAGGGTGGGGGGCCGGGATCTGGGGGCCCCCTTATTAAAGGGGGCTCCCAGATTCCGATAAGCCCCCGCCCGCAGACCCCGACAACCAACGGCCAGGGTTGTCGGGAAGAGGCCCTTGTCCTCATCAACATGGGGACAAGGTGCTTTGGGGGGGGGGGCGCAGGGCGCCCCCCTCCCCCAAAGCACCCACCCCCATGTTGAGGGCATGCGGCCTGGTACGGTTCAGGAGGGGGGGGGGCGCTCGCTCGTCCCCACCCCCTTTCCTGACCGGCCAGGCTGCGTGCTCGGATCGGGGTCTGGTATGGATTTTAGGGGGGACCCCACGCCGTTTTTTTCGGCGTAGGGGCTTCCCTTTATAATCCATACCAGACCTAAGGGCCTGGTATGCCCCGCGCTCGCCGCAATAGGAAAATTTGTTTTTCCTATTGCAGCGAGCGTGAGATGCAATACCCTGCCCTCGTGTTGTATCTGGTCCGTCGGACCAGCCTACACACGAGCGGGCTTTCCGTCGGACCAGCACACACACGAGCGGACTTTCCGCCCGAAACTGAGTCCGGCGGAAAGATTTAGAACTTTCTTCAAATCTAGGTCCGGCGGGCTTTTAGGAAAAAGTCCGCCGGAAAAGTCCGCCGGTGCCTACACACGGGCGGATTGTCCGGCACACTCTGGTCCGCCGGACCAAGTATGCCGGAAAGTCCGACCGTGTGTACGCGGCATTAGTATAATAAATGAAGAGATATCAGGAATTAGGATGTCAGTCCATTGAATCTTCTTGGTCCATGGATGATGTGGCATAACGGCCTCTTTTGTGAGAATGATGATTCCCACTTTGTTCTGAAATTTTCTGGGTGCTGCCTGAAGGTGAAGATGATGCCATTCTTCTGCGTGTGGGAGTGTTGCTGTTTGTGGGTTCTGTCAGATTTAATTTTAAAAGGGTTTGTTGTAGTTCATCTGCTGATCTGCTTCTGTAAATTGTACCTTGGTAGTTAAATCTGACTGAAAAGGGGAAGCCCCATTGATACATAATGTTGTGGCGTTGCAGTTCCATTAGTTGGGGTTTCATGGATCGTCTTTTAGTAATAGTAAGTTGGGATAGGTCAGCAAAAATTTGATAATTGTGTCCTTGAAAATGAAGTTCCTTTTTTTCTCTTGCAGCAATTAGTATTTGTTCTTTCGTTCTGTAATAATGAAATTTTGTGATTATATCACGTGGGGGTCCATCTTTCTTTTTGGCTGTGAGGGCTCTGTGTACTCTGTCCAGTTCTAAACGTTCAATAGGGATATCTGGCTTTAGTTCTTGTAATAGAGCAGTAATAGTAGATTGCAGGTCTGTCACAGTTTCAGGTATTCCCCTTATGTGCAAGTTTGAACGTCTGGCTCTATTTTCGTAATCTTCGAGCTTAGTTTGAAGTATTAAATTCTCTTTTTTTAATTGTTCCAATTCTGTTATATTTTCTTGGGTTGTAATTTCAATTTCATCCATTTTTATTTCTAAGGCTGCGGTGCGGTTTCCCAGCTCTCTTATTTCTTTGGTTAGGCTTTTTGTTATTTGGTCTGAGGTTTGTTTTAAAGCCTTATGAAGCATCTTTTCAAATTGTAATAATATTACTGGGGATACTGAGGAGGCTTGTGGAGAAGTTTGCGAGAGGATTTGTTCTGTATCTGACTCAAATGGAGAGTCTTGCTGTGACATTTTCTGTCTGTGAGAGCGCCCTGATGCTGTATCTTGTGAGGTGACTGGAGCTGCTTCAGCTGCAGTGAGTGCCTGTGAGCTCTTTGTGAGGTGATTTTTATTTCTGCCACGGTTTCCTCCCAGTACCATATTTCCTGCCCAAACTTTCACAGTTTGTTCCCAGAGGCAAAAAGGTTCAAATGGATACCTTTTGAGCCTGCAGGCTCCGCTTTGTCCTTCTCTTCTCTCCTCAGCGGTGTGGAGCTCTAACAATGCATGTCTGCTCTGCTAGGCTCCGCCTCCTGCCCCCTCCCCAAGTATCTAATTTCATCTCACCTGTAAGTGATATTTTTATTGTGTTGATGTAATTTTGTGAATGAATTTAGACAGCTTGTTGTGTGTTAGGCCAGGTTGCATTTTTGAAGTGACACATCTTTATGTGTGTTTTACACACATTTTTAGGCATACTCCCATTGAACTCTATTATGCGTGTTCTAATAGAGATCAATGGGAGCGCACCTAAAAACACGCATAAACCCACATTGCACCAATAATGCAGTACATGCTCCTGAACTTGCAGGTTCCTTCCAGCTTTACAACCGATCCTCCAAAGCCACTTTTCTTTGCCGCTTTGGCGGTCGCAGGCAATCTAACATCATCGTGTATAATGCAAAGATCAGCAGTCCTGTATTGCTGGGGGGAAAAGGGCACTAAATGCCCACCCACAACCTGGAATGTCAGAGCAGAGAAAAGTGCTACCTGTTTTGGCTATTTTCTCCTAGACAAAACAAATGTTTAATCCTTTGCCGTTTGGGGGTGCCCTATTGTAAGGGTATTTTTTTTTAATTCTTCCTGGGGTTGACCTTTCAAAACATCTATACAGTGACGCATGATGCCAACCATGCTTAATACATTTTAGGTTTATACACATAATAAATTGAATAGTAGATATTTAGAATAGCTGCCGCTACCTTCAAATAAATGTAAACACATCACTGAGAAGCCACTGCTATTTAAATAGTGTAACCACAAAATAAACAATTAATTGAGATAGCTGCGCTAACCAGTATAGTTATACAAACCATCATACATTTTCAGTTTAATCATTTCCATAAGGCGCTAAAAGTTTGAAATAAGGTGCAAATATAACATAAAGTGCTGTTATAAAAAAAGTAACTGTGCTCCGTGCTGAAGATAATGTGATATCCCTCTTATCACCACTCCCAGGACCACATTCACCGCATGTAGTTGTCCATATGAGCATACACTGAGGTGGGTCAAACTGCGATTGAATTACATTTTATTTTCATTCATTTTTAAGGT
This sequence comes from Aquarana catesbeiana, assembly GCF_042186555.1. Lineage (NCBI taxonomy): Eukaryota > Metazoa > Chordata > Amphibia > Anura > Ranidae > Aquarana > Aquarana catesbeiana. Next base: position 524,000,146 of record NC_133326.1, read on the forward strand.
ATACTCAATAAGGAGCCAAATATACCCTTATTACAGTATGTAGTATTGCATTTTACTATTTCACCACATGATGCCGATGTTTTTAATATAGTTCTAGAACAGGGGTCTCACACTGGCGGCCCTCCAGCTGTTGCAAAACTACAAGTCCCATCATGCCTGAGAGAGTCATGCTTGTAACCTTTTGCAGCCTTGCAATGCCTCATGAGACTTGTAGTTTCACAACAGCTGGAGGGCCGCCAGTTTGGGACCCCTGTTCTAGAATATTGAAAAGGGTTTTAAAAAAAGGATTATTTTGATCATTTATTGTGAGCATCACCTGCCGACAGTGTAAGATTTGTGGAACATGGTATGTTTAATACGTTTTTTTAGCTGCCCAATCAGAAAGCATGTCACTCGACTTAAATTGCAGATGAGACACAGTTAGCCACGTCTCCTGATGACAACCTGGTGACAAAATGCGTAGGGGCGGACGCACATCACAACATAATTTCCTTTTGGTGGAATGCACATTGGCTCTGGTGGAGATCGGGGCAATGGCTTTTCCAGCATATTGACAGCAAATTATTTCGAATGCACTTTATGTTTTATTTGCATCTTATTTTAAACTTTTAGCACCTTATGGAAATTATTACACGGTAAATTGAACCTGAGAATTGGTCATGTAGGGCAAAGTAATGCAGAGTCTTTTGGTCTAGTATAGAGGTCGAAATACCTCCATCCTGATTACTTACAAAGAACTCTTGGAGGTCATACAAACACCAATATAAGGTGTATGAAAGTTACAAACTTTATTTAAGACATATCAGGTTAAAATAGAATTATGATGTTTTCCATATTGTTCTGTTGATGGGCACAAGGGATGAGCTTCGAGTTCGAGTCGAACTCATGTTCGACTCGAACATCAGCTGTTCGCCAGTTCGCCGAACAGCGAACAATTTGGGGTGTTCGCGGCAAATTCGAAAGCTGCTGAACACCCTTTAAAAGTCTATGGGAGAAATCAAAAGTGCTAATTTTAAAGGCTTATATGCAAGTTATTGTCATAAAAAGTGTTTGGGGACTTGGGTCAATGCAAAAAAAAGTTTTAAAAACTGCAGTTTTTTCGGGAGCAGTGATTTTAATAATGCTTAAAGTGAAACAATAAAAGTGTAATATTCCTTTAAATTTCCTACCTGTTGGGTGTCTATAGTATGCCTGTAAAGGGGCACATGTTTCCCGTGTTTAGAACAGTCTGACAGCAAAATGACATTTCAAAAGAGAAAAAGTCATTTAAAACTACTCTAACTATTAATGAATTGCCGGTCCGACAATACACATAAAAGTTCATTGATAAAAACGGCATGGGAATTCCCCACAGGGGAACCCTGAACCAAAATTTGAAAAAAAAATGACGTGGGGGGTCCCCCTAAATTCCATACCAGGCCCTTCAGGTCTGGTATGGATATTAAGGGGAACCCCGGCCAAAATTTTTTTTAAAAATGGCGTGGGGTTCCCATCAAAACCTATACCAGACCCTTCAGGTCTGGTATAGATTTTAAGGGGAACCCCGCACCAAAATTTAAAAAAAAATGTCGTGGGGTCCCCCCCAAAAATCCATACCAGACCCTTATCCGAGCACGCAACCTGGCAGGCCGCAGGAAAAGAGGGGAGGACGAGAGAGCGGCCCCTCCCTCCTGAACCGTACCAGGCCACATGCCCTCAACATTGGGAGGGTGCTTTGGGGTACCCCCAAAACACCTTGTCCCCATGTTGATGGGGACAAGGGCCTCATCCCCACAACCCTTCCCCGGTGGTTGTGGGGGTCTGCGGGCGGGGGGCTTCATGGAATCTGGAAGGCCCTCCCCCTGTGTGAAATGGTAAGGGGGGTACAAAATTACCCCTACCATTTCACAAAAAAAACTGTCAAAAATGTTAAAAATGACAAGAGACAGTTTTTGACAATTCCTTTATTTAAATGCTTCTTCTTTCTTCTATCTTCTATCTTCCTTCGGTTTCTTCCTCCATCTTCTTCTTCTTCTGGTTCTTCTGGTTCTTCCTCCGGTGTTCTCGTCTGGCATCTTCCTTTGCGGCGTCTTCTTCCCCTCTTCTCCTCGGGCTGCTCCGCATACATGATGGCATGATGGGAGGCTCTTATATAACTTGCATATAAGCCTTTAAAATTAGCACTTTTGATTATTCATGTTTGTGTCCCATAGACTTTAACGGTGTTCACGTGTTCGGACAAATTTTTTGCCTGTTCGCAAGTTCTGGTGCGAACCGAACAAGGGGGTGTTCGGCTCATCCCTAATGGGTACTATGCACTTCCTCCACATCTGTCTTCTTTCTTTGGCCACTGGGGCGCCCATCGATGAAGTAACTCTTGAACATGCTTCCTGTAGTTACATCAGTTCCTACTCCCGGCAGCTCACATGTATAATCTCTTCTACTAAAAAAACTCTATTTACTAGCAAATTATTATTTTTCTTTTTACATTTCTGCTTTAAAATCCCCTATGGCTAGATACTCTTACTTACTTTTAAATTTGTTCCCCATCTTTTTGTTCCCTCTACCTGGGAAAGGAGGTTTCTGTCACATGTCTTTCGTTGGCAACACTCATAGATATAGGATAACGTCCAGACCATGCAGCTGTCAACTCACATCAATAGGTACTCTTTAGCTGGCCACAAATGTAAAGATTTAATCACAATGGTTTTTGCTCCTTTCTGAGACTGCTGTTGCATTTAGTACAACTTGCCTTTGATAGCCTGTAATCAATTGAGTCCAACTCAGACATTTAAAGAACACTCAGAGGCGTGGAACGCCAGTCATACAGTATCCAGTTACTAAAATATGATTGCATAAGCACTAAGAACAAATAAGAGCGTTGCCATCAATGTTCTTCCAATTTAATTCCAACAAGCACAAATATAGCTGGAAATAAAATCACTTGTGTTTGTGTGTTGGCTCGAACAATTTCCTTTGCTGCGAACAATGAGTATAAATTCTCTGCTTGATCATTAAGACTGATTAAATATCACTCTTCTGAAAAATCCATGTGTGTAAAGCTAGCTAGTAATCATCAGCATTGAATCAACTGCAAGTAACATTTTTATTTCAGAATGCAAAAGTGATCTTGTAAAGTTTTCCTTCTTTTTCTTTTTACAATCGGTTTCATTTTCATCTCCTCAAATGAAATATTTTCGCCTCAGTCTAGCTTGGTACAGCTAAAACAGATTCATGTATCTCCTCTGGCCTTGGACAAAGTGTGTAACATAATCTCTGTTCGTGGACTCCCTGAGCGAGTTCCCTCTGGGAGCCCATCTATACCAGTGTTGGGTTCAGGCTTCTCGATGTGTCGGAGAATTCACTGCATGGTCTTGCCATATGCTTGGGGTAGTGGGAACACCTCAGCTCGTTTTTTTCCTATATTCTAGAGTTCAGCAGCATTATAGCTATGACATTATGGGACTTGTATATAAAATTGACAATGAGCATACAATATAAACTGGATTATATAACTTAGATTTTGATATTTAAAGCTGGACTCCAGGAAAAGAGGTACAGTATATACATGGTTTAAATACACATATGTGACTTGTCTTACCTGCCAAATGATTTGTAATTAGGTCTGTATAGCCAGGATGTATACTAGGATATAGCCAGGATAATACCATTTCACTTTCAAATGTAAGTGGTTGTAAACCTCAGACATGGAATAAGAACAAAGCATATCCCTCTAAAGTGTGTACGTGCCTCTATCCAGAGCACTAAAGTGTCTATTCTGTCTGCTGCTTCTGCTTCATTCCTCTGCTATCAGTATAAATCACTTCTGACAAGTTTTCCTGACACCAAGAGAAAAAATGTGACAGGAGAGGGAGTTCCAGCTTTGTTCCTGTATGCTGTGGTAAGGGGGGTGTGTCCCTTCCCTCTGATCAGCTTTTAGAGTTCTCCTCACTGAGCTCTGCAGAGTGTAATTTCAGCCCCCTTTTTCTGACAGCTCAGACAAGCTGTGTAAATTCTGGAATTTGAAGGGTTGTAGAGGAGAGAGGGCTGCATATGAAAAGGTACAACTTAGGTAGGAGGATTTCTTTTATCTCTGTGTATCACCTGAGGCCAGTCATTTCACTGGGTATGTAAGGGCTTACAACCACTTTAATCACTTCAATACCAGCACTTATGTACCTTCCTGCCCAGACCAATTTTCAGCTTTCGGTGCTCTCACACTTTGAATGACATTTACTCAGTCATGCTACACTGTATCCAAACAAATGTTTTATCATTTTTTTTCTCACAAATAGAGCTTTCTTTTGGTGGTATTTAATCACCGCTGGGTTTTTTTTATTTTTTGCAATATAAGTGAAAAAAAAAGAGCGAAAATTTTGAAAAAAAACTTTTCTTTAATTCCTTTTGTAACATTTTGCAAATAAGTCATTTTTCTTCATAAATCTGGGCCAAAATGTATATTGCTACATATCTTTGGTAAAAATAACCCAAATTAGTGGATATTATTTAGTCTGTGTGAAAGTTATAGAGTCTACAAGCTATGGTGCCAATCACTGAAAATTGATCATATCTGATCACACCTAATGTACTGACGGCCTATCTCATTTCTTGAGACTCTAACAAGCCAGGAAAGTACAAATAGTACAAATGACCCCTTTTTGGAAAGTAGGCAGTCCAATATATTTAGTAAGAAGCATGGTGATTTTTTTTTGTATTTTTTTTCCCCACAATTCTTGGGAAAATGTCTTTTTTTTTTTTTTTTTATACAAACTTGTCATATTAACAGGTTATTTCTTACACACAGCATATGCATACTTGCAACTACACCCCAAAATGCATTTTGCTACTCCTGGGTATAGAGATACCACATGTGTGAGACTTTTACACAGTAGCCAGGCTGTGAGACTTTTACACAGCCTGACTACAATATTCTACGAGCATAAATTACACATCTCATTTCTTAACCACCTATTGCACTTTTGAAGGCCCTGGAGCACCAGGACAATAGAATTGCCCACAAAATGACCCCATTTTGGAAAGCACCCCAACATATAATCTATTAGCATAATGAGTCTTTTGAACGGTTCATTTTTTTCCAGAAGTTTTTGGAAAATGTGAAAAAAAAATGAAAACGCTTTTTTTTTTTTTTTTTTTTACACAAAGTTGTCCATTTATAAGATATTTCCAACACACAGCATGTACATAGCAAAAATGACACCCAAAAATACATTTTGCTACTCCTCCTAAGTATAGCGATACCACATGTATGAGACTTTTACACAGCCTGGCCACATACAGAGGCCCAACATCCAAGTAGCACCTCCAGGCGTTATAGGAGCATATATTACACATATAATTTTCTGATTAACGATCACATTTTTTAAGGCCATTCATTTTTCTAACACATAGCATGTACATATCAAATAACAAAAGATTACCTGTGGTTTTAGTAGTGCAGTGGTCCACAGAGGAGAGCATCGGTCCAGGCAGCAGGCAGAGATGTGGTCAGTGACAGCAAAAGCAATCATCCAGGCAGCAGGCAGGAATACTGTCCATAGTCAGTACAAGCAATGATACTGTCAGCACAGCCAAAACACAGCCAATGCATTGGTCCAGGTAGCAGGCAGAGATGTCTAGGCAGAATTACTGTCTATAGTCAATAGAGGCAATAGGCAGCCATATGGTCAGCACAGCCAAAGTATTGGTCCAGGCAGGAGGAAGCAACATGGTCCATAAAGTCCTGGGTCATTACAGGCAGCGATATGGTAAACACAGCCAAAGTATTGGTCTAGGCAGCAGGAAGCAACATGGTCCATAAAGCCCTGGGTCGTTACAGGCAGCGATATGGTCAGCATAGCCAAACTATTGATCCAGGCAGCAGGAAGGACCATCAAGCTTAGGGCCAGGGGTAGAGGCTTCTCCCACCCAAATCTTTTTGAAGCCTCTGGGCAACCAGACCCTGTTCTGGGAAACACAGAAAACCAAAAACTGTTTTTCTCTACTCAGAACGCTATTCTGAAGCCCCTCACATATGTGAGACCCCTGTGTACTAAAGTAGATTAACAGGCCGAGGTCGATGCATGTGGAAGTCAGAAACGTGTTTTAAAACGGCAGGCAGAGGCATCATCAGTAAACAGGCTGAGGTTGATGCACGTGGAAGTCAGAAACATTGTTTAAAATGGCAGGCAAAGACATTATCGGTAAACAGACCAGGGTCAGTTAACGTGGAAGGTAGAAACAAGGTAGCAGGCAAATGATCCACACAGGTATTTGAAATGGGGAAATGGCAGTCTGTTTGGGGAACTAATATATAATGGATGTGTGGTAACTTCTGAAGCAATCTCCGATGCACAGGCCAGGTTCAGAGGGACATTGGGGGCAATAATAACTTGTATCTCTTCTAATTCCTCCTCTGCTGCATACACAACATTTCTTTTGGCGTCTTTTTCTGGATTCTGTGGGGGGAATGTTATAGGGAAAATGTTGCTCATCAAGTAGACTCACACTATCAGAGCTAATGCCAGTACGCATGGAGTTCATTCTTCTTTGTAAGTCCCATATTTAACGTAAAGGCCCAAAAACAATTTAAATTTGTCCAGTGTGAGACGTTGCCACTGGAACATGCGGGCGTAGGATGAATTGGGGTTGGCAGCCATAAATTGCTCTGCATACAGATTGGTTTGGTCCACCAGATTCTGCAGCAAATCTTGTGGTCTGTGTGATGGTACTGAATGCAGTACTGACGGCTGGCCTGTGTGACGGTACTGACAGGTTCTTGATGATGGGCCTGTGTGACAGTATTTTATGGCGGGACTGTGGGGCGGTACTAATGGCAGTACTGATGACGAGCCTGTGTGGCAGTAGTGATGGCGGTACCGATGGCGGTACTGATGGCAGGCCTGTTTCACAGATGGGCTGTGACAGATCCATATGGTACATATGGTGGTACTGATGGTGGATTGTGTGACAGATGGGCTGTGACAGATCTAGATGGGCTGTGTGACAGGTTCTCTTTATTGGGGGGGGGGGCGTGTTGTGCAGACAGTAAAAACAGTAAATGTTTCACTCACAGATTTCAGATCTCTCCTCTCTTCTCACACGATCTGTGTATGAGGAGAGAGAAGGAGAGATCCTTGGAAACCGCCATTGTGCTTAGACTTATGACCGGCTGTGATTGGACTTAGCCGAACACGTGGTAAACAGCCAATTTCATTTGCTATTTACCCTGATCGAGGATGGGCTATGTCGAGGGACACGCACCATCCCCGATCACTGCAGTGCGCGCATCAGGCTCGCCGCCTCTATTGTTGACAAACGTGACACGTGGACACAGCCAATCATTGGCTGTTTACCGTGATCAGGGACATGCTATGTCCGAGGGACACGCACTGTCCCCAATCACTGCGCTGCCGTTAAGTTATCCGGCTGGACGTCATATGACGCCCAGTCAAGATAACAAAACCACCGCCCGGCCGTCAATCTGCTATAGCAGTGGTCATCAACCCTGTCTTCAGGGCCCACTAACAGGCCAGGTTTTATGTATTACCTTGGGAAGATGCAGACTAGAATATTGCAATCACTGAGCAGCAAATGATATCACCTGTGATGTATTTCAGTTATCTTGCAAACCTGGACTGTTAGTGGGCCCCGAGGACAGGGTTGATGACCACTGTGCTATAGGTTGGGTGGAAAGTGGTTAAGGAATACAGTGGTGTCATTTCCTTTTCAACAGCCTGCTGACTGAGCATTAAAACGGACCTTCAGTAATTTTTTCAACTTTCCATCTATTAAATCTTCTGCCCTTGTTTTTTTAACTTTGGATAGTAAAACATTTTTTCCTGCCAGTAAATACCTTATACAGCCCACTTCCTGTTTCTTGTCTGGTAAAAAGCCTAGGCTTATGATATCATGCACAGCTTTCTCTCTCACTCTTGTGAGAGTTTGCCAGGAAGGGAGGGGGGATGAGTCATAAGAGGGCCAATGAGAGCTGCAGGGCTGCAGAGCTAGAGGTGTGCCTCTGTGTGAATCCTGGAAGTGAACAGGCAGCAGCTTCAGCTGCCCACGGTTAAAATGGTTGTAGCCAGACTCAGTGGAGGGAGATTTCTGCAGCATATTTGGCAAGTACAGATTCACAGTATATATAAAATAATATGCAAAGTGGTTGAAGGGAAGCTTCAGAGTGGCAAAGATATTTTTATTACAAATTATGTGAGCAGACTGCAATTCCTCTTTAACTCTGTTTACTCTGCTCTCTCTCCTCCTATCAGCATGTTCATGCTCAAATTTGCAAACAGTTGAACCTGATCCTTCTCTTACAGTGGACACCCCCTCTCCTAGTCTAAGTAGATGTCAGGACGATGATATCAAGACAGATTCAAGTGCTTATGCTAGTTAAATATAGAGTTCATCTTTAAAGAAGTTAAAGTGGGGTTCCACCCAAAAAACAAAAATACCTGGAAAAATTCTAAAACAAAAAACAAAAAAACATTTGGATATTTTTTTTTTTTCACTTAACTCTAAATGCCTGTTGCTAGGTGGTCCCTCGTAGTCTGCCTGTTCCTTTGCCTGGGCTGGTGACATCACTTCCCCCCCAGGCACAGGAAGGGCTCTGCTCTGCTCCCTCCCTCCTGTCAATCATCTGGGACCCATTACAGGTCCCAGGTGATTGAGCGGCCAATCACGGCGCGCGGCGCCGCTCGCGCATGCGCAGTGGGTGCCAGGCTGTGAAGCCACAGCCCGGCGCCCACAGTTGAAATGCCGGCGCCGACGAGCGGAGGGGGGGGGACGAGCGGGGCTTCGATCCCCCTCATCGCTGGACCCAGGGACAGGTGAGTGCCCCATTAAAAGTCAGCAGCTGCAGTATTTGTAGCTGCTGACTTTTAATTTTTTTTTTTTTTGACGGCCCCCCTGGGTGGAACTCCTCTTTAAATTCCCCCAGGGGATCAAGTCCTGTTATATTCTGACATGTGGTTTTTGAACAGTTTGGCTGGATAGCTTGCCATCGCCTGCAGTCCACTGCTGTCCAACTACACTGCTCATGGGACAAATACATAATTAGGTCTGATTGAGACTGCTGCTCTCTGGCAGCAGTAGGTTGCTGGAGACCAGCGCTGTCACTCAGTATAACACATTCACGCACAATAGCAGTGGATTTGTCATTGCTGTTTGTTCTATGAGCTGGCAGATTACAGCCCCACCAGTGCTACTGTGAGCGCTGTCATAAGGCAATGTAGATATAGTGACTCTTTGTTCCAGCCGCTTGCTGGAAACCTAGTAGCCACCACCACTGCTATAGTCTAGTGCAGGGGTAGGCAACATGGGGCCCTCCAGCTGTTATGGAATAAGGATGGGCCGAACGGACCCCTGTTCGGTTTGCACTAGAACTTTCGAACACTGCAAAAGTTCAGACCCGAATAATGAACCCCATTAGTCAATGGGACCCAAACGTCAAAAATCAAAAGTGCCCATTTTGGATGGATGATTATATGCAAGTAATTGGGCATACAATGGTTATAGGGGTCCGGGCCCTGCCCTGGGGGACATGTATCAATAAAAAAAAAGTTTGTGAAAAACGTCATTTTTAAATTAGCAGTGATTTTTTGATTTTTAAAGTGAAAGCAAAAAAATGAAAAATTCTTTCCAATATAGTGCCTGGGGGGTCCCCTTAGTCTACCTGTAAAGTGACAGATCTGTACCATGTCTAAAATCTGCTGCAGCAATAATTGCATTTATAAAGCAAAAAAAAAAATTCCCTGCAAGCTACCTTTATTTTGCTCAGAAACAGCTGGGGAGCCAGTGTGTACGATGAGGCCACAATGTAGTGCACTGGGAACAAGATTAGAGATTTTTTGGATACATTGTGGTGTCACTTTGACTAGAAGTAACGGGTGTGTAAAAATTGGTCTTTGGGTGTCGGTGGCGCCTTCCCACCGTAACCCTATAGAGGTACTCTTGATGAAAGCAAGGACCGTCTTATCGCATGGGCACGGGGGCCCCACTTGCCTGGGGGGCCCCACCTGCCCAGCGACCCCAGCCAAGGCCGCCTGCACTCGGTGCCCTGGGGCCGCTTTTGACACAGAGCTTTCCCAGTTGTCTGTCAGTAAAATGAAGAGCAGCGGCGGCCGCCGCGATGCTTTCTCTTCTGATCCGGCGCCGCCCACTGAACTGAGTGATATGCCTGAGGGGAGCAGGAGATCACCGTCGTGCTACTTTCTTCTCCTCCTTCCATCTGGCCTGTGCGGTGCCAGCTCCGCGCACTATTCTGCATGCAGAGTCACGAGTGAGGGCAACAGGATTGAAGGAGAATAGGAGAAGTAAATGGCCGTGGAGTGGACGAATTAAGGTGCTGCAATCTGTATAATCTCTCTCTCATCATTTCACAGTGCATCTCTATCTCTCTCTCTCTCTCTCTCTCTCTCTCTCTCTCTGCCTCTATCTCTCCCTATGCCTGTCTCTCTCTCTCTCAAAGCAAACTCATTTTTTTTACAGGTAAAAATAAATGACCTGCAGAGCATTGCACTCTCTCACACCATTGCAGCCCCTCTCTCTCACACACCACTGCAGCCCCCCCTCTCTCTCTCTCACCATTGCAGCCTCTCTCTCACACCATTGCAGCCTCTCTCTCTCACACCATTGCAGCCCCTCTCTCTCACACCATTGCAGCCCCTCTCTCACACACCATTGCAGCCCCTCTCTCTCACACCATTGCAGCCCCTCTCTCACACACCATTGCAGCCCCTCTCTCTCACACCATTGCAGCCCCTCTCTCACACACCATTGCAGCCCTCCTCTCCTCCTCTCTTTCTCTCTCACACACAAACACACCATTGCAGCCCCCCTCTCTCTCTCTCTCTCACCATTGTAGCCCCTCTCTCTCTCACAATTGCAGCCAGTGTTGCCAACCTAACAGATTGAAATTAACTGACAACACCCAAAATTTCCTGGCACAGCCAAGTTTTTACTCGCATTTCCAAAAAATACAAAATTACAGTTTTAAGTGCAAATTTTAGTATTTAGGCTACAAACAAGTACAATATGCAATTAGCAATGTGAGTTAAGGTAGATATTAGCGCAAAAAACATATTTCCTATTTTATTTTCGATATTGTAAGTACAGTGGGGACGGAAAGTATTCAGACCCCCTTAAATTTTCACTCTTTGTTATATTGCAGCCATTTGCTAAAATCATTTAAGTTCATTTTTTTCCTCATTAATGTACACACAGCACTCCATATTGACAGAAAAACACAGAATTTTTGACATTTTTGCAGATTTATTAAAAAAGAAAAACTGAAATATCACATGATCCTAAGTATTCAGACCCTTTGCTCAGTATTTAGTAGAAGCACCCTTTTGATCTAATACAGCCATGAGTCTTTTTGGGAAAGATGCAACAAGTTTTTCACACCTGGATTTGGGGATCCTCTGCCATTCCTCCTTGCAGATCCTCTCCAGTTCTGTCAGGTTGGATGGTAAACATTGATGATCAGCCATTTTTAGGTCTCTCCAGAGATGCTCAATTGGGTTTAAGTCAGGGCTCTGGCTGGGCCATTCAAGAACAGTCACAGAGTTGTTGTGAAGCCGCTTCTTCAATATTTTAGCTGTGTGCTTAGGGTCATTGTGTTTTTGGAAGGTAAACCTTCGGCCCAGTCTGAGGTCCTGAGCACTCTGGAGAAGGTTTTCGTCCAGGATATCCCTGTACTTGGACGCATTCATCTTTCCCTCGATTGCAACCAGTCGTCCTGTCCCTGCAGCTGAAAAACACCCTCACAGCATGATGCTGCCACCACCATGCTTCACTGTTGGGACTGTATTGGACAGGTGATGAGCAGTGCCTGGTTTTCGCCACACATACCGCTTAGAATTAAGGCCAAAAAGTTCTATCTTGGTCTCATCCGACCAAAGAATCTTATTTCTCACCATCTTGGAGTCCTTCAGGTGTTTTTTTTAGCAAACTCCATGTGGGCTTTCATGTGTCTTGCACCGAGGAGAGGCTTCCAGTCCCGCTTCTGACCTGCCCTGCTCCTGTCCTGCAGACCCGCACACCATGCTCTGGCCGCTCTGCTTGGCTCCCTTGCACCATGACATCACGTGACACGCTTGGGCACTGCCTCCACCAGAGCTGCCCCGAACACACTGTAGCAGGGACTCGGATGGTCTCGGCCGGCTCTGGACCGAGCCGAACATCACAGCCATATTTTTTACTGGCAACTTTTTCTTTTTACTGGCATTTACTGGCAGGAGAAAATTGCCTGTTTTTTTCCGGCTGCCAGTAAAAATACTGACGGTTGGCAACACTGATTGCAGCCCTCCTCCTCTCTCTCTCTCTCTCTCACACACACACCATTGCAGCCCCCCTCTCTCTCTCTCACCATTGCAGCCCCTCTTTCTTTCACCACTGCAGCCCCCCTCTCTTTCACCATTGCAGCCCCCCTCTCTCTCACACACATCATTGCAGCCCCCCCCTCTCTCTCTCACACCATTGCAGCCCCTCTCTCTTTCACACACCATTGCAGTCCCTCTCTCTCGCTCTCATACCATTGCAGCCCCTCTCTCTCTCAACTGCAGAGCCTCTCTCTCACCATTGCAGCCCCTCTCTCTCTCACACACACCATTGCAGCCCCCTCTCTCTCTCTCTCACAACATTGCAGCCTCTCTCTCACACCATTGCAGCCCCTCTCTCACTCACACACCATTGTAGCCCCTCTCTCTCTCACACACACCATTGCAGCCCCTCTCTCTTTCACACACCATTGCAGTCCCTCTCTCTCGCTCTCATACCATTGCAGCCCCTCTCTCTCTCACCTGCAGAGCCTCTCTCTCACCATTGCAGCCCCCCTCTCTCTCACACACACACCATTGCAGCCCCCCCCCTCTCTCTCTCTCTCACACACCATTGCAGCCCCTCTCTCACTCACACACCATTACAGCCCCAGCCCCACTCTCTCTCACACCATTGCAGCCCCTCTCTCTCTCACACACACCATTGTAGGCCCTCTCTCTCACACACACACCACTGCAGCCCCTCTCTCTTTCTCACACACATTGCAGCCCCTCTCTCTTACACCATTGCAGCCCCTCTCTCACACCATTGCAGCCCCTCTCTCTCACACACACCATTAGCCTTATTGATAATTAGCATTTTTATTCTAGTGCGTGATTGTGTAGACAGGGCCCCAGTGCACTGTATTTCCTGGGGGCCTATAACGCTCTTAAGATGGCACTGTCCATAATGCCACGCAGAGTCTGCTCCAGCAGGAACAACAGGGATTGTGTCACTGATGCATGCACTGTCACGGCTCACCATCCTTGGAGCCTCCTCAAATAGTGACAATATATTGCATGCATCCTTAATGATCAGCCATTGGCATGGGGAAAAAAAGCTGAGGCGGCCTGAGCCTGTCGTCGTGCCGTACTTGCACAGGTACTCGTTGACGGCCCTCTGCTACATGTATAGCCGCTGCAGCATTGCCAAAGTCGAGTTCCACTTAGTGGACATGTCTCAAATCAGGTGGTTTATGGGCAGGTAGAATTCCCGCTGAATTTCAGCCAACCGAGCACTGTCTTCTGTGTATGACCGCCTGAAATGGCTACAGACTCTTCTGGTCAGCTTTAGCACATCTTGCAACCCTGGGTACGTATTTAGGAAACGCTGCACCACCAAATTGAGGACATGTGCCAGGCATGGTACATGTGCCAACTTTCCCTGTCTAAGGGTGAACAGGAGATTTGAGCCATTATCGTACACCACCATTCCTGGTACCAGCTGGCATGGTGTGAACCACCTCTGCGCCTGTCCCTGCAGAGCTACAAGAATCTCTGCTCTGGTGTGGTTCCTGTCCCCTAAACACACCAGCTGAAGCACTGCATGGCACCCTTTAGCCTGACTCATGGAATAGCCCTTTGAATTCTTAGGGGTAACTGATGTTAATAGGACAATTCTGCAGAGGAGGGCATTGAGATGGTGGAGGAGGAGGGGGTAGAGCTTACAGGTCTGGCATCATCAGCACCAGCTGTATGGAGACATGGGGGCACAACAAGCTGCAGCACCGAGCCCTGTCCTGCATCCTTTCGAGTTGCAATCAGCGTTACCCAGTGTGCTGTGAACTAAATATATCGTCCTTGCCCATGCTTGCTGGACCACATGTCGGCAATAAGGTGGATTTTACGGCTGACTGCCTTGCCCAATTATGCCAGAACATTCCCTTCCATGTGATGGTAGAGAGATGGCACGGCCTTATGTGAAAAGTAGTAGCGACTGGGAACCTGCCATTGTGGCACAGCACATTGTGCAAATTCACAGAAGGGGGCAGAATATACCAGGCTGAAAGGCAGAAGTTGGAGAGCCAACAACTTTGACAAGCTTGCATTTAGACGCTGGGCATGTATTTTTGTTTCCGCTGCAGCAGATGGGGCAGAGAAATTTGCTGGCTACAGCCTACAGCTGGTGGTGTGCTGCTGTCAGATGTGCTGCTAGGACCTGGGATACCCTGTGCTATACCATCATCCCTGTCAGTGGAGGCTGCTGAGAGGTAATGACTCGGTATAGCAGGGGCAGACTGAAGTGGGTGAGGAGGAGGAAGAGGGACAGATTTGTGCCCCTTTCGTGTGGCTTTTAGGTGCTCTTGCCAACGGGCTTAGTGGTTGGAAGTTAAATGCCTTGTTAAGCATTTGCTACCCAAATGGCTGCTGTCAGTGTTGCCAACCTACCAGATTGAAATTTACTGGCACAACACCCAAAATTTACTGACACAGCCACGTTTTTAATGGCATTTCACAAAAGTTACAAATTTTTTAGGTGCAAATTTCAGTATTTAGGCTACAAACAAGTACACTAGGCAAATAGCAATGTGATTCAAGATAGATTTTAAGGTAGATTTTAAGGTAAAAAAAACCCCATATTTTTGTTATTTTCAATATTATGAGCGTGGATTATTTAGTCCAATCACCTCCTGCCTCCATCACCTGTCACCAACACCCCTGCCACCATCACCCCTACCTCCATCACCTGTCACAAAAAGGAAAATGAAAAATATATGCACACCCAGGGGTTATCTCCTCATATCCGATTTATTGAAAAATGAACAGCACCACAATACACAGCTCTCCATCGTGAACCTAACCTCCCCCACATATACCCACCACACCCCATAAATGAACCATCCCTCCCTCCTGCAAACTACAAAAAGCACAATCCCATAAAAATCCCCCTCCTTTCTCTCCACATGATGGGACTATTATAAAACCTCTCCCTTGGAGCAGGAACCAGAAGACTGTATAGAACACCCCCCAAGGTGGTACCCCTGATAAGAGCACCTGTATCCAAGACCCTACCCAAGGATTTATCTAGAACAGAAATATCCCAGAAGCCTGAAAGGAAAACTCTGCACCTTATAGCCACAATGGGCAAATACAGTGACCTTATCCGTGACAGGAAATTCTGGGAGACAATCTGATTGGTGAGTGGTACTGGCTACCTCTGTTGGAATAAAAAAAAAAAAAAAAACAACAGTGGATAGCGGCGCAGGTCAGAATAAGGTAATAAGCAAGTGCAAGTTCATAAAAAAGTCCTTTGAGCAAATACAGCTTTTTGTGAAGTTTTACAGTCTTTTTGGTAGGGCAGCCTTGTGTGGGGAGTTGAAGCCACTCCATATAGAAGACAGAAAAACAAAACAACAGGCGCCTCTTAGTAAGACTTTATAGATTTAATGACAAATTGCATTAAAACACTCATGTAGCACTAACTCACGGTGGAGCTGCTGATTTTTAGCGGGCTGTTACCGTCACCTTTTTTACCTGTAATTTCACCAGTACCGGGTCTAGGGTCCCGTTGAGCTTATTATCAGACAATGTAGACACCTGTCACTTGAGTACTTTTCCAATGCATTAATGGGAGATAACTGGAAGAAGTAGCAGGAAAGAGGTAGAAGAAGAGTTGCAGGGAAGAGGTAAAGCTCCCAGAAACATGGCGTCTGCCCCATAAATACCCTCTCCCAGAATGCAACCCGGAGGACCACCTCCGCCGAGTTTTCACCGGGACAGAAGAGCACTCATATGTTTCAGCCTGTTGCTTTCCAACACCGACCCAGAGTGACAACGACACCCACAGGCAGAATGTGGAACTGCACACAACACAGCCAAACTGGAACAGAGACCAATCTAACTGTAAATTAGATCTGAACTATGTACAGCACAGATAATCCACCCAATTTACCTGGAAGATTGGAAAATCTACCACCGCTACACTTACATATAGGAAACTGTTGTCAGGTGCAGGGGAATCCAGTATAGCCACATGCGATCTCAGCAGTCCGGATAGAATGGAGCCTTGTGTTTCCCTATGCAGCTGGTGTCCTGGTCCACAGGTTTCTTCCGGGATTCGGATCCACAGCGAGGCCTGGAACGCGGCTGGACAGTCAGAAGGAGGGCTGGAGTGCAGAGTACAATGTGGTGGCTGTTCTGCCGTAAAGCATCACGTTTCCAAGCATGCGCAGTAAGCGCGCTCCTTTATCAAGTTTGATAAAGTATATAGTATAATCCCTATATACATACCTAACTTCTATTTCCAGCTGTTCTCTAAATTAATTTGGAATTTGGCCCGTCCTAGAATTCGATACAAAACATTATTTCCTCCGAAAACAAGAGGGGGAGCTGGATCCCCAGACGCTTCATTGTACCATAAGGCAGCGATACTTACTCGCATACTGGACTGGTTCCATAACCATACGACCAAGCTCTGGGTTCACTTGGAAAGCCATATGAACTCCATTGAACTCTCAGCTCTCCCATGGACCACATCCGCAAATCGTAGGGGTTCATACCCCCTCTGTGACCTCACTCTCAAACAATACAAATTTGCTTAAATTCGCTTAATCTCTAGCGGGAACATATCAAATCCTTCTGGGCCTATGACCCCCTTATTTGGGACTCCAGCCTTCCCACCGGCTATGCATGTGGCAAGCTTTGAACCTTGGCGAAAAGAAGACCATAGGAAGCTTTCCCAGGTTCTTCCCATCAATATCAGATATTCTAGCTGAACCAACAGGATTCGAGGATATGTTCCTCCAAACCGATCCTCCAACGCACGTGGTATCGCAGTTTTTTTTCCCTCTTGCTGAATGCTTCTTACCCTGATCTCCCACTCCGTCTCCATCTGGACTGGCAAACATGCTTTATTCTAATGCACAAACTCTCTCTAGCCACTAAAACTCAAGAAAAGGGGTTCAAACTGGTGACGAGGTGGTATAGATGCCCTTCGACTATACATCACTTCAACTCGACAACGCTGGATACTTGTTGGCGATGTCTCGGCTCCAGGGGTACCATGCTCCACGTTTGGTGGGACTGCCCCCCCATACAGAAATTCTGGCAACAGATCTTCCTACTATACTGCAAACTGAAGGCGACCTCTCTCTCTCCTACACCTGAGATAGCTCTCTTATCCATGCTCCTGGGCACATTCAAGTCCATTAAAAGAGATGTATTACGTTACTTTTTGGCCGCGGCCAGAATGGTGATTCCACGTTATTGGAGGTCGAGAACTATACCTTCCCTGAGGGGAGTGGGCTATTGAAGTGGACCGCATTAGAGACCTTGAACGTCTGTTGGCTGAGGAATCTAATAAAGATGATCAGTTCTCTTACTTGGACTTCATGGTCCATGTTCCGCTACTCATCGGACTTCATCTCCTGGGCAGAAGGCAACCTAGGCAGCATCACCCCATGACCATGTTAGTTCGACTCCTGTTCCTAATCTTTCTGCTTCCCCCTACTTCCCCTCAAATCCTTCTCCTCTTTGTATAAATCTACTCCTCAGAAGCCATTAAACACTTATTCTTGATGCAAAATATGACCCTCACAGGCAAATCCTCTACAGCATAACAGGTTTTTAGAATAAGTTTGTAGTAATACATGAAGTTTACACGTAATCCTCTCCCTTGCAGGGAGAGGGCCCTTTAGTTATCCATGTTATGTCTCAACATGTTGTTCTAAATAATGTTTTTTCTTTGTTATTGACACACTCAACGGACTTGGTACAATACTACATTGTGTAGCCTTCATATACATTAGATTTATTGCCATCACCTACTACTGTTCTTGATGTTGTCTGTGTGGAATGCATTTCCCTTTTTGTTCCCTTCAATAAAATAATATTGAACTAAAGATTTTGGACTTTCTGTTTTTTGGTCTGGCATTGTCTTTACACAAGGTCGGACATTGATCGGACATTCCGATAACAAAATCCATGGATTTTTTATGACGGATGTTGGCTCAAACTTGTCTTGCATACACACGGTCACACAAAGTTGTCGGAAAATCCGATCGTTCTGAACGCGGTGACGTAAAACATGTACGTCGGGACTATAAACAGGGCAGTAGCCAATAGCTTTGATCTCTTAATTTATTCTGAGCATGCGTGGCACTTTGTGCGTCGGATTTGTATACACACGATCGGATCGGAATTTCCGACAACGGATTTTGTTGTTGGAAAATTTTATAGAAAGCTCTCAAACTTTGTGTGTCGGAAATTCCTATGGAAAATGTGTGATGGAGCCTACACACGGTCGGAATTTCCGACAACAAGGTCCTATCACACATTTTCCATCGGAAAATCCTATCGTGTGTACAGGGCATTAGACTTTTTACATTTGCATATCAATCTTTTTGGGCCCCCGTTTGCATGTATAGTGGCCTACTGGAGCCAATATGCCCCATAAGAATTTGATTCACCTTTATTATCCATTATCCATTGATAAGCCAAATCTTGCACCTCATGCAAACCTGTTCCAGTTCACCTCACAGCAAACCAAATAGATTTAAACTTGCTTTGGAAATTGTGATCTGATTGGCGATACAGCAAGCAGGCAAAGACTGTAACCTACAGAGCACATGTTTCAGGTAGAAGACCTCATATAATACTGTACATGTGCATAGCTACATGAAATCTGACTGCAACTCAGTCATGAAAACTCAGTAAAAGTTCACACACATGAATGCACCAGACCATCTATTTGTTACAAAATATTTTCTTTCTGCTCCTGGTAGAAAGATCCAGGGTAAATAGGGTTATTTTATTTAATGTGCCCTATGTGCATGCAGCACTTCGGGTAAACAGCTAAATACCATGCAGCACGCCATGTAAACAGCTAAATACACAAATTTAATACATATATGAAAGCTGTTTTACCTCCCAAAGGATTTGTATTTCTGTCTATCCAGCTCTGCCACACAGTACAAACCAGTCTGGCAGAACAGGAGACCTGAATTATCCTTTCTACTGCCTTTCAATAACACTTATGCTATGTACACACAATAGGATTTTCCGACAACAAAACCGTGGATTTATTTCCGACGGATGTTGGCTGAAGCTTGTCTTGCATACACACGCTGGCACAAATGTTGTTGGAAATTCCGAATGTCAAGAACGCGGTGACGCATAACAAGTACAACGAGTCGAGAAAAATGAACTTCAATAGCCAGTACGGCTCTTCTGCTTGATTCCGAGCATGCGTGGAATTTTGTGCGTCGGAATTGTGTACACACGATTGGAATTTCCGACAAAGGATTTTGTTGTCGGAAAATTTGAGAACCAGCTCTCAAATTTTTGTTGTCAGAAATTCCGACAACAAATGTCCGATGGAGCCTACCACGGTCGGAATTTCCGACAACAAGCTCACATAAAACATTTGTTGGCGTAAAATCCTATCGTGTGTGCAGGTCATTACAGTTTTGTCCCTCCCCCAATCCATGACTGGACAGTGAAGAGAGAAGCAACAGACAGAAGAGCTTATCTCTGTCACTCTGCTTTCACCTCCTGCATGCTGCTTGTTAGTACATGATTGGCTTCTTGTGCTGCATCTCTCTGTCCCAGGCTGTGGCAGTGTAGAGGAGCTGACCAATTTAAATATACTGAATTAAAAAATGTTTTAACAATGTATTAATAAATGCAGAGTTGCCTAATTTGTGTCATTTATACCTGACCGGAGTTCAGCTTTAAAGTGATACTAAGCACACACTGTTAAATTTGCATTGTTCAAATCTTCTATTTCTGTATACGGATGATGGCATTGTAATTATTTTCTGTTTCAATATTTTTATTGAAAATTTTACAATAGGGTTCACAATAGGGTTCACAACGCAGGAAAAACCCCTCACCAGGAGGAACATTAGAACCCATACTTCGCCACCACCCACCGGCTTGTCGGCATGGGCCGTGAGTATACATAATGTGAAACCAGTGGAAGCAACACAACTAAATGAAAAGGGAAGTGCGAATCCAAAAAAGAAAAGGGGGAAGAGGGGGGGAAGGGGGAATTAGAAGGAAGAGAAGACAAAGAAAGGAAAGAAACAAAAGAAAAGAAGGAGGAGAAGAAGGGGAAGAAAAATGAGACAAAGCAAAAGGAAAAAGGACTGTCTGAACGCCCGCCTCCACTCCTCAGTCGGCTGGAAGTTGGAGATACTTAATCCAAGGATCCCAAACATGGTCAAACTTAGCAGTTTTATCCTGCAAGATACTGACCAGCTTTTTGTTGAGCATAATCCATGTCAGTTTTTTTTTCCATAATAGCTAGATCTACCACTGGTTTCTTCCAAGCGGGCGCTATAGCGATTTTTGCCGCAAGAAACATGAAGTGAATTAAAGTTTAAACATGCTTAGGAGCATCAACGAAAGGCTTGTTTAGAAGAGCCACCATAAGGTTTTTAACTATATTCACCATTGTCACAAAATTTATCAAACCGCGAACCTTGGCACAGGTCTACCATATGTGAAACATAAAGTGAATAACTAATGCGCAAAAACCACACTCATTAGTAAATTAGACAAGGAGCCGCCGACATAAAACAGTGTACTCACATAACTTAGATAAACTATATTAAAACTATGTGGCGCTACCTCGGTCTCAGTGCAACAACTCCAACTCTGAATAAAATAAAAACGCAATAATAAACTATGACCTAAGTAAATAATCAATGAATATGTGAATATGTGCAAAGATTATATATAAATATTCCAAAAAAGTGCAAAATGCACACAATAAAGGGATAATATGCAACAGGAAAAATAAAAATTATGTGAACAATGCCACGTGATAATTAATGTCCAATCAGGTAAGGTGTAACAAAAATGACATATAATAACATCAAGACAAAGAGGTGATAATAATACAAGTGAAAAATATAAAGTGCAGTCCAAAAATAGCATGCAATACGACTTCCAATGCGACTCCCATTGTCAGCAGGAGGAAATTTTCTATAGGTGAAGAAAGTGCAAGTGCAGTGGCAGCAAATGTCTAAAAGAGTTCTTCCAGTCTTGTTCCAGTGTGTGGCAACCATTTCCCCCAGCCTCTCACCTGTGGTAGCGGCCCCCAATGGGCCGAATCAAGCGTGAACCCGCAGGTAAACAGCACTCAGTGTAAAGGGTCAGCTTCCAGTAATGGTCCCAGCTCCCGGAGGGCATACGTAAGCAAGGTAAGAATGGCGCTCTCCCACACTCAGCCGGTATTCTCAGATATAGGGTAAAAGGAAGAATAGTGGCTCCATAGTGTAGTAAGTAAAATACATTTATTGCAAAGCACTGTAGTGACTTATATAAAAATTCAAGCGATCAGCGATAAAAACACAGGCTTCCGGGTTTGGCCGTACCCGGAAGCGGTGGCACCTGGCTCCTCCCTCCCTGACCAGGTGCCGCCGCTGGTGACTGAGTGACTGAGTGAGTATGAACAGCATGTAATACACCCTTTATAGATAGTTTTTTGTGATGTGGGTTTAGTAACACTTGAATATTTCAATAATCAAACTAAAATCTAGGTTTCACATACAAAAAGCCCTTAATAGATGTTCACCTGGCTGATCAAGCTAGGACCTCTCACTCTCATATACTGTATAACCACCTGTCACAGAGGACATATATGATTGGCATTCGAAATATGTACACTAGTAGAAAATGTTCTAGCAATACAATGTCACGTCAAATCAAATTTTTCTGAAGTCCCCCTGGCTGGTGATATAAGATGCAATGCTAGATTATGTCTTGAGTTTAGTATTCCCTAAATTAAAGAGGTGATAAATTTAATCAACTTCAAGGACGTGTGAAGGCTGCGCTGTCTGCGCAGGAAGGTAATATCACATTAAATAGTACACTTATTCAATAAATGATGTCTCCATATTTTAAATTCCTGTCTCTGATTAACTTAACGGCCTTTGATGATTGCTAGAATGTTAGAGGAAAGGGAAATGTTTTGGCAACCTTAGATGGAGTCAAACAGGAAACACAATCTTACCAAATATTTGATGAAAGCATTTTTTTAAATCTTTTATTGATATCAGTTTGTTATTCTACCACTCAGCCTCTGTTGGGAATAGTTTTATTCAAAACACAATTCCAGACAAAACTTTTTTTTAGTGATAGACAGTTAGGTTTTTATTGCTCTTTCTGTAGCAATTGGGGAGATTTTCCTTTACTTCCTGTCAGTGGCGGCTGGTAGTTTTTTTTGGGGTGGGCGGCGGCACTACACCCCCCCCACCCGCTGTGTGCTGGTCAGTCTGGCACTTACCCTATCTAGGTGGCGGGTAGCGGTTCCGGCGCCCTCGAGTACGGTGGACCCCATCTAGGTGGCGGGTGGTGGGCTGCGGCCAGCGGCTCTGGTGTCCTCTCCTCCATCATGGCGGCTTCCGTTGTGTGTTTCCTCTCTCCTCCTCCTAGTCGTCCAATAGGATCGACTGATGTTTTGGCCAATCAGGAAACGGGTCTCACGACCCCCTTCCTGATTTGTGGGGAGATTTAGTGTGAAAATAGCACATATTAATTCGCTATCATCACACAACTGGGTGGGCTCGGGGCGCAGTGACCTGTGCCTCGAGCCCACTCTTTTTTTAAGCCTATTATAGCCTCTGGCTCTAATCACATGCTTCAAAAACACACACTACCGCCACTGGAATCCATAGTCCAGCACACTGTATGTGGAACAGGGGGCCAGACGCATGGACGGGGGGGGGGGTGGGGGGTGGGCGGCCCGTGCGCCTCTAATGGATGGGCCGCCATTGCTTCCTGTACACCTAGAAAGAAATACTTTTTGTAAAAAAAAAAAAAAAATAATAATAATAATAGCCTTTGCTTAAATAAATAAAAAAAATTAAAAAACTAACTTCCCTATTCCATAGAACCATTTAAAACCCACCTTAAAAATGAACTCTAGGTCAGTTATAAAGAACACAAATTAATGCAGCTCCATATTTAATAATATTAAAACATTACATTTATTTTTTTAACCACTTCAGCCCCGGAAGGATTTACCCCCTTCCTGACCAGTGCGTTTTTTGCGATTCGGCACTGCATCGCTTTAACTGACAATTGCGCAGTCATGCGACGTTGTACCCAAACAAAATTGACGTCCTTTTTTTCCCACAAATAGAGCTTTTTTTTGGTGGTATTTGATCGCCTCTGCGTTTTTTATTTTTTGTGCTATAAACAAAAAAATAGCGACAATTTTGAAAAAAACACAATATTTTGCACTTTTTGCTATAATAAATATCTCCATTTAGAAAAAAAAAAAGCAAATATTTTCTCAGTTTAGGCCCATATGTATTCTTCTACATATTTTTAGTAAAAAAAAAAAAAAAAAAATCGCAATAAGCGTATATTGATTGGTTTGCGCAAAAGTTATAGTATCACAAAATAGGGGATAGATTTATAGCATTTTTATTATTATTATTTTTTTACTAGTAATGGCGGCATTCTACGATTATTGTGACTGCCACATTATGGCGAGCACATCGGACAATTTTGACACAATTTTGGAACCACTGGCATTAATACACCGATCAATGCGATTAGAAATGCATTGATTACTGTACAAATGTCACTGGCAGTGAAGGGGTTAACACTAGGGGGCGGTGAAAGGGTTAACTGTATTCCCTGGGAGGTGATTCTAACTGAAGGAGGAGGGGACTAACTAAAGGAAGTAACGGATCGTGGTTCCTAGCTAATAGGAACACACGATCTGTCACTCCTGTCAGAACATAACAGGGAAGTATGTGTTTACACACACTCGTCCCTGTTCTGTGTCTCCTGGTCACGAACGCTCGTAGCCAGCGGTCATTGCGACCATCGGCACCCCCGTTGTGCAGAGGGCGCACACCTCCAGCGGCGTGTGCACGCCTGCTATCCGGACCCCGCAAGCCAATGTAGAGCTACGTGGTTTCACGCAGGGGAGCCAACCTGCCACAGTATAACTGCGGCGGCTGGTCCAGAAGCGGTTAATATAAGTAGTCTAAGTACCTGAATTTACCTGACATCAGCCTCTTGTAGTCTCTGTACAGTGGAGGTCAGACTGGGAGAGGGAGAAGCAGCAAAAGTAACCAATCAATTAATGGGCTGACAGAGTGACAAAGAGATAAGCTCATGACTGTGCTGCTTTGACTTCACTGTCCAGTCACAAACTGGAGGTGGGCACATTACAGCCTGGACTCAGAGGAAGTGGGTTCAATGATGCTAACCTGAACAGCTGACTGAAAACATCCTGTGGCAAACAAGAAGTACTGAAAGAAGCTTTGGACTCAAGGTAAGTATTGCAGAATTTTTTTATTTTTTTAATCAGCAATTATTTTTTATTCTTAATTTTTGACTGGTGTTCTTCATTTAGCTTTTTTTTGTATTGATGAGAATGCATTTTGCCAGATGACAAAATGTCCCAATTTTCACAGAAATTTCAGTAAAGTGAACACTCCCAATTTTGTTCATCCATTGTGATCACATTACTTCTATGCTGGGGGATTGCAAGTCCAAGGTCACACCTTCCTATAATAATAAAACAGAAAAAGCATGGAAACTTAAACCTCGTACACAGGGTACGATTGTTGGCCAACCGAGCGTCAGATTTTTGTCTTAAGGGCATGTGCCAGTACTTGTCTTGCATACTAACGGTCAGGGCTGGACTGGGACAAAAATTTGGCCATGGACTTCCTCATGACCGGCCCACTTTAATTTTGAGTGTCCCCAACAGCGTCCCACTTACATCAGAGTGTCCCCAACAGTGTCCCCCTTACATCAGAGTGTCCCCAACAGCGTCCCCCTTACATCAGAGTGTTCCCAATAGCATCCCCCTTACATCAGAGAGTCCCAATTAGCAGCCCACTTCACATCAGAGTCCCCATCAGAGAGTCCCCACCAGCAGCTCCCTTCACATCAGTGTGTCCCCATCAGAAGCCCTTCACATCAGAGTCCCCACCAGCAGCCCACTTCACATCAGAGTCCCCACCAGCAGCCCACTTCACATCAGAGTCCCCATCAGCAGCCCACTTCACATCAGAGTCCCACCAGCAGCCCCCCTCACATCAGAGTCCCCATCAGAGAGTCCCCACCAGCAGCCCTTCACATCAGAGTCCCCACCAGCAGCCCACTTCACATCAGAGAGTCCCCACCAGCAGCCCTTCACATCAGAGTCCGCACCAGCAGCCCCCTTCACATCAGAGTCCCCATCAGAGAGTCCCCACCAGCAGCTTCCTTCACATCAGTGTGTCCCCATCAGAAGCCCTTCACATCAGAGAGCCCCCATCAGCAGCCCCCTTCACATCAGTGTGTCCTCCCTCTCCTCCCCCTCACACATGTACTCACCGCTTTGAAGGCAGCTTCTTGTTCCTCTCTCCAGTCATGTGATAACAAGTGATAGAGGAGAGAGGAAGGAAAGTCTGCCATTGGTCTATCTCCCCCTGCAGGCTGGAGGGAGCATAGCCTAATGCTCTCTCCAGCATATGACGGAAGCTGCTCCTCCTGACAGGAGTGAAATTGCGATCACTCACTGTCAGAGAGGAGTGGCTCCAGGACCGCACCTGACTGGCCCACTGAGCTATCGGCCCACCAGGAATCTCCCGGTAGTCCTGATGGCCAGTACATGCCTGCTAACGGTACACAATTGTCGTGCAACAAACAAACCTAGTGACATACAAGAGGAATTTCAGCTCTTGAGCGCCACCCTTTGGGCCCCTTCTGCTAATTTCGTGTTTGGGGAGCATTGATTCCGAACATGCGTGTTTGTACTTTTGACTTTTGTGTGACGGATTTGTGTACTGACCATACGAAAATCTGAGGTCAAACCGTTGTCCGCTCAAAATGTACTAGCCTGCCATCCAACATTTGTTGGCGAAAGTTTGACAACAATTGTCAAAAGGAGTGTACCAACAGTAAGATTTTAGGACAACAGTTTGTCAACAGACAATCCCCTGCCAACAATCGTACCGTGCGTACGAGGCTTTAGGTGTTGATTTACTCAAATCTGGTGCAGCTGTACATGGTAGCCAATCAGCTTCTAACTTTAGCTTGTTCAGTTAAGCGACAATAAAATCCGGACGTTGATTGGTTTCTATGCAGAGCTGCACCAGATTTTGCACTCTCCAGTTTTCATAAATCAACCCCATTGTATTTAAATTACAAATGTATTAAATATGCAATAAAAAATGTTTTGTTTTTCTCTTTATGCTTACAGAGTTAAATTGATTATAACTGTACACAAGTCGAAGATTCATTGACTTTTGGATTAAAAAAGAAAATGGATAGATTGCAAAGCTTCACATCCTTTAACCGGAACAATGATGATATTGAATGTTCTTTTTATATACAGAAAAAACGAAAAAATAATTGTATTTAGCAGTAGTGAGCTTAATATCAGTATCTCAGAGGGTCACAGTGCAGAGGATTATCAGTTGTGGTCTAACAATTTCATGTGGAATAATGCGATATAATCCACTTTTATCGCCAAATCTGAAGGCAATAATGGCATTGTATGTACAATCGCTACAGTGGAGGAACCATTGACAAGATTACTTTGGGTAGCAGTGTGGGAAAACAGATGGATGAGAGAGAAGCTTAATGAAATTCAAATAGAGATGGATATCAAAGTCTTACTGTTGCTTAAAGGGGACCCGTATTGAGAAAAATGTGGAGGATGCCACTGATCAGCTCTCCATTTAAGAATACTATTTCTTAGCGGTTATGGTTATTCTCTAAATCACTGACCTGGGGCAGGTATGCATATTCACAGTGGTTTTGATTGTTCCGTGTTGGTTCCACGTCTATGAATTCTGGATGGACCCTCTGCACACTGCTACACCCTTCCAAGCAAACTATTCAATGAAAAAACAGGGATATTTAGTTCACTTATATTGCAATACAGGTTTAAGCTGACCAACTGCATTAAAGTAATCCCTCTTCTGGCCAGTCCTACACAGCCTTGCCACTGCAAATTCTAAGAGGGTCCATCCAGAATTTGTAGTGGTAAAATGTGGTCATACCCCTTTAGCGCCTGATAGTTCAAATACATGTACAAGCTATTGGAATTTGAGCACAGGTACTGTATATCTTTGCTTGGTCTATGCTTCAAAAAAAAAGTACTAAAAGAAAAGACAACCAGGTAACTAGCATTTCAGATAAAGGAAGTCAGCAATGGCAACTGGATTTTTTAAAAACCAACATAAATGGCCAAAATATTTACCTAAATCCTTGGTCATGGGACATGCCAGGTCCCAAGGGCACTGAAGAGAGGGTGTGTCCTTCTTCCAAGAGCCATGTTCCTTCCTGGCAGTGTGGCCTTTTGGCTGTCCATTAGCGGTTTTGTCACAAGGCCCTGAAAAATCCAGTCACTACATTCCTATTTCTGTGCATAAGTGGACAAAATCCTGTTCATTCCCATGGAGAGGTGGTCCATTGTTGGGATACATAAAAGACAACCACTCTATAGAAATGAAGAGGATTTTGTTCATAAGCAGGAATGGGTTTTGTAGTGGTGGGTCTACAGCAGCCCATGGGCCATACAGCACGGAATTGGAGTGTAACTGAGTAAGTCTTTGGGAGAGGGGTGTAGGCCAGACCTAACCAGCGTACTCAAGAATTGACTAATTACATGTGGAAACTCAAACTTTGTCTAGGTTGTAGAAATTGACTGTTAACAGAAATAAGGCAATTTACAGCAATGGCACCATGTATGTTGCAGATCATACACATCTTCAGGCAGAAGAGGGTGCCGTTTAACTTCAAGTTTCTTTCTAATACCATCTCCTCCGCTCCTCTTCCTCTTTCTGTTGAGGTACCCCAAGCCTCCGTTCTTGGGCCCCTCCTATTCTCTCGCTATACCTTTTCCCTGGGCCAGTTGATAACCTCCCATGGCTTCCAATACCACCTCTATGCTGATGGCACCCAGATCTATCTCTCGACTCCTCAACTCTCCTCCTCAAGTATCATAAACTTACTAAGCGACATATCAGTATGGATGTCACACCACTTCCTCAAACTCAATCTTTCTAAAACTGAGCTTGTAATATTTCCCCTCCTCGATCCCCTCCCCATGACTTTACCATTGAGATCAACGACACAACCATTGATCCCTCCACGCACACCAGGGTGCCGGTGTCACGTACCTAGTAGATGAGCCTGAACTGCAGAGGAAGGCCTCTCTTACGCCTCTGACTCGAGGCCCCTGATATAGTAAACAGGAGGCACAGGAGTGTAGAGTAGCACGAGTGCCTGGCAGGATCAACAGCAAAGAGGACAATCCCGAATTCCAGATGGCACTGTGCAGGGAGGTCAGCAGACTGAAAACAACAGGCAGTGCAGCAGACTGGAGACTGGAACAGACTCGAGCAACAGGCAAGTGCAGCAGCCTGGAGACTGGAGCAGCAGACTGGAACAGACTGGAACAGCAGGCAGGTGCAACAGACTGGAGACTGGAACAGACTGGAAGGAGATTCCCACTGGACTGGGACTCAGAAGGGTCAGACAAGCCTGGTCATACACAGACAGGAGTACTGGAACAAGGCAGAGGCACAGGCAGAAGCAGGGTCACTGGAACAAGCCAGGTCGGTATCCGGCGGGCAGCAGAAAGACCAGAGGAGCAGGCAGGAGCAACGTCAAGACAGGCCGGGGTCAGATGCAGGCACACAGCTGGAATAGTCAGAGGCAAGCCGGGTAATACACAGGAACATGTTCAGATAGCAGGGTATACACGGGAACGCTGTAGATCATACAGCCATGTTTCTGTGTGTCAGCCTGGTTTAAATAGCCTGCCTGTCGTCAGGGGCCGTACGCTCGCGCATGCGCATGGGCACCCGCAATCGCGCACCAGCTAGTCCGGATCTTCTGTTACTGGTAGGATCTTCCTGACAGCTGGGTGTAATCCTTGACTCTGACCTTTCCTTTAAGCCCCACATCTAATCACTGGCTAAATCTTGTTGCCTTAACCTCCGTAACATTTCCAGAATTCGCCCCTTCCTAACAGCACCACAAAACATATTCACTTCTTAGCTATTTCCCGCCTTGACTATGAATGCTGCTGCTAGACTAATACACCTTACTAACCAATCCATGACTGCTGCTTCTCTCTGTCAATCTCTTCACAGGCTTCCCCTACCCCATCGTATTAAATTCAAAATACTAACCACAACATACAAGGCCATCCACAATATCACCCCAGCTGTATCACCAACCTCATCTACAGATATTGCCCAAATCGTCCTCTCCGCTCCTCCCAGGACCTCCTGCTCTCTAGCTCCCTTGTTACTTCCTCCCATGCTCGCCTCCAGGACTTCTCCAGAGCCTATCCCATCCTCTGGCACTCCCTGCCCCAGTATGTCCTGTCAGCCCCTACCCTGTCTGCCTTTAGGTGATCCTTGAAAACTCAATTATTCAGGGAAGCCTATCATACCTCCACCTCAGAACTGTATCCGAGTTACTTTCATCAGATCATCCCCTGCAGCTATTACCTTTTGTACCACCTCCACTACCCTTTATCAGGGATATGCAATTAGCGGACCTCCAGCTGTTGCAAAACTACAAATCCCATCATGCCTCTGCCTCTGGGTGTCATGCTTGTGGCTGTCAGTCTTCTAATGCCTCATGGGACTTGTAGTTCTGCAACAGCTGGAGGTCCGCTAATTGCATATCTCTGCTTTAGATTGTAAGCTCCATGAGTAAGGCCCTCCTATTCTATCTGTATTGAACTGTATTGTAATTGTACTGTCCCCCTTTTCATTGTAAAGAGCTGCGTAAACTGTTGGCGCTATATAAATACTGTATAATAACAAATAATAATAATACTGTAAGACATTTCCATACCACAGAATGCCAGAGGAGTACTTCCCTTGGAGGGGCTATGATATGCTTGTTCACACTGTGATCCCGAACTGTCCATGCAGATATCTGGCTGCCAATGGGAGACAATTACAGGAAGCTGACAGAACAGTCACTCTAAGGGGAAAATTACTTTTTCCCTCAACAGGTACTTCTCCCTAACGCTACTCTCCCTAACCAGTGGGGCCTGTCCCTATCTTACTCCCATACTGCGGGCACACTGAATAATGCAGATTCTGTGTCTGAATTGCCCCCAAATCTTGCAGGATTTCAGTATCCTCTAAGATACACTGTTCTTCCCAATGTGGCTACCTGGAATCTATAGAAGGGGACAATTATTCCTCAATGGGCTTCTTCCAGCCTGAAAAAAACAGCACAGTGCCACCTTCAGGATGGAGGATATACTGCAGCCTGCCCTTACCCACAGGGGGGCTTGTGGGACGCCTAGGTTTGAATCACAGTCAGGGCACAATCTGTGTGTGTTTGCATGAATTCTCCCTGTGTTTGCATGTGTTTCCTCTGGTTATTTCGATATCCTCCGACACTCCAAACACATGCTGGTAAGTTAATTGACTCCTGTGCAAATTGGCCAGTGTATGCGAGATAAGGACCTTGGATTGTAAGCTTCCTAAATTCCAGTAATAAACAAGGAAACTATATCCCTCTGTACAATGCAATTGTATCAGTAATTAATTGCAATCGCCTCACATTAACAAAGACTTCTACATTAAAAGTTTAAAATGGTTACCAGGTTCACTTTATGAAGGCAAAGAATAATATAAAAAACAGGAAACCACAGCAAACATTATTTCATTTACTTGTATCCCTGTATATATATCTGTTATTTTTTTCCATTTTTGGCTGGAGTGAGCCTTTAAATAGGCAGAAATAGACCTTTTATAAATCTTGAGCTTTGGGTCAGCAGACTGAAACACTTCCATCGGCTGTTTAAATCATCCTCTGTAAATAAACTACTTGTGACTGAGGTCTCAGCAGGCAGCTATAATCCTTCATCTGGGCTATATCTGACTGTGCTGCTGCTAACTTGTGACAGCCACCAGCTTGTACGTCATATGCCATGGCTGACCCTTAGCATTAATCAAGGCTTGGTTGACCTCCAGCTATATGGAGAACATAGGCCTTTGAATGGTAGTAGCAGCAGAGTTTATGTGTGAATTGTATTCTATATTGGTGACTGTTAAGTACTGATCTATTCATATCCATCCAAACTTTTAAAATTATAAAAAGAACAGTGCGCATTAAACCTGTGCTCTTGCTAGCTGATAAGGAACATTCTGAGTAAAGAAGAGAGCAGGGTGACAAGATCATCAGTCTATTGATATGTTCAGATCGAGGGCTGGAGGCGGGGATGTGACCAGGCTGTGTTGCTTAACTTAAAGTGGTTGTATACCCGCAAACTAAAAAACAAAAAAAACAAAAAAAAAAAAAAAACCTGTATGGGAAAAGGGCATGTGGGGACGGGAATGTAAACATCCCTTGTAATAGGAATAGGGTATGACAGGTCCTCTTTACAGTGAGATCTGGGGTCTATAAGTCCCCAGATCTCACACCTCTAGGTTGGGAAGCCTGAAATAATAAAAAAAGAACAATCTTGGCTTCCCAGCCGAGGCAGCGGCATTTTTTCAAATACAGAGGCCTGGTGTGTCGCCATAACATCACGATCGGCCTCCGAACGATCATAGAGACTTCGGGGACCATCTGGTCTGCCAGAAATCTCTATGGTCAACATCCAGCATCATTCGTTCCCTTCTCCGGCTCACCAATCGCACGGCAAGTACTGGAGGGCAGCGGAAGGGGGGACGTCCCTTCCCGCCGCCTGTAAAAACGATCAAGTGGCTGAACAGCCGCTATCATTGTTCTTACGGTGAAGGGAATCGCCGGCTTTAAAAGAAGATATCTGAATGATGTCTGTAACTGCAGGCATCATTCGGATACCCCAAAGTCTGTGATGTCATATGACGTTGGGCAGGCGGGAAGTGGTGAAAAAAAAGTTTTTTAGAATATATGAGTGCCAAAAAATACTTTACTTTAGCCTCCACTCCATTGATGCCTCCTGTGGGAAACGCGTGACAAGCTCCGCGGTTGTGACAAGCTCCGCGGTTGTGTTTGTTTTATCTGCCTTCTTGCCTCCACTTTGTTGTAAGTGCAATATGTTATTTTAAATAAATGTCAGTTTTTTGCATACTACACTATGAAGTTTCTCCCTTCTTGAAATCTCCCTGTGCTGGTGAGTAAGGATGAGCTTGATGTTCGCGTCGAACATACATCGGGTGTTCGCCCGTTTGTCGGAGAGAGAACATTATGGGGCGTTTGCGGCAAATTCAAGCACCGTGGAACGCCCCATAATGCACTGCGAGATCGCAATGCATTGCTGTATGATGATTGGCCAAAGCATGCACCTGACCTGCATGCTTTGGCCAATCCCAGCTCCCTCTACTAAGAGTGCCATAATTTGGCCAATCATGGCTCAGGGGGACTAAGTCCATGCCCCACACTATATAAGGCTGCCTTCACGGTGGACTGTAGGTCTTGTGGGTGTAGAAAATGGTTGGATAGAGGGAGAAAGACACCCTTCCTTCAAGTGATATAAAGATTATCTCCGTAGGGAGCGTGATGTTAAAATAGAGAGAAGATCCTCCACCTCAAGTAAGGTAAGCCCCTTACCAGATCCAAAGATCTCCTGTCACAGAGATCATGCACACATGTGGCTGTGTCCCCCAGCCACTGGGTCTCTGTCAGTGCGCAGATCGGAAGCCACCTCTCCAGGAAATCAATCCAAACGTGATTTATCCGCTCACAGACCATGGATAAATAGGAAAGAAATGCTCCATAGCGTAATACAGTTAAAATCCACTTTAATTTATAAAAGAAAAGCACTTACAATTTGTGCAGTAAAGATCGCTTATAAAAACATGTAGCGCCGGCCGGCTTCAGCTGCTGCCCGTTTCTTCCGGGTTCAGCGTGGTATGGTGGTGACGTCAGCACCATACCACGCTGAACCCGGAAGAAACGGGCAGCAGCTGAAGCCGGCCGGCGCTACATGTTTTTATAAGCGATCTTTACTGCACAAATTGTAAGTGCTTTTCTTTTATAAATTAAAGTGGATTTTAACTGTATTACGCTATGGAGCATTTCTTTCCTATTTATCCATGGTCTGTGAGCGGATAAATCACGTTTGGATTGATTTCCTGGAGAGGTGGCTTCCGATCTGCGCACTGACAGAGACCCAGTGGCTGGGGGACACAGCCACATGTGTGCATGATCTCTGTGACAGGAGATCTTTGGATCTGGTAAGGGGCTTACCTTACTTGAGGTGGAGGATCTTCTCTCTATTTTAACATCACGCTCCCTACGGAGATAATCTTTATATCACTTGAAGGAAGGGTGTCTTTCTCCCTCTATCCAACCATTTTCTACACCCACAAGACCTACAGTTCATTTCAATCTATGACTAAATGGACTCTACTTAATCGTTTTTGTTTACTGAATGTTCCACTCATTTTTTTTGCATGCGATTCTTTTTTTTTTGCATGCGATTTATGTGCATTTTTTTTTTTTTTGTGTTATGAAACAATTCACTTGTGTTCATTCATAATTATGGTATTTTCAGTTAATATGATCATGTATTTGCACTAGCAGCGCAGCCTTTAAATTGTATAGCTAGTAAGGTGGAGGTTGTTTCACATCTAAGGTTGCAGCAGCATTTTACATTTCAATTTTTGGTTTGAGATATTTGTCTTTTCATCACACACATGTGGGGATCATTTCCACTTATGGGATAGCGCAGTATTTTTTACGATATTACAGTTGCCTTCACGGTGGCCCTGTGTAATGTTGTTGGTGTGGACGGAGAGATAGCTTGATTTAGATTAAGCAGGCAGGTTATTCAGTTAGTAGCAGTGTATTTGATATATATATATATATATATACATATATATGTATATATATATACAGTCAGTCTAATATATATGTGTGTGTGTACACGGTATCTAATACAGTGTGTGCAATGTCTACTACAGTTCTGGTGGTGTACACAGTACACAATACAGTGCAGCCATAGTACAGTTTCTACTAGTTTTCTGGTGGTGTACACAGTATCTAATACAGTGTGTACAGTTTCTACTACACTTCTGGTGGTGTACACAGTAAATAATAGAGTGCAGCCGTAGTACAGTTGCTAGTACAGTGCAGGTGGTGTACACAGTATCTAATACAGTGTGTGTACAGTTTCTACTACACTTCTGGTGGTGTACACAGTATCTAATACAGGGTGTACATTTTCTACTACACTTCTGGTCGTGTACATAGTACACAATACAGTGCAGCCATAGTACAGTTGTTGAAACAGTGCAGGCGGTGTACACAGTACCTAATACAGTGTTTACAGTTTCTACTACCTTTCTGGTGGTGTACACAGTATCTAATACAGTGTGTACAGTGTCTACTACACTTCTGGTGGCGTACACAGTATAAAATACAGTGCAGCCGTAGTACAGTTATTAATACAGTGCAGGCGGTGTACACAGTATCTAATACAGTGTGTAGAGTTTCTACTACACTTCTGGTGGTGTACACAGTATCCAATACAGTGTAGTGTGGTGTTACAAAACAAAATATACATCATGTCCGGAAGGCCACCAAGAGGCAGACGCTCACAGGACACTAAAAGAGGGCAAGCAGCCTCTGTGTCTACAGTCAACAGTGCTCTGGTCATGGACATGGTGCATCCTCTGCAGGTGGACGTGGGGCACGCTTGTCTTTTTTTTCTGCTGCTGGCCTTGTTATTGAGCCAGAACATGCAGAAGAGTTGGTGGAGTGGATAACAAAACTGTCCTTCCAATGCAGCTGCAAAATTGGCCTATTCCACCGGCTCCTTGTCCACAGTCACTCCTTCCGTAGCCCCACCATCATGCACGGAGGAGTCCCCAGAACTATTCGACCACAGTGTCGGGTACATGCTGCTGGAGGATGAGCAGTGATTTGAAGGCTCCGATGTTGGTTCCCTGGTTGAGGAAAGGAGTAACGTGAGCCTAGAGAGAGGAGGTACCCAAGAAAGACAAGAAACTGGCAGTCATGTTCCCCCAGCTGCAGCATATTGCCAAGTTTGCTCCAGTGACAAGGAGGGAGGGGATTATGAGGTCACTCACTCTACTTGGGTGCCTGAGAGTAGAGAGGAGGAGGCACAATTCCAATGAGGCAGGATGCTATTGCATCACACCGCAGAGCTCCGCAGGTGCAGGGTGCTGCTAACTCCCCGCTGACTTTTAAAAGTTCCTTGGTGTGGGCCTTTTTCGACACATGTGCAGCAGATCACACCATTGTTGTTTGCAACCTATGTCTGAAGCGGATCAAGCGTGGCCAGAACAGCAGCCACTTGGGCACCACATGCTTGACCAGACATATGACGACCTGCCATGCAGTCCGTTGGCAACAGCACTTGAAAGACCCACATCAAAGAAAAAGGCGGACTTCTCCTTGCTCCTCATCCGGGATCTCCAACCCCACTATACCTCCAGTCCTCTCAAAAACCTGCACTGAGTGGAATGAAGATATAGCAATAGGTGTCCCAAGTACTTGCAGCCAATCTGCTAGCAGTACACCACCATCTGATTTTAGCAGGCAAATTTCCCTACCCCAGTTGCTGAAACGTAAAAAGAAATTCGGTCTCAGCCATCCACATGCTCAGTGTCTGAATGCTAGCTTGGCCAAATTGCTAGCACTGCAACTGCTGCCTTTTTAGCTGGTAGACTCTGTCCCCTTTCGTGAATTTGTGGAATGTGCTGTACCTCAGTGGCAGGTTCCAAAACGCCATTTCTTTTCATGGAAAGCCATTCTGGCTCTCTACAGGCATGTGGAAGGCAATGTTTTGGCCTTGTTGGACAGGGCGGTTAGCAGTAAGGTGCATATACCGCTAATTCATGGTCCAGCAGGCATGGGCAGGGACGTTACCTTTCCTTCACGGCGCACTGGGTAACTCTGCTGGCAGCTGGGAAGGTGCAGGACAGGGTTCAGTATTGTTGGAGCTTGTTCCGCAACCATGCCTCCAAAATGCTAGTGGTGATTCTGCCACAGCTCTCTCCTCCTCCCCCTCCACTTCTTCTTCCTCTATGGCCTCTTCTGCAGATTTGTCCTCTGAACCAGTGGTGCTCCGTAAGCGTTCAAGGGGCTACACAAGCAGTCAAGCAAAAAGATGCCATGCGGTGCTTGAGTTGGTCTGCTTAGGGGACAGGAGCCACACTGGGGCAGAGATTCTGTCCACTCTGAAGGGGCAGGCTCAGGGGTGGTTGACACCACACCAGCTTCAGCCAGGAATGGTTGCATGTGACAGTGGCACCAACCTTCTTTCCACCCTCCGACAGGGACACTTGACCCATGTTCCATGTTTGGCACACGTCTTGAATTTGGTGGTGCAGCGGTTCTTGAGCAGGTACCCAGGCTTACAGGATATCCTGAGACAGGCCAGAAAAGTCTGTGGTCATTTCCGCTGTTCATACAATGCCAGTGCTCAGCTGGCTGACATTCAAAGGGAATGCTACCTGCCCACCAATCGCCTCATTTGTGACATTTCCCCAGGTGGAACTCAAATGCTGCAGCAGCTGCACATTCAGCAGAGAGCCATCAATGAGTACCTGTGTGAGTATGGCACCAGGACAGGGGAGCTTGGCTTCTTTTTACCTCGCCAGTGGCTACTGATCAAGGATGCATGCACTGTCCTGTCACCATCTGAGGAGTCCACAAAGATGGTGAGCAGCGACAATGCATGCATGCCCTCTAGTCTTCCTGTTGGAGCACACGCTTCATGGAATAATGGACAGGGCACTTGAGGCAGAACAGCGGGAGGAAGAGGAGGACTTCCTTACCTCTCAAGGCCCCCTTTATCCAGATAACATTCCTGCGGCGGCCCGCCAAACACACAGGGAGAAGAGGAGGAGGAGGATTGTGTCAGCATGGACGTGGAGGATAACATTCAGCAGCAGTCTTCAAGGGATGGTTTTCAGTCCCCAGAAACCCAAGGAGTTGTACGTGGCTGGGAGGAGGTTGTTACAGATCATGTGATCCTTAGTGACCCAGAAGACTCAGAATCGAATGCCTCTGCAAACTTACGCTGCATGGCCTCCCTGATTCTGCAAAGCCTGCAAAACGACCCTAAGATTCATGGTATCAAGGAGAGGGATCATTACTGGCTGGCAACCCTTCTTGATCCACATTACAAGGTTGCAGAACGATAAGGTTGCAGAACTCATCCTGCCACAGAGGGAGCAGAGGATTAAACATCTTCAGGAGGCCTTGAAGAAAGGTTTGTGCAATGCATTTCCAGACTGAGGCTGAGGCTTCGTTCAGTCAGAGGAAGAGCGGTGGAGAAGGTGGCCGGCTGACTGATGCCTTTAAACTATTTTTCAGTCCTCAGCTCCAAGGTCTGATTGGTTCAAGCAACCATCGCCAGCGTCTGCATTACATGGTGCAGGAATATCTAGGGGCAAGAGCAAACTTGGAGACCTTTCCAACAGAGCATCCACTGGGTTACTGGGTCTTGAGGATGGACCACTGGCCAGAACTTGCTCAACATGCTATTAAGCTACTGGCCTGTCCTGCATCCAGCGTTCTTTTTGAACGCACAAAAAAATGGGTAATGGCGCTGCTAAATAGTATGAGATTTAATACATTAGTCCATCAATAAGTCCTTGAAGTGGATACTCAGTATATGTGGAGGGGGAGAGATGAAGAGATGAGACCTGTATAGATTACTTTAGCAGTCCAAAACAACCTTGGTAATCTTTGAGGGGGGAGTTGAAAGCAGACTCCAGATATGCAAATGAGAAGAGAAACACAGGCGCCTCTAGGTTAGAACTCTAAACATTTTAATGAGATACAGGTGCATTATCCACTTACATGGAGGTTAAGGAAGTAAGGCACGAGTCCATCCACACTGGCGTGGTGTTCACTGCAGAGCGGCGTTCTGAACAGCTGATTTTTCTGCCTGTGGGAGAGAAATCCTAGCCAGCACGATCTCAAATACTGTCACAAGAGATTATGGATATTGGCCATAAGGTTCCTCTATCTTAGCTTGATATTCTGAAAAGAAATACCAAAGGACAAGAAAATGACCTTATTAACAACAAATTAGGTAAATGACAAGGTCTTCACGTGGATGGTCAAGCCCATGGCACCTCAAAATCCCCCCCACCATCACCATCCCAACTATACTTATCAAAAACCTCCAGTACCTCTCACCATCCGTCCACTTCTCCCACCTCCGATCTCTCACACACCCACTAATCACAACCAGACCCTTAGATCCAACCCCTCTAAAGATTCTAATCAGATTAACAAAAGACAACCTAGTTCTAACAATAACAAAAAAGCTCATCATGACAAAAGGATATACCAAAAAAAAGGAAATTCCCCTAGTGGTGGACTTTAAAGGCACATACATGAAGGCGTAAAAAGAGTATGTAATATATAAACAGTAGTTTATTAATTTGAAAACATAATAAAAACATCAAGCAAAAATATATAACACAAATTGTAAGGAATGCGAATCGTGTACTTATACACAGATATAATGTTGATACCAATATTCTTGCACCCGATGCGTTTCGGAGTTACTCAGCCTCCTTCCTTGGGGGTGGGTATAGGTTTACAGAAAATTCTATATTGAAAACAATGTATTGACAAAAGATGGTAAGCATATAGGTATACATAACCATATGAACATATATACATGCCATACTTTTCATTTTATTCACACTTACATTGGCACTGTGTAGGCTGACTTGGCATTCCAGAACAGTTAAAAACAAAGGCACTGACATTGTCTGTCTATCCAGCGTATTCCTGATTACGGTAGATGGAAGTTCATTGTCGTATTCTAAATACTATTACTTCATTCAAAGCAATGAAAAATTAGTTACGTATAGATGTGGATAGGTGTTTTTCTTCTTCAGAAAAAGGAAGAAAGACCCAGAAATAGGGGGCATAAACAGGTTTAAAAACCTGGAGCTCCACTGAGGCCGAGAGCGGATCCTGCAAAATGTAATAATGCACATATGTAGTGGCCGATCGTTTTGGTCATAAACTAAAAATGAACAAAATTGAATAGTAAATTAATAAAGGTAAACCATACCTGATCGTGATTCAGTAGATGGTTCAAGGGGGTATGTAATAGGTAACTGGTATTGGCTTGGTATGTCTTGAATAGCTGGGGGTAATAGCGGAAAGAAAAAGGGGGGGTGTGAAGGTGTATAATTAACAGCTAAAAACATTAAGATGTGTCATTAACTAGACAACTAGTAGAGTTTAAGTAGAACTAAGCTGTCATTAATTAGCTGGTGTCATATGCGGTATAGAAAATAAAATGACCTACAGTATAATTGGCCATTTCAGCCAGTCAGAACAGACCATAGAAAAAGATCCAGATAAAGAAAAAGTTTTTTTTGAAAAGACTAAATAAATAAGAAAAACGCCTTTGTAAAAAATAAATAAATTAAGCCATTCAAAAGTAACCAGCGCCCTATCACATAGCAAGCGTGAATACAAGGGGTGATTATTAAAGTGTATTAAGTGTAGCCTACATTGAGTAATGGTCATAAGAGTAAGGTATTACTTACTTTTAGTACCAAGGAACTGGACATCTGCTCAGGCCGAAATCATCCTGCAGACTGCAACGGATGTTTGGCGTGAGCGGTGTCCAGGTATATAAAGCCCTCCTCCCCAATCAGCTGCTGATAGAACAAGCAACAGCTGATTGTCTAAAACGGAGGAGGGGCAGGCACGCCATGGATGGCCCCCCGGGTGGAGCGATAGCCGCCGAGTCCCCATCTCGTCCGCGTCGGGACATGGCCACTCCCACTCCACCCGCCGACACGTTTAGCTTCCCCGGCGGACTGCGAATGTCCGCTGGGGTCGCAAGATGGAGGCCAGTGTAGAAATACACTGTAGCCTCACATAGCGCCGCCGTGAGTTAGAGGAACCCAGGCGGCTTTGTGTGCCGGGCGAGCTGCAGGTTCAAAATGTAAAGTATTAATGTGGTGTGGAACGGTGGCACAACAGCGCCCAAATTTCAAAGTGCTATAGAGAAACTACCACAGAAATCAGGAAGCCGTTGTTGACAAGCAATATCTTACAGGGTGAGATGACACATTCAATAAAGAAAAATACATATGACATTGGGAAATGAAAAGTAGGGTACAACAGGGGGGGATTTGATAACAGATAACCCATCTGACTAGAAATTATATGGACTATGATAACGGATGGCAGAATCAGTAAAGGGGGATTGATTATGCTAAGCAGAGAGGAAAGATCTGCAGCTAGAGTCAGTTGTAGAAACCATAGACATAGGTCGTGGTCAAAGGTGAGGAAGATCTTTCTATAATATAGAGGCATTAATACCAGATATATAGTCCATATAGATGTAGATAAGATCAATAACCCAGGCACCCTGACAGTTTGGTTGCATGGAATGATACATACTGTATGAAACGATCAAAGGGTATAGAGTTGGAAGTGTTTGATTAGTGTCATAAAAAGTAATGCTGACATTAAGATAAAATATTGTTTTTTGAGCCCAGAGTCTTAGTAATGCTCAAAAAAAATTGCAATCAATATTATTGTATTTAATAATGATTTGTAATCGTGTGTATCAAAGGTTGTTTTTCATAGTTAACCGCCGCAGCATGTGGCAGTGGACAAAAATGAAACACTGTCAGATTCAAAAGGACAAGAGTGGGGACCAAGTGTGTGCATCCAGGTTTCAAATGGGGCGGGCCGAAACATTGAAAAGAGGGGGCAGAAACAACAGTTGAAGTTACTGTTCCCTGCCACCTGAAGAGAAGCCCTCGAAAAAAGGCTTAAACCAAATGGTTTAGTTTAAACCCGGGGGTTGGGTAGCCCTTAAATTGTAGATTTAGCGGGATTCCAATTGTAGCAAAGTCTTGTTCCAGTCGCCCCCCCTGGAATCCGGGGGCACACGGTCCAAGATAAGGAATTTTATCTTTGGAAATTTGCCGTTATGCACTATTGTGGTGTGTATCCCAAGTGGGAGATCGGGGTCACAGGTTTTCATACCCAATATATGTCTGTATGTCCTCCTCCAAAACTTCGTTTTTGTTTTTCCGATGTAAAAACATGTGCATTCGCATAGAAGCATATAAATTACTCCATTGGTTTTACAGTTAGCGAAGTGTTTGGGATAGAAAGTCTGGCCATTCGGGAGGGTCGGCTTTTTGTCCGTGAGCATAAATTTACAATAGTTGCAAGCCCCACATCTAAAGGTTCCCTTATATCTACAGTGGGATTTGCCTGCTTTCCCCTTAAACTCACTAGTGGTGATTCTATCTCTCAAAGATGTGGTTCGTTTGAAGGTAAAGAGAGGTTTGGGGGGAACAAAAGGTCCCAATGCTGGATCGCATTGTAGCATATGCCAGTATCTTTCTACAATATTCCTGACTTGTCTATGTTGATTGTTGTATTTTGTAATGATTCTAATGGTGTTAGTATCATTTTTGCTTGTTTTTTGACTTTCTCAGAGTGGAGTAGCTCATTTCTAGATTGCATGAAAGCTTTCTTAAAGGACCGTTTAAGTGAGCCATGGGAGTAGCCCCGTAGTAGTAGTCTGTCCCGT
The DNA here is from genome assembly GCF_042186555.1 of Aquarana catesbeiana. NCBI lineage: Eukaryota > Metazoa > Chordata > Amphibia > Anura > Ranidae > Aquarana > Aquarana catesbeiana. The sequence goes on from NC_133326.1 coordinate 524,041,882, forward strand.
AATTTATTGGCCTCAATTCTAAAGGTGTCGTCATTGCAGCAATTGCGTCTCACCCTAAGGTACTGGCTATACGGAATTGAATCAAGAAGGGGTTTGGGGTGGAAGCTAGTAGCATGCAGAATCGAGTTGATTGAGGTAGGTTTTCTATATAATCTGCTCAAAATGGCTCCTCCCTCTCTTCTGTAGACCTCCACATCCAAAAATGTAACGCAGTGCTTGTTGAATGACATCGTAAAGTTGAGGTTAAAATCATTTCGGTTCATCCTCAAGAGGCACTGTTGGAGTAGATCGATTGATCCATCCCAAATAATAAAGAGGTCATCGATGTACTGGTACCACCCAAGAATGTGGTCCGTGTACATCGATAGACTCTCGTCACCCAAAAACATGGCCTCCCACTCCCCCAGGTACAGGTTGGCATACGATGGGGCACAACATGTCCCCATCATAACCCCCTGCACCTGGAGGTAGTGGGAGCCGTTGAAGGTAAAAACACTATGACTAAGGATGAATTCTAGCAATGAGATGATAAATTCTCCATATATAGGGTCCACACTTTTGGCTGTACGAAGAGTGTGTTTGATAGCTGCTACACCTTTCTCATGGGGAATAGAACTGTAAGGAGATTCAACATCTATTGTCACCAGTAATGCATATTTGGGAATTTCCAACTTGTCGATAATTTGCAAAAAATGAAGTGTGTCCTTAACATAGGAAGGTAAGGATGAAACAAATGGTTTTAGAACTTCATCCACTAATTTGCTGGCGTTTTCACTAATCGCCCCTACACCGGAAATGATCGGTCTTCCAGGAGGATTGTGGGTGTCCTTATGGACTTTAGGTAATGAATAGAAGACCGGTGTACGGGGGAAATTATTCCTAACAAATTCCCATAGAGACTTAGTGATTATCGAGTTGGAATAGGCCGTGTCTACTAGTGCGTAGAAATCATCATTATATTTTCTAACAACACTCGCCGGTATCCGACGGTACCATTCTAAGTTGTTTAATATTTTGTTGCACATATTGATGTAATCATCGTTGTTGAGTACAAGGATGTTCCCGCCCTTATCCGCAGCTTTTATTGTAATCTGGTTGTTATGCAAGAGTGTTTTAAGTGCTGCTATTTCTCTTTTGGTTAAATTATTGGGGACTTTTGTACGAATTTTTAATTTATCTAGTTCTTTGTCAACTAATTTAAGGAAAGCCGCCGCATTAGGATGGATACTGGGTGCTGGACAGAAGTCTGATTTTTTCTTTAATGTAGACTTGTTTATCCTGAGGGGCTCGCTAGATGTTTTGATTGACTCTAGGATTTGGGAAAGATCGATCTCATCTATGAGATCAGTTTGGTCATTTTCGTCAAGGAGGGAAACCAATTGGTTTAATGCCTGGTTTTCTTGTGGGGTTAGGTCATTCGACCCTTCCTGTCTATGTTAGAGTTTTTTCAAGATCAATTTCCGTATGAAAATTTGAAGGTCCTTGTAGATTTCGAATTTATCAACATTTTGATTGGGACAGAAACTCAGCCTTTTTTTTTTCTTTTGACAGAAGGATAACAGCAGACACCAATGTTCTTCAGAGCAAATTGTTTAAAGATTTACAAAAATTCTACAATCGGAATCATCTGGTTAATACTACACACACATCTGCTCATCAACCTTTGCAACCCATGGGCCAAACTACTTCGGCCCATGGAACATCCACTACCAATGGATGGTTGCTAACCTCCAACACAGTAACAGCGACTCCATATGGATCCTGTACAGACCCCAGTGATCCCATGGTTGGAATCTCCTCTTCTGCCATGGAGATAACACCGACCCCTGGTCCCGTGGATGTATCCATCATAGAGCCAAGGACATATCCACCACAGAGCCCAGTAACCTCACCATACCCCCCATCTCAACTATCAGCCATTTGTCATTTAGTTCACAGCCACCTTCAGATATCGGTCCAAATGCCCTGGTATTTGGTTCTTCTTTTTTAGTCATGAATCCCTCTCCAGTCGCCCCCCCAAAAAATAAAATTTGACATAGAGGCTGCAGAGGGGGAAGAAGTAAACATAGATGCCAATCAAAGAACCGCAAACCGTAAAGATCTTTAATCTTTCCAGTCATGTTCTCTCCCCGGAAGAGACATCACTGTTGAGCCGGGGACTGAACTTTGCACCGACCAACAAGCCTGACCCATATCTACTGTTCAAAGATTTAAACAAATACATTAGAAACCTTACTCTCAAAAGGTTCTTTCAGATTAAAAACACCAAACGAACCGAGACTAATTATATTTCCCAGGATGATATGGACTCTACCCCAGAATCTGAACCTATTGAATTCAATTTCGAGGCTGATATCGTAGAAACACTTGAAGACTTATATCATACATCGCCCCCAGTTGCACATTCCACACTAAAGCCAAAATCAGTTTTTTATCCACATCAATCAAAAGGTCCACACTTCACTACCTTTTATGGTATGGTACCTTTCAGATATGAAAAAACAATGTTCACAACCAACTCTCCATCCTTCTGACTTCCCCTTTGGAGAATAAAGCATTAAAATCCTTTGCCAATAATGACAACCTAATCATAAAAAGACAAAGGTGGAGGGATTGTCATTCAAGATAGGGCTGACTATATAAAAGAGCCCCATCGCTTACTTGCGGATGGATCCACATACCAAAAACTTAGCAAAGATCCGCTACCCGAGTATAAATTAGATATCAATATTCTAATTAAATATGCCACTCAAACAAAAATCATAGATAAATCCTTCCTAATTAGGGATTTTTATTGCACACCATATTTTTATCATATCCAAAGATCCACAAAAGTCTCATTGATCCCCCAGGTAGACTCATCATAGCTGCCATGGACAGCATAACATCGGGTTTGTCCAAATACATAGATCAACGTGATAACGAAAAAACTTGCCACCGCCCTAATCTATAGCTGGCTATCGCAGTAAGCTGCATTGGAAGGCTAAAACAGGTAACAACAAAGCCTGGGGAATGCCCAGGAAAAAACCCAAGCCTACTTACCAACCAGCTCGCAGACAACCAAATTAACCTGTCTAACAGTATGCGTTAAAAACAGGGGTTTAGTCCACACACATTTGCAAACGCATGCGTAAGCCACAGAGCCTCGTCACGGCACCCTGGTATCTGTAGTCCTAACACCAAAATATAAGTGTCCCCACAGTGGAGGCACATGCATACTGATGGGTAAATGAGGGCAGGTGGACTGAAGAAGAGCCTACCCCTTCTTAAAGGTACAGGAGCACACCAAACACCCAGCAAATAGCACAATGGCTGCAAAGGTGTTGGTGCGTTGCTGGACCAATGCAAACACCAACGTGATAATGAAAAAACTTGTCACCGCCCTCATCTATAGCTGGCTATCGCAGTAAGCAGCAACGCACCAACACCTTTGCAGCAGGGGTAGGCTCTCCAGTCCACCTGCCCTCATTTATCCATAAGAATGCATGTGCCTCCACTGTGGGTACACTTATATTTTAGTGTTAAGTAGGGATGAGCTTCGAGCAGCGAACAATTTGGGGTGTTCGCGGCAAATTCGAATGCCACGGAACACCCTTTAAAAGTCTATGGGAGAAATCAAAAGTGCTAATTTTAAAGGCTTATATGCAAGTTATTGTCATAAAAAGTGTTTGGGGACCTGGGTCCTTCCCCAGGGGACATGGATCAATGCAAAAAAAAGTTTTAAAAACGGCCGTTTTTTCAGGAGCAGTGATTTTAATAATGCTTAAAGTCAAACAATAAAAGTGTAATATCCCTTTAAATTTCGTAGCTGGGGGGTGTCTATAGTATATAAACAATACTTTTGCGCCCGTGATAGTGAATATAAAAAACAAAAAAACCAAAGAATCACAAATACAAGCTGCTCCCCTAAATTTGAATGAAACAATCAAATAAGTAATGGTGTGCAGTAGGGGGCGCTAAAAACCTGAAAACATATGTATCTACCACTAGACACACACACAATCCATATCCACCTCAGTGAATTATATAGTACTGTTAGTGCTAGACTAAAATTAAACCAGATACATAGTAAATAGTAAAAATAAACAAATATAAAAATAAAAAATAAAATAAATAAAAGTGAAGAGTGATATTGAAATCAAAAATTCTTAGTGCAAGTGTGATAGATGAGTCCGTGATGTTTGATTGTCCCAATTCATTTGAAAAAATCAGAGCAAAAGGTTAGTTGAAACCAACATCAAAGCAGACACATAGATCTTCAAAAATGCAACAAATCTTGCGATGATATATAGATTCCGTCACCCAAGAGGAAAGAACACCTGAAGATAATAGATATCTGCTTACCAGATACCAATGACTCCTTTAACTAAAAAGAGAGTCATTAGCGCTTGTACAGGATTGTGCCTGTTCACATGAAGGCTGGAAGGCTGGATGGTACTTTAGGCATAGATCCCTCCCGTCCCATTCATTCAAGATAGGAAATAGAGAAACAAAAAGGAATCCCCATAGTGTAAAACCGTTTTAATGTATAAAAATAGAGAACAATAAAATAGCCAAATGGCCTCTTACATTGATCGGTGCCTACCCGGCACTGGGACTGCTTGCATGTCAGGGTGAATGGTGTCAGGAACCCTTCGCATCACATCGCACATGCGGCGTGCGTTCCACCCCGTGCGTCTAGCTAACCAGATGATCCGGAAGTAGGTGGGACGATTCTGGACATGTGACCACGTACCGCTCCGACGTACGTTTCGTTTGTGAACGTCTTCAGGGAAGCGTACATTGGTCACTAAGCAACTGGTTTATATGGGGAATAGGGGCGGGTAAATTGGCTTATTACGAATACTCCGCCTTTTTGTCAATGAAGTTAACTTGCTGAGCATTGTGCACAAAAACCGCCAGGGGGTAAGAGCTCCCTCTGGTGGTTATATGTCTTAGTGCTCCATATAAAATTGACTTAGAGAAAAGAATGATAATTTTAGTAATCCATACCATATTTGTATAAATGGCAAGAAAACAATGAAAATAATAAATTGATAAACAAATATGCTATATGAACAATCTCATAACTAATGGTTATAATAGGTTAGAAAAGACTATTTTTATACATTAAAACGGTTTTACACTATGGAGATTCCTTTTTGTTTCTCTATTTCTTGAATGAATGGGACGGGAGGGATCTATGCCTAAAGTACCATCCAGCCTTCCAGCCTTCATGTGAACAGGCACAATCCTGTACAAGCGCTAATGACTCTCTTTTTAGTTAAAGGAGTCATTGGTATCTGGTAAGCAGATATCTATTATCTTCAGGTGTTCTTTCCTCTTGGGTGACGGAATCTATATATCATCGCAAGATTTGTTGCATTTTTGAAGATCTATGTGTCTGCTTTGATGTTGGTTTCAACTAACCTTTTGCCCTGATTTTTTCAAATGAATTGGGACAGCACGGACTCATCTATCACACTTGCACTAAGAATTTTTGATTTCAATATCACTCTTCACTTTTATTTATTTTATTTTTTATTTTTATATTTGTTTATTTTTACTATTTACTATGTATCTGGTTTAATTTTAGTCTAGCACTAACAGTACTATATAATTCACTGAGGTGGATATGGATTGTGTGTGTGTCTAGTGGTAGATACATATGTTTTCAGGTGTCTATAGTATGCCTGTAAAAGGGCGCATGTTTCCCGTGTTTAGAACAGTCTGACAGCAAAATGACATTTCAAAGGAAAAAAGCCATTTAAAACTACTCGCGGCTATTGCATTGCCGGTCCGACAATACACATAGAAGTTCATTGATAAAAACGGCATGGGAATTCCCCACAGCGGAACCCCGAACCAAAATTTAAAAAAAAAATGACGTGGGGGTCCCCCTAAATTCCTTCAGGTCTGGTATGGATATTAAGGGGAACCCCGGCCAAAATGTAAAAAAAAAATGACGTGGGGGTCCCCCTAAATTCCATACCAGACCCTTCCGGTCTGGTATGGATTTTAAGGGGAACCCCGCGCCAAAAAAAAAAAAAAAAACGTCGTGGGGTCCCCCCAAAAATCCATACCAGACCCTTATCCGAGCACGCAACCTGGCAGGCCGCAGGGGGGGGGACGAGAGAGCACCCCCCTCCTGAACCGTACCAGGCCACATGCCCTCAACATTGGGAGGGTGCTTTGGGGTAGCCCAAAACACCTTGTCCCCATGTTGATGAGGACAAGGGCCTCATCCCCACAACCCTGGCCGGTGGTTGTGGGGGTCTGCGGGTGGGGGCTTATCAGAATCTGGAAGCCTTTAACAAGGGGACCCCCAGATCCCGGCCCCCCCTGTGTGAAATGGTAAGGGGGTACCCCTACCATTTCACTAAAAAACTGTCAAAAATGTTAAAAATAACAAGAGTTTTTGACAATTCCTTTATTTAAATGCTTCTTCTTTCTTCTTTCTTCTATCTTCCTTCATATTCTTCTTCTTCTTCTGGTGGTTCTGGCTCTTCTGGTTCTTCCCCCGGCGTTCTCTTCCAGCATCTCCTCCGTGGCGTCTTCTATCTTCTTCTCCTCGGGCCGCTCCGCACCCATGGCATGGGGGGAGGCTCCCGCTCTTCTCTTCATCTTCTTCTCTTCTTCATCTTCTTCCAATGTTGAGGGCATGTGGCCTGGTACGGTTCAGGAGGGGGGGCGCTCTCTCGTCCCCCCCTCTTTTCCTGCGGCCTGCCAGGTTGCGTGCTCGGATAAGGGTCTGGTATGGATTTTTGGGGGGACCCCACGCTGTTTTTTTTTTTTTTTGGCGCGGGGTTCCCCTTAAAATCCATACCAGACCTGAAGGGTCTGGTATGGAATTTAGGGGGGCCCCCACGTCATTTTTTTTTAAATTTTGGCCGGGGTTCCCCTTAATATCCATACCAGACCTGAAGGGCCTGGTATGGAATTTAGGGGGACCCCCACGTCATTTTTTTTTTTAATTTTCATTCGGGGTCCCCCTGTGGGGAATTCCCATGCCGTTTTTATCAATGAACTTTTATGTGTATTGTCGGACCGCCAATGCAATAGCCGCGAGTAGTTTTAAATGGCTTTTTTCCTTTGAAATGTCATTTTGCTGTCAGACTGTTCTAAACACGGGAAACATGCGCCCCTTTACAGGCATACTATAGACACCCCCCAGGTACAAAATTTAAAGGGATATTACACTTTTATTGTTTGACTTTCAGCATTATTAAAATCACTGCTCCTGAAAAAACGTCCGTTTTTAAAACTTTTTTTTGCATTGATCCATGTCCCCTGGGGCAGGTCCCCAAACACTTTTTATGACAATAACTTGCATATAAGCCTTTAAAATTAGCACTTTTGATTATTCATGTTCGTGTCCCATAGACTTTAACGGTGTTCGCGTGTTCAAGCGAACTTTTTTCCTGTTCGCATGTTCTGGTGTGAACCGACCAGGGGGGTGTTCGGCTCATCCCTAGTGTTAAATAGGCTTGGGTTTTTTCCTCGGCATTCCCCAGACTTTGTTGTTACAAATACATAGATCACTATCTTCAGCCTCTGGCCCCTGGCCCAGGACCTGCAGTCCTATATAAAAGAGATGGTACCCACTTATTAGAGCAATTAAAGTCATATAAATGGGATAATGACTACATCTGGATGTCTCTGGATGTAAGTTCCTTATATACATCCATCCCCCATGAATTTGGACTAGCAGCTCTGGACCACTTCCTATTTCATGACCAACTTATGAGTAATAGATAAGCTGGGTTAATCTTGGAATGTGCCAAGTTTTGTCTTACACATAATTATTTTAATTTCGATGATCAATACTATGTGCAAGTCAAAGGCACTGCCATGGGAGCCAATTTTGCTCCCTCATACGCCAATCTATCCATGGGCCTTTGGGAGCATTAATATATTTGGCAAAACAATCCATACTCTAAACATTTCATTTATTACGGCAGGTACATAGATGACATCATAATCATCTGGAATGGCTCCATTAACGACATTCAGGATTTTGTCGATCATTGCAATACCAACCCCCATGGCCTCAGTTTCACATATGTTACAGACCCAGGCAAATAAGCCTTTCTCGATCTTGAACCCTATCATGTCAATGACGAAATACATACTAAAAACTATTGTAAATCGACAGCTGGCAACTCACTACTACACTACAAAAGCTGCCACTACCACAAGTGGAAAAATAATATACCAAAAGGACAATTCTGCCGCCCGAGGCATAATTGTATCAATATGACAGACTATACAGAACAAAGCAACTTACTCACTAACAAACTCAAGGATAAGGGCTATCCCGAATAATTGATCAAACAAGCCTACACCCCGTATTCACAAGACGTACATTTGACCAATCTGTTCATTTTATCACCAGATTCCATTATGATCACAAAAAAATGGAAACAATTCTTAAAAAACATTGGCCGATATTGCTTGAGGATATACATCTCAAAACTATCCTCCCCAACCTCCCCAGAATCACATACAGAAAAGCATCAAATATCAAAAATAAAATCGCACCCAGCAAGCTCAAATCTCGCCCTGTCAATTTGACACCCCAGATATGTCTCATACCATTACAGGGTATGTTTCAATGTAAAAAAAACGTTATGCAAGACCTGTAGTTTTGCACAACATGGCAAGAAACAATTTACTACCAAGGGCAAAACTGACAATATCAGTGAATTTTATAACTGTTCATCTGATTATGTGGTGTATTGCCTCAGCTGCCCCTGTCATCAACTTTATGTAGGTCATACTATCCGCCCTCTCCGATAGAGATTTGGCGAGCACCAGAGAAAGGTTAAAGAAGGCAAAGACAAACACAGCATTCCTCGCCACTGCTCCCAATATCATAAGAAATCTACTGAAGGCCTAAAAGTATGGATTGTGGAGCAGATGTCTAAAAACCTCTCAGAGGCTAAGCGATTCCATAGGCTCTGTGAACGCGAAACATATTGGATTTATTCTCTCGTTACTCTTTTGCCAGGGTGACTAAATGAGGAAATAGAGATGTTTCCCTAGGTATCTCTTCCTTATCATGATGGTTTTCATATAAAATACTTTTCTGTTTTGGGGTGGTGGGAGGTTCATCCCAATAGTATGTAAACATAGTGCTACTGTTAATGTCTAAACATCTAACCCCCCCCCCCCTTTTTCATCCCTACCCTAAAAATCCCCCCCCTCATTTTTTTCCCTCCCTCCCTTCCCATTTAACCCCCCCAACAAAAATCCTCCTCCTGATATACACACAGAGCACACAGAGCGTAAACATATTCTTTTAATTAATTTACAATTTATTTACATGCATATATAGTAGTCATAATTTCATGTATCTTCCCATATACATCCCCCCCCCCCAACGCATACTATTCATTTCGTAATAATAAATCCATTTAATTCAAATAAATAAATGCAATAGTGTTATTTAGATTGATGGGAGGGGCCAGGACGGAGCTGTCAGCAAAGGTAGTGAGGCAAGATAGACACACCACACCGCACGCCGTACCTGCGATCTGGTTATCACATGCAGAGCCCTGAATAGGATGGTGCACTCACGCACCTATACCATGTGAGTACCCCTATGAAGGGAATATTTACTTTTAATAAAAATCTTTGCAATATCACACTATGGAGCTTTTTTTCTTTTATCCATGATCTGGAATGCTGCTGATTAAGCGAGTTGGATTTCATCACCTGCATATCATTAGAGCCCAGGAGTGGCTCCCAAGCATGTTTTGGCATAGTTTAGGTACTGTGTCACACGCTCTGAGGTGAGCGCATAGGCTTTTGGGGAACACTGGAAAAGCACTGAAGCGTGTTATATGTTCTGCACTGTTTTTGAAGAGCATGATGAAAAGCACTTTTTGATGAACACTGGATCTGTGCACTAAAGATATAATTTTGATGAACATTTATGGTTTTTCTAAATCAATTTGGTGAAGGAGTGGATATATTTTTTAGCCTGAGTTTACACTTGTATTTTTAATATTTTTGCATGTCGCACTTAGTAGTTATATCACAATATTAATGATACACGGATTATATGATTTTTGAGTATATTTTTCTGGATAGCTATGCACTTTATATGATTATGATTATTTATATATTTTTGAGTATATTCTTCTGGATAGCTATGCACTTTATATGATTATTTATTTTTATACTATTTATACATTATTTATTTTTACACTGTTTATTTTCCTAGCGCAAATGCAATTTTATTTTAAATTTTGAGTGTTACCTGCACGATTATGAAACGTGTTTAGCGTTTGCAGCTTGGTCACGATACATGCTCACTTTTTTATTACTATTCCATTGTTGGCTCGCAAGATCCACTTTATTATTATTTTCAGCAATTTTCTTCAGGTAGCTTTAGGTGCACACTGTGCAGAGGACGCACTACACTAACTGTAAATACTGTAGCTACCTGTGGTACTAATAGGATCAGAAGAACGGCCTTATATAGTGTGGGCGTGTACTAAACCTCCTGAGCCATAATTGGCCAAAGCCACCCTGGCTTTGGCCAATTTTGGCTCTCTGTACAGACGGCGCTGTGATTGGCCAAGCATGCGGGTCATAGTGAATGCTTGGCCAATCATCAGCCAGCAATGCACTGCGATGCCGCAGTGAATTATGGGCCGTGACGCGCCACTCGACGCGCCACTCGAACAGCCCATAACGTTCGAAATTCGACGAACAGTCGAACATGCGATGTTCGAGTCGAACATGGGTTCAACTCGAACTCGAAGCTCATCCCTACTGGGCACTTAAACCCCCCTCCTGTCCAGACCAATTTTCAGCTTTCAGCGCTGTCGCACTTTGAATGACAATTGCGCGGTCATACAAAACTGTACTCAAATTAAATTTTTATAATTTTTTTCCCCACAAATAGAGCTTTCTTTTAGCGGTATTTGATCAGCTCTGTGGTTTTTATTTTTTGTTAAAAAAATTTAAAAGACCAAATTTTTTTGAAAAAAATGTATTTTTTTAATATTTTGTTATAAAATTTTGCAAACAGGTAATTTTTCTCCTTCATTGATGTACGCTGATGAGGCTGCACTGATGGGCACCGATGGGCTACACTGATGGGCACCCAGGGGACACATGGGGAGCGTGCAAAGGGGAGGACGTTATATGGCGGCTGTAGCTGTCATTCGGCTATAGCGCAGATGCCAAGGGGTTAAATAATGACCACCAAAAGAAGCTCTATTTGTGTGAAAAAAAATTAAAATGATAAACATTTTTTTATTTGGGTAGTGGCACGACTGCGCAGTGCGCAATTGTCATTCAAAGTGTGACAACGCTGAAAGCTGGAAATTGACGTGGGCAGGAAGGGGTGAAAGTGCCTGGTATTGAAGTAGCAGTGGACAGACACTTTGCGCATGTAATTTTTTATTTCCGGTTTGTATTCTCCCAAGATCGAGCAAATTATCAGAGCCTTTCGTGCACACTGCAGAGACACCAGCAGAATGTCAGCAGTGTGGAAGTATTTTAAAATTAACGAGGACAACCCACGGATTGCAGACTGCAAACTTTGTTCTGCAAAATTATCTAGAGGAGGTACAAAAGTCAGTTCCTACAATACCAGTAATTTGATAAAGCATTTGAAATGAAAACATAAACGTGAGCATGGAGAATTTACCGCTAGCAGTAGCACTCAGCAGCCAACTCTGCAGCAAACTTTTGCCAGAACAGAAAAGCTGTCAAGAGACAACCCCAGAGCTGTAAAAATAACAGAGGCGCTCACCCAATTTATTATTCTGGATGATCAACCTCTTTCAGTTGTTGATAACACGGGTTTTCGTCGATTTCTTAATGTGTTGGAGCTGAAGTATGACATTCCCAGTCGCCGCTACATAACAGACGTCATCTTACTACAGATCCACGACACGATTAAAAAGCATATTACCATCATGTTGCAAGAGGACGTAAAAACAATTAGCTTCACCACTGACATCTGGAGCAGTAGTGTGAGTCCACTGTCTCTCATCAGCTTAACAGCGCAGTGGTTAGATGGCGAATTCTCTCTGCATCAGGTCATGCTCCACGCTACGAAATTTGAAGGCTCCCACACTGGTCAAGCAATTGCGAACATTCTTGAGGAAATGCTTCAGACTTGGGCGATTCCCAAAAGTTCTGTTCATGCTGTGGTTCGGGACAATGCAAAAACATGATAAAAGGTATGGAAGATGCTGGACTTCCCAGTATTTCATGTGTGGCACATACACTGTGAGTCGGGCGCAGAATAATTGGTAACTTCAAACATTCTAACCTGGCATACTCTCGGCTACAGGACATCCAGATACAGCTTGGTCAGCCAGTAAGAAGACTCCAACAGGACGTGCAGACTCTTTGGAACAGCACATTTTACATGCTGAAGTCTCTGATTGAGCAAAAACGGGCCCTTGGAGTGTATGTGTCTGAATATGAGCTCCCTGTCACCATTACTGTAAACCAGTGGAATCTGATGGAGAAGATGATCAATATCTTGGCTCCCTTTGAAGAGATGACTCGCCAAGTGAGTTGTTCACATGCGTTTGCCTCTGATGTAATTCCTGCTGTCACAGTGCTACAGAATGTTTTAGCAAAAGTAGATGAGGAGTCGGACCATTGTATCAAAACAATGAAGAGCACTTTGCTTGCTGATTTTCAGAAGCGCTTCTCTGATACTGAGCGAAACCCACTTTACTGTATCACAACTTTACTCAGTCCAAGGTAATTAATTTTTTTGCTATTCAATTAACTATAAAAAAATAAGCTTTACATTTGAAATGACTAATGAAATAAAAAAATTATAAAATGTTTAAAATTTTAAAATGTAAGAAAGTAGAGTAATTTTATTTTAGTTATTTTTTGAGTTTTTGGTGTAATACTCTATTTTTTTACTAATTCACAGAAAAAATATGCTGCATTCATTCATTGTTTATTTTTAATTCTAGGTATAAAGATCGATTTTTCTGTAATGCAGACACTTTCAGGGAGGCAAAAGAAGTACTGGAACTGCAAAACATTTCTGAAGAGGCAATTGTATCTGAGGAGGTGGCGGCGCATGAAGAACCAGCTTCCAAAAGGCCTCATCGTGACCAGACAGGTACCAGTCTGGACAGTGTCTTTGCAGAAATTGCTGGTGAATGTTCATCTACATCTGAGAGCAGTGCTCCAAAAGCTGATTCTACAGTATACAGCTGGAAGCTTACTTGGGAGAGATCACTGTACCTCGTTCAGAGAAACCCCTGAAGTACTGGGCAGTTAATAAACTGAGATTTCCAACTCTATCTAAAATGGCCCAAAAATATCTTTCTGCCCCATGTAGTAGTGTTGAAAGTGAAAGACTGTTCAGCTTAGCATCTAATGCCCTTACTGATAGCAGAAACAGGTTTATGGCTGAACATGCAGAGATGCTTCTGTTGCTTAAAAAGAACTTGCCACTAACTTTAGAGAAATAATCATTATCATTCGAATTGCTAGATTGCCTGTTAATCTAGCCCATACTGTTGTTCCCCATGATTAAACACTGTTATATATTTTTTTTACTGTTTTGCAATTTGCACTTTTGGTTGTTTGTTTGATTTTACATTTGTTATTTATTGTTGTTTTTATTAATATATTTTATTGTTGTAAAACATATTTTGTTATTCATAAACATGTTCTGTGAAAATTCCTTGAGTTTTTTTATAAGTTTGTGACAAGCAAATAAAACCCTTTTATTCTTTTATAATCTCTTGAGTTACAGTTTTTCATAATTATAAAGAAGATATCGTTAGTCTGTATTGTGCTTTGAAAACTGTCACTTGACATTAAAAAAAAAAAGTATTGGCATCGGCGATCACTTGAAATAAAGTATCGGTACTTGTACTCGGTCTTAAAAAAGTGGTATCGGTGCAACCCTAGTTATAACCTTCCCTTGCTCTATCCACAATGAAAAAAAAGTTTTGCCTATAGTTCAAGAAAGTTAAATTACTGAATAGAGTATCTGAACTCTGGATCATTGTGGGATTCATGTTATTATTTTAATGGAAGTTGGCAGTGTAGGATGCAGTAATGGATGTGCAATGAATCTATGAATAGGAAAACAATATTTTTATGAAAAAAATCCAATGTATCTTTTTCTCTGCTTCAAATTATATTAGCTCAGAGGAGTTCATTGACCATCGTCTTCAAGTCTACAGGGCAAATGCATTTATTACAGGAGATCTATGACCATAGCATACACATTCATTTTATAACATCAACAATGTAATAAAAATACAAAAAATAGTTACATTTGACAATCCAATATACGCTTACTTGAAAAATCTCCTTTCATGTTAGCGCTGCCTGTCTGCTGGCCATCTCTTTCCACACCTTCCTGGATTCCCTGTATGCTTTTCAGCTTCTCTGCCGTTTTCTTTTCATTTCCAGGACTACATATCCCATGGTACTTGATAGGAATGAGCCGAACACCCCCCCGGTTCGGTTCGCACCGGAACATGCAAAAAATTTGTACAAACAAGCAAACACTTGTCTTTTGGGGGGGGGGACCCCCTGCGCCATTTTTTTAATAAAGGAAAAGAAAGGCGCCTCTAAGTGCAGTATGTAAAATTTAATAGAGTGCACAAAGGGTTAAAAGCACTTACAAGATTGTTGAGTGTTAAAAGACATGATAAAATCAGGAGTCCTCATCTATGGCAAGTGTCCATCCTCAGCACGGTGGTAAAGAGCAGCAGTGTAGAGCCGTCCAGCAGCTGTAAAGCGTTCTCATGCGTGTTGGAAAGAGGAGGCAGCAGGGAAGCCTGTATTCACTGCGAGACACACAAGGCTGATGGTGTCAGTGTAGAGAAGGGGGTGGTAACGCGTTTCGGAGCATGTGCGGCTCCTTCGTCAGACCTCTTCGTCAGATATTTTTATATCTTCAGAGTTGCTTCTCCTCTAACCAAAGTGCTGCCAGAAGTGCCATCTCATCACTATCATCCCTCTGACCAGCTACCCACCTCCACCAGAGCGCCCTTATCACCTCGCCATTTTTTTAAATGGTAGTCAACTGGGTGGAACCCATGACGTTTTTTTAAATTAATTTTTTCTATATTGCCAGGATCCGACAATACATTACAGCCGCGATCAGTTTTAAATGACTTTTTTCCTTTAGAAATGTCATTTTGCTGTGGTATTGTTCTAAACAAGGGAAAAATGCACTTCTTTACAGGCATACTGAGGACACCTCCCAGGCTCTATATCTATAGGAATATTTCATTTTTATTGTTTCACTTTAAGCATGATTAAAATCACTGCTCCCAAAAAACAGACATTTTTAAAACTTTTTTTGCATTAATACATGTCCCCTGGGGCAGGACCCGTCCCCATACACTTTTTATGGCAATAACTTGCATAAAAGCATTTAAAATTAGCACTTTCGGTTTTTCACGTTCATGTCCCATAGACTTTACTGGTGTTCCACGGCTTTTTGAATTAGCCGCGAACACCGCATAATGTTCGCTGTTCGGTGAACAGGCAAAACACCTAATGTTTGAGTCGAACCTATGTTCGACTCGTCCATCAGGCTCATCCCTAGTACTTGGATGCCTGCAGGCTGTGATTCCTGTACTGACTCCACCTCTGGAAAATGTGTCATCACATGCCTGATGAAGGGGTCCTGCGTGACTCCGAAACATTGCACTCTCCTTGTGTTGTGATCATGCAATAAATTACACGTTTGGACGCTATCTACGCCGTTCCATGGTGCGCTGGCAAATATCTTCATTCTGTAAAATGTGTGACACAGCAGTGCCCACATCATAGTGAATACGTGTCACAGAATTCAACAAAGTAAAAGTGAGGAGGTCTTCACAAAGTTTAAGTTTACAAACGTCAAGATTGTTCAGATTAATAGGAGTAGGCTAAAAATAATTTAAATACGATATGGAAATGAATACATGATTTTACATTTTGACCATAGATACACATTTAAAGTGTATGTAAAGGCATTTTTTATTTTGGTTTTTGAATATAGAAGGGTTGGAACCAGGGGCGCTGCTAGGTCTGCAAAAGATCTTGGGCTAGAGCCCATAGCAGTGGTCACAAACCTTTTTGCAGGCCTGGGGGGGGGGGGGGGGACTGGGATGCCCGTGGTAAGCAATTTTTCACGGGCAAAGGCTGGTGTTGGCATTTCAATCATCATGGCACCATGGTTGATATAGTGTCAGGGTGATTGAAGCGCATTGTTTCTATTGTTACATTCTAATATATAATGAAGTGGTTCAACTCTCCATAATGCAGAATCAGTGGGAGCCCTGGGCGTGTCACTTGCCACATCTTCTGCCACCAGATGCATCTTGTCACTTGCCACCGTCGCCTGTCACCAGATGCAGCTTTTTAACTTGCCACCATCACCTGCCACTAGATGTGGATTGTCTCTTGCCACATCACCTGCCACCATTTGCAGATTGTCACTTGCCAGGTCACTTGCCACTATTTGCAGATTGTCACTTGCCATGTCACTTGCCACCTTTTGCAGATTGTCACTTGCCACCATTTGCAGATTGTCACTTGCCACCATTTGCAGATCGTCACTTGCCACCATTTGCAGCTTGTCACTTGCCACATCACTTGGCACCATTTGCAGATTGTCACTTGCCACGTCACCTGCCACCTGATGTGGATTGTCACTTGCCACGTCACATGCCACCATTTGCAGACTGTCACTTGCCACGTCACCTGCCACCATTTGCAGATTGTCACTTGCCACGTCACTTGCCACCGTTCGCAGATTGTCACTTGCCATGTCACCTGCCTCCATTTGCAGATTGCCACGTCACCTGCCACCATTTGCAGATTGTCACTTGCCATGTCACTTGCCACCATCTGCAGATTGTCACTTGCCACAATTTGCAGATTGTCACTTGCCATGTCACTTGCCACCTTTTGCAGATTGTCACTTGCCACATCACCTGCCACCATTTGCAGATTGTCACTTGCCACCATTCGCAGATTGTCACTTGCCACGTCACCTGCCACCTGATGCGGATTGTCTACTTGTCACATCACCTGACACCATTTGCAGACTGTCACTTGCCAAGTCACCTGCCACCATTTGCAGATTGTTACTTGTCATGTCACCTGCCACCATTTGCAGACTGTCACTTGCCATGTCACTTTCCACCATTTGCAGATTGTCACTTACCAACGTCACCTGCCACCATTTGCAGACTGTCTCTTGCCACGTCACCTGCCACCATTTGCAGATTGTCACTTGTCATGTCACCTGCCACCATTTGCAGATTGTCACTTGCCAGGTCACTTGCCACCATTTGCAGATTGTCACTTACAAATGTCACCTGCCACCATTTGCAGACTGTCTCTTGCCACGTCACCTGCCACCATTTGCAGATTGTCACTTATCACGTCACCTGCCACCATTTGCAGATTGTCACTTGCCACGTCACGTGCCACCTGATTCGGATTGTCACTTGCCATGTCACCTGCCACCATTTGCAGATCGTCACTTGCCACATCACTTGTCACATCACCTGCCATCATTTGCAGATTGTCACTTGCCACGTCACTTGCCACCATTTGCAGATTGTCACTTGCCACAATTTGCAGATTGTCACTTGCCACATCACTTGCCACCATTTGCGGATTGTCACTTGCCACGTCACTTGCCACCATTTGCAGATTGTCACTTACCAATGTCACCTGCCACCATTTGCAGACTGTCTCTTGCCACGTCACCTGCTACCATTTGCAGATTGTCACTTGTCACGTCACCTGCCACCATTTGCAGATTGTCACTTGCCACATCATGTGCCACCTGATTCGGACTGTCACTTGCCACGTCACCTACCACCATTTGCAGACTGTCACTTGCCACGTCACCTGCCACCATTTGCAGATTGTCACTTGCCACGTCATCTGCCACCATTTGCAGATTGTCACTTGCCACATCACTTGTCACGTCACCTGCAACCATTTGCAGATTGTCACTTGCCACATCACTTGCCACCATTTGCAGATTGTCACTTGCCACAATTTGCAGATAGTCACTTGCCACATCACTTGCCACCATTTGCAGGTTGTCACTTGCCACCTGATGCGGATTGTCACTTGCCACTTCACCTGCCACCATTTGCAGACTGTCACTTGCCACCATTTGTAGATTGTCACTTGCCACGTCACTTGTCACATCACCTGGCACCATTTGCAGACTGTCACTTGCCACATCACCTGCCACCATTAGCAGATTGTCACCTATCAATAGATGTTAGTTGTCACTTGCCAAGCCAGCCAGTGCCACCAAATGTGCATTGTCGCTGCATCGGTGTCAGGCTGGCAGCACTGGTCCATTTAGTGAGGGAAGGAGAGCGGAGATGTGGGGCAGCCAGTGAGAGATGATGTAATCTCTCTGCTCCCCGCCGCACCTCCGACATTGAAGAGGCCCACACTGCGAGGGCGGAAGAGTGCTGATGTGTGGCGGGTAGTGAGAGATGATGTCATCTCTCTGCTCCCCGCCGCACAGTGCTCCCACAATAAAGTGGCCTGGCTGTGGGGGTGGAAGAGTGGTGATGTAATGCGGGTGGAGAGAGATGATATCATCTCTGCTAGTCCGCCCGCCCTCTTTCCTCCACCTCTAATGCAGCCCGCCCGCCGCAGCTGCAGCCGCAGCCGCAGCCGCAGCCGTGACCAGCTGAGACTCGGGGCTATGGGCTCCAGATTCGGGGCTACAGCCTCGATAGCCACCCCCTGGCGAAGCCTATGGTTGGAACCTTTGTTTTTATTGTCTGTGTCACCCCTGGGGAGATTGACCTTCACTATTCATTCTAATGACCATTTACTCAAAAAGTGCAAAAAGTCATGGGAAATCCAAAATGTGTGAGTTGTGAAAGGAACAGAAAGTGAGGGGAAATCTTCCAATGGGTAAACCTGGAATGGGGGGGACCCCCGAAGAGTGAATATCCCATCAATTTTGAGAGCTCTTTTCTTACTTCCTGCTGTGTTTCTGGGACAGGAAGTGAGGGGGGAATCACCCTCTTAGGGCTCTTTCACACCTGCGGACCGTTCGTCCATTTTTTCATACGTCCGTTTACGGATTAAAACGGACATCAATGCTACTCTATGGGATAGCGGACGTTAGCGGATAATCATCCGCTAACGTCCGTTAACATCCGTCTCCGTTAAGCTCCGTTTTTTTGAACGGAAGAAAATCCTATTTTTATTCTGTAAAAAAAAGGGAACTGACGAAAAAACGGATGTTGGAGGACGATCCGTTAACATCCGATCCGCTGACATTCGTTTTTCATCAAAATATGTAATTTAATATGCATACATTACAATTAACCTATGACTCAGGTAGTGGTCATTAGTAAAGTCACATGCACAAGCACATGCTGCTTAGTGCCTGGAGAGAGGAGAAAGATAAGAAATGGCGAGAGATGTATCCCATGAGTAGGGATGAGCTTCGAGTTCGAGTCGAACTCATGTTCG
This sequence comes from Aquarana catesbeiana, assembly GCF_042186555.1. Classification (NCBI taxonomy): domain Eukaryota; kingdom Metazoa; phylum Chordata; class Amphibia; order Anura; family Ranidae; genus Aquarana; species Aquarana catesbeiana. The sequence goes on from NC_133326.1 coordinate 524,061,340, forward strand.
ACTCGAACATTGGCTGTTCGCAAGTTCACCGAACAGCGAACAATTTGGGGTGTTCGTGGCAAATTCGAATGCCGCGGAACACCCTTTAAAAGTCTATGGGAGAAATCAAAAGTGCTAATTTTAAAGGCTAATATGCAAGTTATTGTCATAAAAAGTGTTTGGGGACCTGGGTCCTGCCCCAGGGGACATGGATCAATGCAAAAAAAAGTTTTAAAAACGGCCGTTTTTTCAGGAGCAGTGATTTTAATAATACTTAAAGTCAATCAATAAAAGTGTAATATCCCTTTAAATTTCGTACCTGGGGGGTGTCTATAGTGTGCCTGTAAAGGGGCGCATGTTTCCTGTGTTTAGAACAGTCTGACAGCAAAATGACATTTTGAAGGAAAAAACTCATTTAAAACTACCCGCGGCTATTGCATTGCCGACAATACACATAGAAGTTCATTGATAAAAACGGCATGGGAATTCCCCAAAGGGGAACCCCGAACCAAAATTAAAAAAAAAAAATGACGTGGGGGTCCCCCTAAATTCCATACCAGGCCCTTCAGGTCTGGTATGGATATTAAGGGGAACCCCGGCCAAAATTAAAAAAAAAAATGACGTGGGGTTCCCCCTAAATTCCATACCAGACCCTTCAGGTCTGGTATGGATTTTAAGGGGAACCCCGCGCCAAAAAAAAAAAAAAAACGGCGTGGGGTCCCCCCAAAAATCCATACCAGACCCTTATCCGAGCACGCAACCTGGCAGGCCGCAGGAAAAGAGGGGGGGACAAGAGTGCGGCCCCCCTCCCTCCTGAACCGTACCAGGCCACATGCCCTCAACATTGGGAGGGTGCTTTGGGGTAGCCCCCCAAAACACCTTGTCCCCATGTTGATGAGGACAAGGGCCTCATCCCCACAACCCTGGCCGGTGGTTTTGGGGGTCTGCGGGCGGGGGGCTTATCGGAATCTGGAAGCCCCCTTTAACAAGGTGACCCCCAGATCCCGGCCCCCCCCCTGTGTGAAATGGTAAGGGGGTACATAAGTACCCCTACCATTTCACGAAAAAAGTGTCAAAAATGTTAAAAATGACAAGAGACAGTTTTTGACAATTCCTTTATTTAAATGCTTCTTCTTTCTTCTATCTTCCTTCATCTTCTGGTTCTTCTGGCTCTTCTGGTTCTTCTGGTTCTTCCTCCGGCGTTCTCGTCCAGCATCTCCTCCGCGGCGTCTTCTGTCTTCTTCTCCTCGGGCCGCTCCGCACCCATGGCATGGGGGGGAGGCTCCCGCTCTTCTCTTCTTCTCTTCTTCTTTTCTTCTTTTCTTCTTTTCTTCTCTTCTTCTCTTCTTCTTCATTTTCTTCTCCGGGCCGCTCCTCAATCCATGCTGGCATGGAGGGAGGCTCCCGCTGTGTGACGGCGCTCCTCGTCTGACAGTTCTTAAATAACGGGGGGGGCGGGGCCACCCGGTGACCCCGCCCCCCTCTGACGCACGGTGACTTGACGGGACTTCCCTGTGGCATTCCCCGTGACGTCACAGGGAAGTCCCGTCAAGTCACCGTGCGTCAGAGGGGGGCGGGGTCACCGGGTGGCCCCGCCCCCCCGTTATTTAAGAACTGTCAGACGAGGAGCGCCGTCACACAGCGGGAGCCTCCCTCCATGCCAGCATGGATTGCGGAGCGGCCCGGAGAAGAAAATGAAGAAGAAGAGAAGAAGAGAAGAAAAGAAGAAAAGAAGAAAAGAAGAAGAGAAGAAGAGAAGAGCGGGAGCCTCCCCCCCATGCCATGGGTGCGGAGCTGCCCGAGGAGAAGAAGACAGAAGACGCCGCGGAGGAGATGCTGGACGAGAACGCCGGAGGAAGAACCAGAAGAACCAGAAGAGCCAGAAGAACCAGAAGATGAAGGAAGAAAGAAGAAGCATTTAAATAAAGGAATTGTCAAAAACTGTCTCTTGTCATTTTTAACATTTTTGACACTTTTTTCGTGAAATGGTAGGGGTACTTATGTACCCCCTTACCATTTCACACAGGGGGGGGGCCGGGATCTGGGGGTCACCTTGTTAAAGGGGGCTTCCAGATTCCGATAAGCCCCCCGCCCGCAGACCCCCACAACCACCGGCCAGGGTTGTGGGGATGAGGCCCTTGTCCTCATCAACATGGGGACAAGGTGTTTTGGGGGGCTACCCCAAAGCACCCTCCCAATGTTGAGGGCATGTGGCCTGGTACGGTTCAGGAGGGAGGGGGGGCCGCACTCTCGTCCCCCCCTCTTTTCCTGCGGCCTGCCAGGTTGCGTGCTCGGATAAGGGTCTGGTATGGATTTTTGGGGGGACCCCACGCCGTTTTTTTTTTTTTTTTTGGCGCGGGGTTCCCCTTAAAATCCATACCAGACCTGAAGGGTCTGGTATGGAATTTAGGGGGAACCCCACGTCATTTTTTTTTTTAAATTTTGGCCGGGGTTCCCCTTAATATCCATACCAGACCTGAAGGGCCTGGTATGGAATTTAGGGGGACCCCCACGTCATTTTTTTTTTTTAATTTTGGTTCGGGGTTCCCCTTTGGGGAATTCCCATGCCGTTTTTATCAATGAACTTCTATGTGTATTGTCGGCAATGCAATAGCCGCGGGTAGTTTTAAATGAGTTTTTTCCTTCAAAATGTCATTTTGCTGTCAGACTGTTCTAAACACAGGAAACATGCGCCCCTTTACAGGCACACTATAGACACCCCCCAGGTACAAAATTTAAAGGGATATTACACTTTTATTGTTTGACTTTAAGCATTATTAAAATCACTGCTCCTGAAAAAACGGACGTTTTTAAAACTTTTTTTTGCATTGATCCATGTCCCCTGGGGCAGGACCCAGGTCCCCAAACACTTTTTATGACAATAACTTGCATATAAGCCTTGAAAATTAGCACTTTTGATTATTCATGTTCGTGTCCCATAGACTTTAACGGTGTTCGCATGTTCGAACGAACTTTTTTCCTGTTCGCATGTTCTGGTGCGAACCGAACAGGGGGGTGTTCGGCTCATCCCTACCCATGAGCAGCTCATCCAACTTGTGCATGCCAGGCCAGCGTTATGGGACAAAAGAAGTGCAGAATACAGTGACCGAAACAGCACAAGCATGAAGTGGGAAGAAATATTCGAGGAGGTCACACCAAACTGGTTGTCGCTCAGTAATAGACACCGTCGTATACGTGGTAAGCAGTTTGTAGGATGGGGGTGGGTTGGCATGGTTAAACTTGTAGTACACCCATATGTCAGCATCCTGATAATTGTAGTCCAACTCAACATGCAAATTCCAGCACTCTTCTCCTACATTAGGCCCCATGTACACGTTTCACTGGTGCAAACTCTTCTGAACAAAGCTTGAAACCGGTGTTTAGAAACGCCCGTTTTGTCGCATTTGCATGCTGCGTTGAGCCTCGTTTAGCTTATTTTTGTATTTAGTGTGTCACTTGCCACATCACCTGCCATCTGCCAAGATGTGGATTGTCCAACTGCCACGTCACCTGCCATGTGACCTGGCCACATCACCTGGCCATGTCACCTGCCTCGTCACCTGCAAACGCCACCTGCCACGTGACCTGGCCACGTCACCTGCCACGTCACCTGCAAACGCCACCTGCCATGTGACCTGGCCACGTCACCTGCAAACGTCACCTGCCACGTCACCTGCAAACGTCACCTGCCATGTGACCTGGCCACGTCACCTGGTCACGTCACCTGCCACGTTGTCATCCCGCAGTGTACAGCAAATATATCCTAAGCGGCGCAGAGATAATTACAGTACTTCTAGTGAAGCCTTTTTATAGGCTTACCTATATGTAAAACTGACAAAAATAGTTGAAAAATCAAACTAAAAAGAGGAAATACGGGGATTATAGCGGTGCCAAAACATACACATTACATCATAGTAAAAACCAGAAGTATTTTATTAACAAAAAATTCTTAAAAGGTCGACATAGAGTTCACAACAACAAGGTGTGCATCATAATTCATATATTTAAAAAACAATTGTGTAGCGAAAATTCTATTTACGAAACTTGGCCGGAGAAGCGTGCCGGCCAGTTCCATAGGTAGGTATTTAGATGTCTGACATGTTTCGCCAGTGATGGCTTCCTCAGGGACAGATGTTTGATACCTATAGCGCTACAATTTAATCTATGAAAGAAAATTGACAATCAGGCAAAATTCTATAATCAAAATATAAACAAAAGTGCATGTAATGTAAGTGGAAACTTAAATATGTTTGCGGGCTGTCAGACAAGAACCAACCACATCCGCCCAAAACGAGCCCACATATGCCCCACGCACATAAGATGCCAGGCTGTCCCCCCCTCCCCCACAGACCCCCAGCCAGATCCCCATAAGATGGTAAATGCGTACCTGTAAATCACCAGGGACAGGCGCAAGGCACCCTCAGCAAGGCCTCAAGCACGGACTACCATCGATAGCTGCAGGGGGCAGATAGAAGGACCTGACAGAGAGTATCTCTAGAGAAAAAATATTATGTTTTAAAATACATTTATAGTGGGCTCTGGACAAGCCTATAAGGGGCCCACTGGGACTCACATAGTCTCACCTATACTTACAATAATTAAATAAACAGGTAATATGCAGGACACCGACAAACGATTAGTTAAGGGTATTATGGATACCATAGATCATGAGGTAGGTATAACGCTCTGAAAATGATCAAGAAAAATTCATATATGAGAAAATCTCATAAAAGTGAAAAAAAATGAAAAAAAAAAAAAAAAAATTTATACAGCTAGCTATATCTATGGGTCAATGATATGCACTACATATATACTGAAAGTTGAACATCACTTGCACTTACCAATAGGCATAGTGCAATGAATTGAGTCAATGGCTGGTATGAAAGTTACAGCTGGTAGTATCACTCAGTATGTCATGCTGGGAATTGAAAACAAAGCATGATGTTAGTGAAAACAAACTATAAAAAGGACTGAGCATTACAGAGTAAAATTTATACAATAAATGTGCCTACCGAGCCAAAAAGGCAGATACCGAGGCGGTGTCCTGTAGATCCCTGGCAAGTGTACCGGCCAGGGATGCCAGCGTTCTTTTTCATTTTTGACAAAAATAGTTGTTAAAAACCACTGTATTCCACATATGGGTTTTAAATAGTATACAAAATTGTCATGTTGGAGTTCTATCAGTTCACTGTGTATACTGTTCCTATGCAGGCAAAAAAATCATGACAATGTGGAGATCCCTAAGAGACCGCTATAGGCGGGAGCTGAAAGAGGAAGCTAAAGAAAGTCGGAGCGGAGCAGGATCGTCCAGAAAAAAAAAAAGCCCCTTCTTTGAGATGCTGGACTTCTTGAGATGTGTGATGGACTTAAGAAGGTAAGTAAATACATTATTTCTCCCCTATATTAAATCATTTGGCCTAGTCGAAATAATCATATACTCCAAAGAGGAAGTAAACCATAAAAAAAAAACCTACAAGACAAAGGCATAATGAGCTAGTATGCATAGCATACTAGCTCATTATGAATTACTTACCTGAGATCGAAGCCCCCGCAGCAGCCCTTGTTCCCCTCCCCTGTCGCGGCCGTCACTCCTGGAGTGACTTCTGGGTATCGCGGCTCCAGTGCTGTGACTGGCCGTAGCCGCGATTACGTCCTGCGCGTGGGAGCCACCAGTCACGGCACGATCGCCTAGTCAGGCGCCGTTGTCTACGTGTTTTCAGAAAATATCTCCTAAACCGTGTAGGTTTAGGAGATATTTCTTGCACCTACCTGTAGATAACAGTGGTCTGTAAGGTTTACAACCACTTTAACAGTAATGACACACATGGATCTATGTATTGTAATAACTATACTGTACTGAGCTGTAATCCATCTATGTACAAATATTTTACAGTACCACCAGCAATATTTCTGAAACAGAAGAGGAGGGGGATGCAGTGAATACCCAGCCTGCGCAAGAGTAAGACATGGGAGTTAAGGAGCAAGGTCCCAAAGAAAACCCGTCCTCCCAATCGACAGCAACAGCCACGCTTGAAAGACAACGTGTGCCTGTAAGTATCCTATATAAAATGCCCCATTTTGAAATGTTGACAAAATAAAATGTGCTAATAAATGTTCCACCCCTCAGATTAGTTCTGTTGGAGCTACCGCACCGAGATGCATGAAACATCACGGACATCCCAAACGTGACATGGATGCAGCTGTGTTAACTCTTATGGAGGAGATGAGGGCAATAAGAAGGGCTGATACCACCCACCCATTTTCAGACTCCAATAACGAGGATGCTAGTTTTGTTAGGAATCTGTACCACCATGTAGTTAAAGTTCCAACTGAGCGTAAAATGGAGGTTCAAATGTCGATCTTTAATTTTACTGGTGTGTGCATAAGGGCTGCAATGTCCTGAGGACCCATGCCACCAGTCATTACCCATCACCAATGTCCATACCATGGTGAGCAAGCTCCACAACATTTATTTCACCATCCATATCATCCAGGCATTAACCCCCATCACCAGCGTGCACCAGCCACCACTGCCCAAAATGTTGTACCCCCACCGCAAGTGGCACCCACCTATGAGTCCTCCAGTTCACAGGCCACTTCATACAGTCATTCCTCCCAGTCATCCACTCCCTATTCCACTTCCCACAGTCCTTATTATCAGGACCTTTAAAGAATCCCCATTTTAAGTTGCCGCTTTGTAGTTGGCCACCAAGTTTGCACTGAAACACTAGATGTTATATATGTGTTATATATTTTTGTACCAAAATTTTTGTGATATTTGTTGCGGTCATTGTCTATTATTAATAAAAATAATTGACTGCATGGAAAATGTAAATTTATTATTGTACTCTATATAAACCAAAAACAACTGATACAAATGAATGTAATGGTCCTAGGGTGAGTGATGATCGATGTTGGCACTAGGAGACTGAAAACAACAAGCTTTAATCATACACTGATAGAGGTCACAAGACTGCTATACTGCTAACGTGAAAATTTATTATTTCGTCAAACTATTGAATTTCCATTTTCTATGGGAAAACAAATACAATGCAGGGTACCAAAAGGGGGTCAAACATGGTACTAGCAAATTGTACCTAATAAAGTGCCTGGTGAGTGTTTTTACACACGTTGAAACTGCCACGGAACCTCTCCCTCTGGGGACATGAAATAGTTTGCAAACGTATCACGCATGCTAACGACTGAATTGTTGGGTCGCAGTCTGGTAAACCATACAGAAGGTAAATCAATCTCGTCCTCTTCCTCAACAGTAATTTCTTCTTTCTCACGTATAATGTTATGGAGGACACAACATGCTTGTATAGCTAGTTCGGCATTCTCCAGGCTCAGTTGAATTGTTGTATGGAATATGCGCCGCCTGCTGGTCAAAATGCCAAAGGTGCATTCAATAAGGCGCTTTGCACAACTCAACCGATACTTAAAATTTTTTTGGGGAGGGAGTTAGCTTGTGCCTGGCATAAGGCCTTAGGAGATGCAAATGCCTCATCAGCTACAAGCACATGTGGCATATCTGCCCCTATAGCACATGTGGCATATCTGCCCCTATAGTTCCTGGAAGAGGTTTGTCTGATGGCAAATGAAAGTGGCCCTCAAGTAGTCTTCTCCCCGTTGCTGATGCTGTAAACACTCTTGAATCTGCAGCACGTCCATATGCCACAATATCTACAGCTACAAACTTATAATTACTGTCCGAGATTGCCATAAGCACAAGGGAGAAGTATTTCTTATAGTTAAAATATTGTGAGCCAGATCCAGGTGGCATCTGAATTCGAATGTGTTTCCCAATCAGGGCTCCAACACAATTAGGGAATTGGGTCTTCTTCCAAAACCCATTTGCAATTTCCTGCCACATGGATGTATCTGGAACAGGCATTGCAGTACACCGAAGCTCCTCCCATATTGCTTGACAGGTGTTATGCACAATTCCAGAAATTGTAGAGGTTCCCACCAAAAAGAAGTGGTTTAGGGATGTATAGGATAGTCCAGATGCCAGAAACCTAGGAAAAGTAGAACAAATGATGAAAGGAATCCTACATTATGCTGGACATAATCAAGCAGAAAGGCTGGCTGGCTTACCTCAGGGTAAGCAGAAGTTACTCCTCTGGTGGCACACAACGTCTCATATCCGTGTTCATCCTTTCCAAACGGGGATGCAACTTTTCTAATAAAAATTCAAACGTACAGACATTTGCGTAAAGTTTAAAAATGTTGGTGGAAAACGTCGCAGATCTGCATACTGCAGAGCAAAAAACCCTTCAGTGGGCCTCTTGAGCAGCATGGGATGTGTCCAGTACCTGCATCTTACTGCAGAAATCTTCCTGGTCATGCTTTTCTGTCTCCTCCAATAAGATAGCATGACAAATAATGTCACATGCTCAAAAAATCTGACCAAATCCATACGTACACTACAGCAAGGAATCAGGAAACACAAAGCAAGCTGAAACCACAAAGCAGCATGGGAAGCACAATGCACGCTGGGGAATACAAAGAATCATGGGAAAATTCCCATAATTCATGAAAAACTGATTAAATACAGTTCTGAAAAAAACGGACATAAACGGATGAAAAACGGATAAACACGGATGTAAAATGGATGACAACGGCTGTAAAACGGATGACAACAGATGAAAAACGGATGACAACGGATGTAGAACGGATGACAACGGATGTAAAACGGATGACAACGGATGTACAATGGAAATGAAAATGGATGAAAACTGATGTTTACTGACAACAACTGTTTGTAAAAAAACGTGACTGAACTGATCTAATGAACGGTCCGCACGTGTGAAAGGGCCCTTAGGCTTTGCCATCATGGAGAAAAATGCTCCTGCGGACAAGTGGTGTATAAACACAGGCCTTGCTGCCCTCAAGGATGGGGGATCCTAGCAGACAACGAGAAAAAAGAAAGAAAGGGCGCACCAGCCATGTGCATTATCCTTTAGGTAAAATGTATTAAAACTAATGATAAAAAGGAACTACATACAAACAGTAGTAGAAGATCTCAAATGTGTAAAAACAATCTTCAAATCACAGCATGCAGTCAAGAAGCAGCAGAGCCCACCAGAGATGCCGGAGGAGCTCACAGGAATCACTGCTGGCTGACACCTTTCGAGGGGAACGTCCCTTCTTCCTCAGAGCACGGCACTCCCACTGTGATTATACACAGCAGGAGCTGATCTGCGGGTACCGTGGGCTCGATGTACGCCAGCAGCTGCTGATCGTTCGGTACACAGGCAGAACGGCAGTCTGCTTATGTAAACAAGGCAGATTGCCATTCTGTCAGTAGAGAAGGCATGGATCCTGTGTTCCTGCAAAGCAGAGACAGGGATCCATGCCTTCCCCTAGTAAAAGCACCTCCCACAGTGCACAAAATCACTAGCTAGGCAAACATTTAACCCTTTGATCGCTCCTGATGTTAACCCCTTCCCAGCCAGTGTCATTAGTACAGTGACAGTGCATATTTTAGCACTGATCACTGTATTAGTGTCACTGGTCCCCCAAAAAGTGCCAAAAGTGTCAGTGTCTGACTGTCTGCCGCAATATCGCAGTCCCGCTACAAGTTGCTGCTGCAATTAGTAGTAAAAAATAAAAATAAATAAAAATATCCCATAGTTTGTAGATGCTATAACTTTTGCGCAAACTAATCAATATATGGTTATTGGGATTTTTTTTACCAAAAATATGTAGCAGAATACATATTGACCTAAATTGATGAAGAAATTTGATTTTTTTATATTTTTTTATTGGGTATGTTTTATAGCAGAAAGTAAACAATTTTGTTTTTTTTTCAAAATTGTCAGCCTTTTTTTGTTTACAGCGCAAAAAAATAAAAACCGCTGAGGTGATTAAATACCACCAAAAGAAAGCTCTATTTGTGGATAAAAAAGGATATACATTTTATTTAAGTACAGTGTCGCACGACCGCGCACATGTCAGTTAAATTAACACAGTGCAGTAGCGTAAATAATGGCCTGATCACAAAGAGGGATATATCTTCCACAGCTGAAGTGGTTAATGCAGGGAAAGATCAACCTGAAAGCAAAACGCGTTCTTCCCTCTCCTCCTTTTGCTTTCCTTTTGTTCACAGTGATCGGGTTCCCCAGCCCACGCCTGAAGAAGCCTCGCTCCCTTTACAGTCTCCATTTAGAGACTTTTTTTTAGAGACTGTCATTTTTAGGGGTTCATCCCCCAGAACTTTCAATCCATTCACTATTCACATGGTTGCACCTTCATGTTTCATTTAAATTTTAAACTCAAATCTTTTTCATCAGATGGTTTAGCGCTGAACATTATACCAATATTGTATATGTGTTTCCTCCTAAAGATCAACCTGACCCTTTTAATTCAAATGCAGCACACCACAATGCAAGTATGTTTCCTGCTACTGCAATAATTTGTTGAGTTGCCTAGCAAAAGAAATCGCATTGCAACAAGCTGCTCTATGGTTTTCACATTTTCACACAGACAGTAAAATGCTTGTTTTGCCCCAAAACTGAAATAAAAACTGAAATAAAAAGTGTTGGGTATAGAATATACATACACGTGTTAGTCACAGTCTCTCTCCTTGAAGTGAACACATCTGATTGGAATATTTAAAGTGGTTGTAAACCCTAGAAAAAAAACCCTGCAAGACAAAGGCATAATGAGCTAGTATGCATAGCATACTACGGTAGCTCATTATGAATTACACACCTGAGACTGAAGCCCCTGCAGCCGTCCTCGTACCCCGCTCCGGCGGCCGACATCGCTCCCAGAGTTACTTCCGGGTATCGCCGGCTCCGGCGCTGTGATTGGCCGGAGCCGTGGTGACGTCACTCCCACGCATGCGGATGGGAACCACTGGTAACGGCACAGTGGGCATGTCCCGAAGACGTTGGCACATGCAAATACAAGGGATATCTCCTAAACCGTGCAGGTTTAGGAGATATTCAGGGTAGCTACAGGTAAACCTAATTGTAGGCTTACCTGTAGCAAAAAGTGGTTGTAAGGGGTTTACGACCACTTTAAAAGTTGAGTCTTTTGACCTGTGTCATTCACTGGCTTTTTAGAACTCTCAAGATTATCAGCAGTGCCTGGGTTTTCTAAATACATTTTTATTGTTTTGTGCACCCAGATATTTCTTTTACATAACCATGAAAACCAGACATATTCTCTAAAACATCCAAAATGTAATTAAAAAATGCACAGCAAAACCTCACAGATGCAGCGCCGGGCTTGGCATTTGACTTGTGATACAAAAAGCAAGGATGATAAATTGCCCGTGGACAATAATGGCAGCATTAAATTATCTCTGGGAAATTCACAGAGACGAGTCTTCACTTTGCCACTTGGACCTTTTATCTTCTTTAACTGATTTTAATGGAATTTACAGTCACTCAAGCCAAGGTGATTGGTGATGGCGAGTTGTTTATCTACCCAATATATTACATTTACACTGTAGCTTTCTATAAGCAGAGATTGCCTGGAAAGTTAATGAGGCTCCAAAGTTAACTGTTATTTGTTTGTAATAAAGAGGTCACCTACTGCTTCTACTTAAAGTAGCATTAAAACTTCCACTTTTATTAGCTTAACCCATTGGGCACAATCAAATACACATTGGTGATTAAAATATTTGTTAAAATTTTTACCCCAGCACTTGCAGTTTACAAATTTTAATGCCGATGGCTCCTGTTCTGTCAGTGCTAATTTCCTGAACTTCTGAACAATGGACAATGCAGCCTGGAATTAGTCTGTTAACTTGAAGAAGGGGGTGGAGGGAGAAGCAGGAGAGTGGCCTACCATCCCAGGCTATGGAGCTGTGAGTTTCTTTTGCGGCACACAATGTAGGGAGACAACTCAAGCCACTGCATGCAAGGGTGGCTCCATGAGATGCTCCAAGAGAAAGAAGCCACCCCAAAACAGGAAACATGGGGCAGTGGCCATGGCACCAGCTTAAACTGGAACATGGGCAAGGATTAAGGCCGAGTTCACATATGTGCGTATTGGATGCGGGTTTCCCTGCATCCAATTAGCATGACAGGCGAGTGTGACCGGCTCTCAATGGAGCCAGTTCACACATGTCCGGTGTGGCTGCGGTCCGCATTCCAAAAGGGTCCTGTGCGTGTTTGGGTCCAGTTCAGCTGCGAATTCAGGCAAAATTTCGAACGTTATTCATACCTGAACTGGTGAACAGAAATGCAGCGGACCCCATGCTGGGAACCGTGGCCGGACATATGTGAACCCAACCTAAAAGATAAAGATGCTGCATACTCAGAACATGATTAAATCAGCTGCTGAACATGCTTATAAAAACTGAGGGACGTAGTGAACCTAGTGCATGCCGGCTATGTAATGTGTACAGCAGTGGCGGCCGGTGCTCACAATTTTTTTTTTTTTGGGGGGGGGGCGCAAAAAACTGAAAAATTCTGAAAAAAACCCCATCAATTGCAGCCTCACTGTACGATCAATCGCACCCTCTGTGCCATCAATCGCAGCCACTGTGCTCATCAAATGCAGCCACTGTGCCCATCAATTGCCGCCACTATGCCCAAAAAATGCAGCCACTGTGCCCCATCAAATGCAGCCACTGTGCCCATCAATTGCCACCACTGTGCCATCAAATGCAGCCACTGTGCCCCATAAAATGCAGCCACTGTGCCCCATAAAACACAGCCACTGTGCCATCAAACACAGCCACTGTGCCCATCAATTGCCGCCACTGTGCTCATCAATTGCTCCCACTGTGCTCATCAATTGCTCCCACTGTGCTCATCAATTGCTCCAACTGTGCCCATCAATTGCTGCCACTGTGCCCATCAATGGCTCCCACTGCACCCCATCAAAACGCAGCCACTGTGCCATACCTGAAAAAAAAACCATCAATTGCAGCCTCACTGTATCATCAATCGCAGCCACTGTGCCATCAATTGCAGCCATTGTGCCCATCAATTGCCGCCACTGTGCCCATCAAACGCAGCCACTGTGCCCATCAATTGCCGCCACTGTGCCCATCGAATGCAGACACTGTGCCCATCAATTGCCACCACTGTGCCATCAAATGCAGCCACTGTGCCCCATCAAATGCAGCCACTGTGCCCATCAATTGCCACCACTGTGCCATCAAATGCAGCCACTGTGCCCCATAAAATACAGCCATTGTGCCCCATAAAACGCAGCCACTGTGCCATCAAACACAGCCACTGTGCCCATCAATTGTCGCCACTGTGCCCATCAATTGCCGTCACTGTGCTCAACAATTGCTCCCACTGTGCTCATCAATTGCTCCAACTGTGCCCATCAATTGCTGCCACTGTGCCCATCAATTGCCACCACTGTGCCCATCAATTGCTCCCACTGCACCCCATCAAAACACAGCCACTGTGCCATACCTGAAAAAAACACCATCAATTGCAGCCTCACTGTACCATCAATCGCATCCACTGTGCCATCAATTGCAGCCATTGTGCCCATCAATTGCCGCCACTGTGCCCATCAAACGCAGCCACTGTGCCGTCAAACACAGCACCTGTGCCCATCAATTGCCGCCACTGCGCCATTAAATGTAGCCACTGTGCCCCATAAAACGCAGCCACTTTGCCATCAAACGCAACCACTGTGCCCATCAATTGCTGCCACTGTACCCATCAATTGCTCCCACTGTGTCCATCAATTGCCGCCACTGTGCTATCAAACGCAGCCACTGTGCTATCAAACGCAGCCACTGTGCCCATCAATTGCCGCCACTGTGCCCATCAATTGCCGCCACTGTGCCCATCAATTGCTCCCACTGTGCCCATCAATTGCCGCCACTGTGCCCATCAATTGCTCCCACTGTGCCCCATCAAACGCAGCCATTGTGCCATATCAAATGCTGCCAGTATGCCCCCCGTCGGCCCACCGTCTGCATTTACCTGTCTCGGTGGGACAGCTCCTCGATATCTTCTCCTGTCCTCTCTTCCCGTCCTCTGCTCTGATTGGACGCCTGGCGTCCAATCAAAGCACCTGTCGTTTCAGCCAATCAGGTGAAGGGTAACAGATCCAAGCACCTGATTGGCGGAGAGGCGGCTTAGTGTTAGGAAAGTGAATATTCATCGATGACCAGATGACCATAAGCTACATTATGGATGCCTTAAGCCCACTTACTTGGCAACAAGACCCTCGTGTGCATTAATTTCTGTAAGAAAGTGTGGAGGAAAGATGGGGGCCAGTCACTTTAAAGTGTCACTAAATCTTTAAATAACACTAATATTCAAAGCTATCATAATGCCCTACACATTTCAATGTTAAAGTGTCACTCAATTTACATCATAAAAACCTATCAATAAATCCTGTATTACATGCTGTTTATACTCAGTCACTATGAGATTCATTTTCTGTATTCTGAAAAAAACGCCTGGTTGATCCTGCTGCTCTCTATTTCCACCTTCTGTTCATGTCCCCAATTCAGCTAGGGGTTTTGTAGCTATGGTGGCAACTCTGCACATGCTCAGTTTTCAGTGAATTTCTACCCTGAGCATTTCCTCCTTATCACATCTGAGCAGCCTTTGTGACCATAGAGTCACACATGTGGGCGTATACACAGTGATAAATGACAGCTCACTCCTTTCCTCCCCCTCCATATTCACTAACCAGTTAAACACAATGGGGGTGGGATATTACATCTTGATTCACCTCCCTCTTATTCTAAGACACAGGCTGGAGAGGGTGTGACAGCCCGTGGCTGTCAGAAATCAGCCCATACCATAATATTAGAAAACAACAACCTCCGCGCCAGTGGTGTCAATAGTTGAAAAAACATACGTGAATCATAAAAAATCATATAAAAAATTACCAACAGTGAAAAATTAAAAAATTAAAATTAAAAAACAAATATACCAAGCTGCTCCCCAGATTTGAACAAAAAGATCAAAAGTGAATAATAATATTATAGATAGGGGGCGCTAAAGGCTACAGAAAATTGTTTTGGGTAAAAAGAAAAAACACAAAACCAAAAAATCTTACGAGAATATTGTGCTTAATTAAATAAAAAGATGTAAATATAAATAAGTGGAAATCACAATTGATAAATAACCTGAAAAGACAATACAGTGATGACCATAGTAGTGATTAATTGTCCCAATCCAGTGAATAAATTCAAACAGAAGTGATATCTTCCAATATGTGCCAAATTCTTGCCGTTGGTATAAAGAATTCCGTCACCAAAGAAAAAAAGAGAGAATACACCTTGAAGTAATAGATATCTGCTTACAAGATACCAATGACCCCTTTACTTAAAAAGAGAGTCACTAGCGCTTGTGAAGGATTGTGCCTGCTCACATGGAAGGCTGGACAACTGGATGATGTTTTAGGCATGGATCCCTCCCGTCCCACTCGTTCAAGATAAGGATATATGGGAAACAAACAGAGTCTCCATAGCGTAAAACCATTTATTAAAAAGTTAAAATAACATTGGCCGGCACTGGGGCTGCTCGTATGTCAGGGTAAGATTGGTGTCAAAGACCCGTCGCATCGCATCATGTTTGGCATGCGTTCCACCCAGTACGAAAGGACAACCAGAGGATCCGGATGTTGGAAGGCAAAAGACACGTGACCACGTACCGCTCCGACGTACGTTTCGTTGTGAACGTCTTCAGGGAAGCGGCCATTTGGCTATTTCAATGTTATTTTAACTTTTTAATAAATGGTTTTACCATTTCTACCAGATGTAGTCTGCCCATTAGAGGGCACGGTGCAAAATATACAAAAAGATAAGTCACTGCCCATGCTGAAAAATTGGGAGATATGGAAGACCGACAAAGACAGAACAACGTTCGATTTGTAGGATTCTGTGAAGGGGCAGAGGGCAAACAACCTGAGGATTTTCTGGAACTTTGGCTAGGTAGGTCCCTGTGTATATGGAGGATACTACTTTCTCCCGTTTGTTTGCTATAGGATCCCCTCTTAACCTCCACCTCCCGGGTCACATCCACGTCCGATGATTGCACCCATCTTGCATTTTAGAGATTGTGAGAATATCTTCCGTGCGGCACGATCCCTGGGGGACTTACAGTATAATGGCAACCGCATTTCTATATACCCTGACTTCTCTGCAGCAACACAGAGGCAACGTGCCAGTTTCGTTCATGTGAAAAAAAGGCTCCGGGAATTACAATTGGCATACAGTATGCTTTACCCTGCAAAATTGAGAGTGGTGGACAGAGGCAAAGTCTATTTCTTCAACACCCCTTCGGATGCCTAGCGCTGGCTGGATGCTAGAGGGCACTCTAGCCCTGCTGCACACCATTGAATGCTCTGGGCCTTTTATGCTATACATTCGTTCTCTGCAACCTGAACCCCTACAGAGCTCTACTGTTAATATGTGGTGAAATTTTAGAGTAGCTAATGTTAGTTTTAAGTCCAATAGTTGAGACTTATGTTTGCTCCACTGACCACCTACAAGACATTGTCTCTTTGCTCTGGTATTCAGGAAGCTGTATTCATGAGGTCCAGCGCTCCTACAGACCTGTCTTCGGCCACACACCAGGTCTCATCCAAGACCTACGTTTATTCCCTGACACTGCCTTCTCCTGTGCGCTGTCATGCGCTGATCTACAAGCTTACTAAGACACAATATTGCATCTCTAATATTTTTTGTTTTCTGTTGCTTTCCTCAGTTCTGTACATTTTTCACACCTTTTTGTGAGCTGCATCTCTTACATTACTCTCATATCCCCGTGTAAGCAGGAGTGCAGTAATTTCTGTAGTCAGGGCCGCCATCAGGGGGGTACAGCGTTACAACTGTAAGGGGCCCCGGGGCCAGAGGGGCCTGCCCAGGCCAGAAGAAGGTAGGACGGGTGAATGGGATCCGCGCTGTGCAGTATAGAAACGATCTCACAGTTTCTGCAGTTCTCGTGTCATTGATTTTAGACATCAAGCTCTTTACTGCCACCTCTGGCTACTATGTGCATGTGCACCCCTCGTGTGACAGTGATCTGCCTGTACTATGCTTCTCAGCAAGCTTTGTAAAAACGAGCTGGGACCAGGTAGGAAGATACAAGTAGGGGCTGTGAAGGAAAGGGAGGGGGGCTGTTTGTGTACAGGGACGGGCCAGAGGCTTGTGTGTGTACAGATTTGTATATGTGGGGCTGCCATATATACAGGTGTGTGTGTGTGGGGGGGTGGCTGACATATATACAGGTGTGTGTGGGGGGGCGCTGACATATATACAGGTGTGTGGGGGGGACGCTGACATATATACAGGTGTGTGTGTGGGTGCTGACATATATACAGGTGTGTGTGGGGGGGCTGACATATATACAGGTGTGTGTGTGGGGACGCTGACATATATACAGGTGTGTGTGTGTGTGTGTGTGTGTTTGTGGGGGGCTGAAATATATACAGGTGTGTGAGGGCGGGCTGAAATATATACAGGTGTGTAAGGGGGGCTGAAATAAATACAGGTGTGTGAGGGGGGGCTGAAATATATACAGGTGTGCGAGGAGGGCTGACATATATACAGGTGTGTGTGTGAGGGGGGCTGCCATATATACAGGTGTGTGTGTGTGTATATATGGGGGGGCTGACATATATACAGGTGTGTGTGAGGGGGACTGCCATATATACAGGAGTGTGTGTGTATGGGGGGGCTGCCATATATACAGGTGTGTGTGTGGGGGGGGGCTGACATATATACAGGTGTGTAACAAAATAGGAGGAGATAGGGAAGGGTGATTATAACGGTTCCAAGAAACTTATAAGTTAGAAAAAGTACATAAAAGATGTATATTTTTATTAATACAAAAATTGAAACATACAATGTATAAACAGGTGCGTTAACAGTCACAGAGCAAAACAATATAAATACAAAACTGGCCAAGGTGTAAAATTGCCGTATTATGTTACAGGCGATAAGTCCCTACATGTTTCGCCAAACATTGGCTTCTTCAGGGGATATAGTGTTGTTAACCTGTACACGTGTGTTGACTCTGGAAAAGACACAAATTTACATTTTAATAAAGGGTTGTAAAGAATTTGTACATAGAGAATTAAATCATTGGTGACACATTTCTTAATAATAATGCTGGAAGCATGACATGGCTTTAAAAGCTCCCCATGACTGGTAGCCTCACAAACCCCAATACCTACCCAGACACTCCCGAGGGTGAATGTAGCACCAGGGCCCCCCCAGGGAATCAACAGCCACAACACTGCAAACAGAAGTGGCTGCAGGGGGCTGACAAAGACCTAGCATGTAGAAGAAAACAAAATTATGTCAGTATGATACAGAGGGACAAAGCCTGGGATAATATATATCCCAATAAGGGCTAACATAGCCTCAATACTCACAGTTATATAATTTAAAATCAATGTAAATGCAGGGGCGCCAAAAGTATCAACAGTAACCAAAGCGATAATTGGGAAGATAATAAATCGGTCACCGTGGAGTAATGATAAACTGAAAAAAGGAGAAAAAAGGGAAAAAGTTAAAAAGGAAATATTGATGGAAAGCACCAGTAAGGTCTAAAAGCCAAAATGTAAATTGTAAAGTAGGGTGAAGTGCCATGAAAGCTGAAACAAAATAGCCCATACCACTCACCCAAGCAGTCTGGATGCAATATCGTATATCCGGGTGTAGTGGTCACCCGATTTAAATGAAAGTAGTATATGATATTAACAGGGTAGATGAAGCCTGCTGATAAGTAGGTAAAGCCACCTGAAAAACAAAATAAAATGTAGAGGTATAAAAGATCCTGGATGGTCGGAGAATCTGTCCCCTAGGAGATTCGAAGGACAGGGGGTCTTGTGGGGGACAGGGTTGGGGGGGTGAACTTGATTTCTGGATGTGTCGGGTTTGGGAGGGGAAGTCTTCACCATTCGGGTCGATGCATGTGATGGCTGATCCCGGGAGGGGGTAGATGGGGATTACTATGAGGTCCCCCCCCCCCCCCCCGTTCTTATTGCCTCCAGGGATACCCGGCAATTAGTTTGACGGTTCTTCCGTTACAGGTTTTGTTTTATGTTTTATTTATGTTCTCGTTTTTAATATAGTGGATTACATAGGTATATGTTGTAATGCCTCAGGAATCATTTTGCATCAAGTTACATGTACACATGAGATGATTAGTATACCAATCACTCCTTTATGTGAGGTATCCTATACTTTATTATGCCAAACCGGCTAGCTCATTTAATTAATGGCACTAGGCTGAAAGACAATCTATATTGAGTTGTGTCGAACATATAACTCTGTATGGGATAACCTGACCACTGTTACAAGGTGAAGGGTTGAAGTCCATTCAATTATTATAGAGACCTCTTACAGCACACCAGCAGCTAGGTTCCCCTTCCCTGTCCCCTTTCTCCTCTTCTACCCCATCCCTTGCTCTGGTTGAGGATGGACGACCTGAAAATATTTTCAGTAAATGCAAAAGGCCTCAATATGCTGGAGAAACGACATATTTTGATGAATGACTTAAGAAGAGCTAAGGCTGATATAGCCTTTATTCAGGAAACTCATTTTAAAGAGGACCGGCTGCCAGTCCTCAAAAATAGATTCTTTCCTCTGACCTACCATTCTACTAACAAGACTAAATCTAGAGGAACCTCCATCCTCCTGTCAAGTAAAATACAATGGACTCCACTGGCCTCTATGGTGGATAAGGAAGGCAGGTATACATTTATTAAGGGTCTTATTGGAGATGTGATCCTGACATTGGCGACCATATATGCCCCGAATGAAAGTCAAGATACTTTCATACAACACACCCTCTCTAAACTAGCCAATTTTCACGAAGGCCAACTGATATTAGGGGGAGACTTTAACACACCTTTAGCCCCAATTGTAGACACCTCCTCGGGATCGTCCTCCATATCGATTAAGGCTCATAAACATATCACCAAAACCCTATATGAAAACCAGCTTATCGACGTGTGGTGCCTCCAACATCCAGGTGAAAGGGACTATACGTTCTACTGCCCCCCCCATAAATTACATACAAGGATAGACTACTTCCTGATTCCCCATAGCCAATTACATGCTGTTAAGGAATCGACTATAGGACAAAGGACATGGTCAGATCATGCTCCTATAACATTGACCTATGCACTATCCGACAATCCCACAAATAGGACTCCCTTCTGGCACCTAAACGAAAGCCTCTTGCAAAGGCCGGAGGTTCTAGAGGAAGTAAACAGAGAATTGAGATGCTATTTTCATACAAACACGACAGCGGACTGCGCTCCGGGATCGGTGTGGGAGGCTCACAAGGCGGTTATCAGGGGTATTTTCATAAAACACGGCGCATGGATAAAAAGAGAGAACGGGAAACAGCTAGAGCTACTTCTTAACAAACTCCACACCACTGCGTCACAACACAAAATTTCACCTGACCCCCTGGTGGAGGCTGAACTAAACTCCATTCGCAGTCAGATAAATGACCTTCTCGGATATAAGGCAAGAGCAGCATTACAAAGATGTCGCCTCATTGCTTATGAGTCAGGAGACAAGTGCGGACGGATCCTCGCCAGAGCAGTCAAAGATCTTAAGATGCAAACATATATCCCCCATATTAAAACGATAACAGATATGAAAGTCAGCCTACCACGTCAAATAGCTAACTCCTTTAAAGACTATTACGAAACTCTCTACAATTTACCGACCCTACCAAGGGCACAGCCTCGGATGGAGGCATATTTGTCCTCCAGCCAGATCCCTACATTAACACCAGAAAAGATAGTGGAATTGGAGACTCCGATAACGCAAGAAGAACTGACCTTAGCACTTAATTCAGCCAAACCTGGTAAAGCCCCTGGACCAGATGGTCTTACCCTTCCATACTACAAAACGCTATTCCCATCTCTCAGCACTCATATGGTATCCTTTTTTAATGCAATAGGACGCAAGACAGCCTTTTCAACTGACACCACGAGGGCTCACATTACAGTCATCCCAAAAGAGGGCAAAGACCCCCTAGTCTGCAACAGTTATAGACCCATCTCCCTGTTAAACACAGACCTCAATCTGTTTACTAAGATCCTAGTGACCCGTTTAGCTCACCATATGCAATCTCTAGTTCACTTAGATCAGGTGGGCTTTATTCCCACTAGGGAAGCTAGAGACAGTACAATTAAAGTACTAAATCTGATATATATAGCCAACCAGACCCATACGCCCTCAGTTTTTATAAACACTGACGCTGAAAAAGTATTTGATAGGGTCAATTGGGAATATATGTTTGCTGTCCTCAGACATATAGCATTGGGAGAAAAGATGATGGGATGGATTACCCAAATCTACAATACCCCCA
The DNA here is from genome assembly GCF_042186555.1 of Aquarana catesbeiana. Taxonomy (NCBI): domain Eukaryota; kingdom Metazoa; phylum Chordata; class Amphibia; order Anura; family Ranidae; genus Aquarana; species Aquarana catesbeiana. The sequence continues at coordinate 524,082,606 of NC_133326.1, forward strand.
CAGCTCAAGTTAAAGTAAATGGAATTCTATCAGACCCCTTCCAAATTACAAATGGGACGAGACAGGGTTGCCCGCTGTCCCCCCTCCTTTTTGCCCTCTCGTTGGAACCGTTTTTGTGCAAAATTAGGAATAACCCAGACATTCAGGGCCTAACGGTTGGGGGTGCCCAGTACAAGGTCTCTGCATATGCGGACGACATGATGTTTTCCCTCTCAAACCCAGCAATCTCTCTTCCAAACCTCCTTCGGGAATTTGAGGAATACGGTAATATTTCTAATCTTAAAATTAATTACAACAAGTCAGAGGTCATGGGTATAGAGCTACCACGACCTACAAGGCAAACACTTTGCTCCAGTTTTAACTTTAAGTGGACATCCACAGCTCTGACATACCTAGGTATCCTGGTCCAAGCAAATTTCAACCATATCTTTAAGTTGAATTTTCCTCCCTTACTAACTAAAACTCGAAATATATTGACGTCCTGGTGTAGAGGCCTTCACTCCTGGTTCGGTAGATGCAATCTTATCAAGATATGCATCTTACCCAAATTCCTTTATCTACTACAGGCACTCCCAATCGCGATCCCCACATCTTATTTCAGAAAGGTACATACCCAATTTAACAAATTCATATGGGCAAACAAGAAACCGAGACTATCTCGTACCCTACTATCTATGCCCAAGGTTTCCGGAGGTCTCGCTGTCCCGGATGTGAAAAAGTACTACCAGGCAGTACATCTTGGTAGAATTATAGACTGGTGTCGTCACCAAGACCTTAAATTATGGACACATCTCGAACAGGCCCAAGTGCAGGTACCCTTACGGGGAGCTCTCTGGTGCTACGAACACCTTCGGGCAAATGACAAAAGACACCCACTGATAGGGACGACGCTCCATGTGGGATCACAAACATGTCTCTTGCAATCACTGTCTACGTCTAATTCTCCGCTCTACCCAATTATAGGAAATCCGCAATTTTCTCCAGGCTTAGACCCTCAGGTTAAGAATGCCTTAACTGGCTTAAAACGCACACAAGCACGACACTTCCTGATGGACGATTCCTGGCCTTCCGTAGAGACATTAAACAACCAAACAGGCCCCTTTAAACTATCATTCTGGACAGCTGTACAGTTGAGACACTTTCTCGCGTCTATACCTAACCCGCAAGGGTTTGCCAGACCTTTGACGGTATTTGAAGACTACTGCTCAGATGAGGGTGTACTCGCAAGAACGCTGTCCGTAATGTATAACCTTCTTATTACCCCGACGGATGGGACACATCTAACCTTCTTACGTAAATGGGAGAGGGATCTGAACTGTACGTTCACATCGGACCAGACTCAACGTATTGTAACTTTTGCGCTAAAATCCTCTATTTGTACAAAAATACAGGAAACTAATTATAAGCTCCTGACGAGGTGGTATGTAACCCCCCAAGCCCTGCATACCTTCTACCCGAACACCTCGGCACTTTGTTGGAGATGTCGGGCGGAGAGGGGTACGTTATTGCATGTTTTTTGGTCCTGCTGAAAGCTATCACATTTCTGGTCCACTGTCAGGGCAACCATTCAAAGGTTCACGGAATATAATATCCCAAATGACCCGGCCTTCTTCCTTTTACACGTGAACACAATATCAACTAAAAGATATAAAAAGTCCATTGTACGTCACTTGGTTAATGCCGCTAAATCCTGTATCCCACTTCAATGGAAGAGTCAAATTCCACCAACGGTGGCGGGATGGGTTCGGAGGGTGGAGGAGATCAGTAAAATGGAAGACCTGGTGCTCACTGCGAGACACCAACAGGAAAAGTATAAAAAGACATGGGCACTGTGGCAGCAATTTATTCTGTCTTCAGAGGGCATCACCCTTAGAACTACCTGATAAGCTCATTTCTCCAGTTAATGCAGAATTCTAGGCCGTACTGAATCAACCAGAGCTTCCCCCCCTACAACTCCCCCATTTCCCTCCCTTCACCTTCCTTCTCTCCCTATCCCTCCTTCCCCCTATATATTTTCTATGGTTTTCTCTGTTGCCCCTCCCCTCTTAGGCACTGACGTTTCACCTGAAGTAGGGTGGGAGGCGATTGGAGATTAGTGGAGGGAAAGGATGATTGAGAATTTTTGCTGTTTACCTTCTTATGTTGGAGATTCTCTAATGGATACTACTAATTAGAAAATTAAATGAACATGCCTCTCCTTCCCTTCATATGATGAATCAGTTGTGCCCCTTCCCTTTTTCTTCCTTGTTACCCCCATTGTGTGTATGTATTGTATTGTATTGTATTGTCTACGCCCATGTTGGGCATTTAAAAAATAAATAAAACTTACATTTGAAAAAAAAAAATGTAGAGGTATGAGAGATAACCGGAAGGCCAAAGAAAGAGCCAAGGATAAGATTTGATAAAGGTACATACCATGAGGCTGGCGACACAATAAGCCCCCCACCCGATCGGCGTCTGACATCACCGATCGGGAGCGGACAAAGAAGGCCTTCGCCCGCCATGACACCTTCGAAATACAATTCCCAAGTGCGGGATGACACTTGTGTCGATGGGGAGAATCTTCCTATGGCCATAGCACCATCGGCATACAGTTCCCAAGTTGCCAGTGAGATGACACCCGAGTCACGTGACGTGAACATAATGTGACGCAGATCGCATTGATGGGAAGAGGCTGCCAGGGGCCAATGAGGCAGAAGGTTTAGCTAAACAGGCCCACTGAGGGGGAGCTGTAAAAAACCTAGGTGATTAAGTGTGGATTAAGTGTGGAATAAGGGGGACCAGAGCAAGAACAGGGGCCAGAGAGCGGGCTAATACTCAGTTAGAGATATAGCCCTTGGGTGTCCATACAGCCAACAGCGGTGCATGCGCTGAGAATAGCCAGGGGGACCACCAGTGCCAAAACAACACCAAAAGAAGGTCGAGCATGGCAGTCGACAATTGTAAAAAAAACACAAAATTACACATAAAGAAGTTATAACATAGTCGACTGTAAAGCTTGAATAATGAATGGATGGTAGATAGATGAGTAAAACCAATATAAAGTGATTCTGCGCAGAGATGTGTCAAGTCTCAGTCAAGTCTCAGTCTACAGCAAATGCTGTTACTGAAATTAATAAAAAAAAGTTCCGAAAACTAATGAACAATTAAGATAAACTGCTAAAATAATAAAAGTCCATATGTAGATAAATATTCAAAACTTCTTCAGTGTATGTTCATTGCATCAACGGGAAAACGAGCTCACAGAACTCCCACCTCAAATATGAGTGTATACAGCATCGAATAATGCAGATCAACTTTAGCATTCCTACGATTCAATTCCACAAATTTCCACTGGGGCGTCTCTGTCTTTATATGGCCGTCTTAGTGCCTTACATCCAGCCGCTACATCCAGTGATGGACACAGCGTTCCTGACCTTTTAAGCTCCCGTGGTGGTGGAAATGAAAGGAGGGGGTAAAAAAAAGCAAAAAGAAGCCTCCAATAGTGTAATAAGTTCCAAACTTCAAACAAACTTCAAAACATTTATTAAAGTACCCAAATTGGACTCTTACATCAACAACAATTTAAAAAAAGCAAAGACAACAGACCTTGTAGATAAGTAGACCTTGTCTATGCAGTGTGTTTTAAAAGCCTTTTGGAAGCCCATGTGACAGAGTGACAACACAGGACCACAATTGGGAAACAGGAACCTAGTGTTGTTGCCCTAATAAAACATAATACTGGAATCCTGAACAAGGACCTCCATTGCAGAATCTCCAGGTATTATTTGATAAAAGCCACAGATTTAAATATATTTTAAATAACTTTTAAAATCTTATTAATGTGCTAAAGCTTATATGAGAATTTAGAGACTGAAATGACATATATTTTAATCACTGACAATTACAAATTACATTGATTATCTGGTTAATTATACACAGTTATAGTGGTGAATAAATCTAATTGAAAATACCTGTACTACTTACTGTACATATTTAAATGTCACTAAATAATTAAAAAAAATATATATATATATATTCATATTTTTTTTAAATTAATTTCAGGGTAATATATTTCTAGTTTTTTTTCTCCAATTAATTTTAAATCTGATTCAACTTCATCAGAAATTCATATTTGTTTGCAAGTGCAGAAAGCGATAACTCCTCAAGGAAGGAAAATTTGTAATATGCAGAAAAAGAATCATTATTTTCCTTTTTATTTCTGCCATAAAAATGTCATAGGATTATAGGAATACATTAACAGATAATATGTTATGGCTGGCAGCATATGTGCCACTAGCCAAAGAGAAGGCTGAGAAGGAAAGAAAGACAGATTGCTCAGGAAACTTATCACCAGCAAATAGAGGGCCATTTACTACACCTACACACAGCTTGTTCTTGCACTCAGTTCACTAGTTAGCAGAAAACAACAAAATTATAGGGTTTTTCTTATTACAAAAAAATCTGATACTTTTACTTGGTGTAGTACCTTCTTGCTAAAAGCATTCTTAAATACTGCACAGGCTCACCCCAAGCACTCAGAACCATCCAGCAAACAGCAGCTAATTAAGGACTCCTGTAAATGGGAGTTCATGTCAAATGCAGCTTTTTCTATTTGAATACAGCACTGTTTAACCCCGTCCGTAAGCAAATTTGCGTTCATGGCTTGAAAGGGTTAAACCAGCAGCTGCAGCTGTAGGCATCACCCCAGTACTGTTTTTTAGAGCCAGCGGTTGGCTTTTTAGTGATAACAACCGATGCAGCTAAAAGCCGCTCGGCTGTTATCCTAAGAAACGGGAGGGGACCCCCCCTCCCGCCACCTTCCGACGCTCTTCCTGGGCCTCCCGTCCCACGGGAGACCCAAGCCACCATCTGGAGCGTCCGCCGCCTAGGCTGAGACCCGAACAAAGCCAAATCCGGCTTTGATCGGGTCTCTGATGTAAAATCCCGGAAGCGACCTCACAACGGCGCTGATTTAAACAAATTACAGTATTCAGAATCGCTGATTTTGGCAATCTGAATACTTTTACGTGCAAAGGAGGGATTTGGGGTCTTTTAGACCCCTGATCCCTCCATAAAGAGTACCTGTCACCACCTATTACTGTCACAAGTGATGTTTACATTCCTTGTGACAGCAATAAAAGTGATCAGAATTTTATTTTATTTTTTAAAGGGAAAATGTAAAAAAAAGAAAAAAAATTGTAAAATAAATCCAAGAATTTTTTTTTTTTAAAGCACAGCCGCGTGCTCGCGCAGCAAAGAAAACACATACAAAAGTCGCACTCGAAAATGTAACTCTAACCTGGCAACTGTTACATTTTTTTAAAGTTTCGCATATGGAGATTTTTCGGTACCGTAGTTTGATGCCTTTCCACGAGTGTTTTCAATTGCAAAGCATGACATGTTAGGTATCTATTTACTTGGCGTAACATCATATTTCACATTATACACAAAAATGGGCTAACTTTACTGTTTAGTTTTTTGTTTTGTTTTTTAATTCATGTGTCTTTTTTCCCCAAAAATTGTGTTTAAAAGACCGCTGCGCAAATACCGTGTGACATAAAATATTGCAATGATCGCCATTTTATTCTCTAGGGTCTCTGCTAAAAAATATATATATAATGTTTGGGGGTTCTAAGTAATTTTCTAGCAAAAAATACAGATTTTAACTTGTAAGCAACACATGTCAGAAATAGGCTAAGGCGTAAAAGGGTTAAACACATGTGATTGAATGCAAAATGCAGCATTGCCTTTGTCCTGCTTTGCAAGCAAATCCAAACACATCCCTATGCAACTCAATAGGACTTGCTATATCCAAAGAAAAACAACACAAAGCAGTTTAAACGCAGCTTCATCTACACTACTCCTTTGAAGTCAGTAGGAATCTACAGACCACACAGGAAATCTATGCGCATATAAACAAGCCTTAAGGCAGATAGGAACATTGAATGAAAACAGACTAAAGCCAGCCATGGATAGTTCAAATCTGGACCGGTTCTGCAGGGACCTGCTGAGATTCGAACCATCGCGCAGATTTTAAATGTGACAGTGGCTGTGGGGGAGAGGAAGCCCCACCTGCTGCCACAGGGAGGGGGCTCTGGCAGGTGAGAGACAGGTGATTAAGAGCATGTTACATGCTACACCATAAATATGGGAGTAACACATGTAGCATGTTCCTAAAGGTGAACCTATCATTTATAGCTGAACACCAGGCACATATAAAAGACACAAATTAATGCAGCACTGTATTCATTTTTAAATGCAAGCAGTGTAAGTACCTAAATCTGACTTAGTGTTAGCCTTTTGCAAACCCTGTACAACAGAACTCTGCCTGGGATAGGGAGAAATAGCACAAGGAGCCAATCAGCTGTACTACAGTGTTCATCTAATACATGCTGATAGGAGGAAAGAGCAGAGTTACAAAGAGATGGGCTCATTTTTAAAACAGCTCCCCTTTTTCATGTGTGCCTGTATTTGTTTGATTAGAGTTTAGCTCTATGACCAAAAAAACAATTTATAAAATTTCGCTAGAAAAACAATCTGCTGGATGTTTTGAGAGCAAGAGAGCGTTTACTGTCAACTCATCATTTACAAGTAACGTGATTACAAATATTGATTGTAAATCATCAAAAATGCATTACATCTGGGGTTAGTTACTAACACAGCGCACTGACACACCATCACCGTGATTCTGAATCAGATATTTGCTTTCATCATTTAACTTGATTTAGTTCAAGAAAAATCAATCACTGATGACTGCTTACTGAACTTTTCAACTTTGCTATAAGAAGCCCACACTGGTTTACTGGTAATGTTGCTAAAGTAAAGATCTGATCAATACCATACAAGGGATGGTTACCCAGAGTAAGAACTTTTCTGTTATAGAGTTGAAGAAAGACATATGTTCATCAAGTTCATTAAAAAAATGTAGCATCCTCCTAACATAAATTACGCTTTTGATTCTTTCAAGGGTTTCAAGGGAGCAGTGATCGTTTGTCCTGGTCTTTTCAGGGTTTCACAGGCTGGGAGTTTGATTGCTTCCCTCTGCCTCTGAAAGAAGCTTCCAGAGCTTAGGGAGGGAGATGCAAATAGCCAGCCTCAAAATTTATCATGCTCCAATCCCTGGAGAGGAGTGTTCAGAAGGGGACTGAAAAGGTGAAGCAGTGGAAAGCTGGGTTCTCTTCCCAGGAGGGTTCCAAGCCTTGAGGGAGCTGCTCCCCCTCTGAGGTAGTATGTGGACTGTGTAGCTATTCTTGGGGCCTCAGCGTTGTCAGGGCTGATGGCCTGGAGTGATCTTCCTGAGGAGCTGTCTGTGGGACTTCACCATATGGATCGTGTCTGCTGAAGGATTGTCTCCCTCACTGGACCATGCCTGGAGTAATCTGGAAGGTGTGCAGCTGTCCTGCAGACTTATGAGTTGGATCCTGGTGACGGTGTGCATTTGGTATATAAGTGCCAGAGGTAGCTTGGACTGAGATGGTTTTCACAGGGTCTCATAGCACTGGTCATTCCCCTGTTCTCTGTGCAGCATTTTGGAGTATCCCATGGCCTAACCCTTCTTCTGTTTAAAGTTCTTCAAGCAATACAAAAAGATATTCCCTAGACTGGGTTATTGGAGCCAGAGTGAGTGGAATGGTGGTCCTTCCAGTGGAGGACAGCCTCTGTAGTTTCAAGGAAGAACCAATTCTTACTACAGGCCCTATGGTGTAGCACTACAAAAAAATAACAAATTACCTAATTTCAACTTAAATCCTAAACCCTCAGTTGATTCAGAGAAAGGCTAGCCCTTATAAAGCTTGATCTAGCTTGTTCCAACAGGGAAAAAAATTCTCTCCTGGTCCACAAAGGACTGGGCAGTGATTGTGTTTGTCCCTTATTTATGTATCTTTACTTTTAAGATTGTGTGAATAATGCTGCTGTTTATCACAGAGTCTGTTTATGTGTTTATGTTTTGTGTCAAACAATGAAAATGCATGCAAGTACGCACTTCATTGTACTTGGTTCTTTGCATATCGCTATAAAACTTTGAATCCTAAATCAAAGAGATTTGGATAAATCCTTGGATCAACGTTCTACAATGGTATTTCTAATAAATATGAGTAGTGGCTAATATTTGGAAATACAGAAAGCCCTTTTGTAATGCAATCTAGTTGAAAAGAACCAGTTCTCGTGGATGGTTATTCCATAACTCTTAAAAGTAATGAACCCTTTCCATATATATTCCATTATATCTTCTTTTCTCCAGTTGCCTCATACCTTAAAGTGAAAAGATTCCCAGACCATTTAAATAACAAGACCATATCCCCTCCCTAATTTAATGTTCTCAATGGAGAATAAATTCAGTCAAGTCATTATTTCTTCATAGCTGAGGTTCTCCATGCCCTCTCCAGTCCTACAACATACTTTTGCCAATTGTTACCCAAAACTGCAAATTCGAGATGAGGTCTTCCTAATGCTATCTCTCTCTCTCTCAATGTAGTTTATTTGGTGTCCTGTGCAGAATTTTGAATAGGTCCTCTGTTTTCACCCATCCTGCACCTTACTCTCTCTTTCTACCTTACAATGCAAAACACAATTGCATAGGGCATGATCAGATAGTTACTGGAACAACTTCAGAGTGAGGCAGTAACACTTCTCCAAGCGTCCTCTGGGTCCTTCTTATGAATGGCCCTTAAAGTCTGTAGGCCCTTTTAAAACTGCATTCCCAAATCTGTGCTCTGTGTAGTGCGTTATATAATAAATCCTATACAACAAATACTCTGTGCTCAGCTAATTCTAAATCTACCAGGAATCAGTGATGTCATCAAGCACATTGATAGACTCCTTGCTCTCCCTTTGATGTAATAAATTTGGAGCATTGGGGTCTGAAGTAAGGATGTTGGACGAAGAAAGGTGATTTATATCACATAAATTGTTAGTACTACCATAATGGTTAAACAAATCTGGTGAGTTTACCCATATCAGGGGTCCCTTGTTAATGATAATTTATTGCATGTGGAGACATGGATTTCAGCATAAAGGGGAATCTTCACTGGACACATACCTAGTTGCCATTGGTTACTGCAAATGCATATTTTGCACTCTTGGTGAATTTGTAGTTTACAGATGCACATTTTGCACTATGATGTGATGAACTGCACATCACACTTTAATAGTTATATATTTATCTCAGCAGAAAAGATTTACTTTTTGCACTGTTGCTAAATTGCACTTTAAAATCACATTTTAAAGTGTCATACATTTTTTTTTCACTATTGTTCGTTTGCACTTATTGCACTTCAGTATATTAGTTGTTGTTAACAGCAAACAATTCTTTTATATTGCTCATCAAAATTATATATAAATAAAATATTACAAATATACAAAATAAAACAAACATAAAACACAAAATATTTTTGGTGTATTGCATTTATTTATAGTTTTTTTTAATCTATAGAAGTGCTGTGCTTTGTGAAAATATTTATAAAATATATTTCCAGCAAAATGCAGATATCTATTTACGCATTTCATTCATATACGTACAATATATTTCACACGTTACCAGCTTTTTATGGCAGGTGAAAAAATGCAGTCCGTGATCTGGCATCTGTGGTTCGGCACTTTTTTTTTTGCATTCAATGACATGAATGAGGCTTTGCTTGCTTCAGCGTTTCAAAGAAAGCAAAGCACTAAGCACATTAGTAAATAAAAAAATGTGCCTTTTATTAAGCAGTGGTATGGTAAGATCACACCGTTGCTTTATAACTTGGCCCTTTAGTGTTATAAACATTGCATAGCCAGAGCTGTATTCTTCATAATTGCACTTATTTGGGGGAGCAGGGTTAGTGGGGGTAGCATTAAGAGAATTATAATGGGTGGAGGTGCAGAGAAGTTCAGGGAGGTCAGAATATTAAGTAAGGCTTAGAAACATGAAATCGTCCATCCTTTCTCTTTTTTTAAAGTGGTTGTAAAGGTTTATATTTTTTTCCATGTCCTCTTCTGTGTGTGCGCCACCATAGCAAGCCTTTTGCTATGGTGGCACAACTGCGAGCTTGCTCCTGAGCCGGACTGTGTGTGTCCATAGAAACAGGCAGCGGGGCTCGTCCCTGCACCCTGCTCCCTCCTCACAGGATTTGATTGTTAGCAGCAGGAGCCAGTGGCTCTTGCTGCTGCTCCTTTTGAGCCTGTGAGGAGAGGAACACAGACCAGAGCTTCTGCAGATGGGCATAATGCTGGATCAAGATAGTACTCAGGTAAGTATATAGGGAGGTGGAGGGAAAGCCGATACAACTACTGGGGAATTTTTTTATCTTACTGCAATGCAGGGAACGAATTAAGGTAAACAATGTCTTGGCTTTAGAACCACTTTAACAATTTATAAAGTCCAAAAATAGTTTTGAATATAAATCAGACTCCAAGCTACCTTTAGTAGCCTACTCGAACAGCTCATTTACACTAACAGCCTCACTGAATGCACAGCCACCAGTACTGGCACATCGCACTGCCCACTTTTTTGTTAGAACTTTATTGAAATGTCAAAAGTGACATATCATTCTGTTTCTATTGACTGCATCAAGCTATGCTGAAAAGAATGAGTAAGGCCATTTGTGGCTGAAACATGTCAGCATGGTTGCATCTGTGACTTTTACCTGAGTGACTGATAAAGAAGATTTACAAGCCCAAGGACGAGTGTTGGTATTTACTTCTACGCTGAAAAGAAGTATTCGTTGCAGTGTTTTTTTCAGCGTTCTCGACCACAATGCAATCGTGTGAACTGCTTTAATACCAAACAAGGCAAATTGCCCAGTGCAGCTCAATGCAAATTATGTGAATGGGCCCCAGTTTTGGTGGGAATGGGCAACATATTTGGTGTGAACAGGCAGCAGATTTAGGCTTTGTTCACATCTGTGCGTAGCGATGCATCACATTTTGCAACGCACATTTTGACGCTACAGCCTTTTGACCTGAAGGGGATGCCTGTCACTCAAAAAACTTGACAAAGTAGCTCAAGTACCAAATTTTGGTGTTTGTGTTGACAACATGCTTTTGCACATTTTTCACACAGAAAACACACTATAAAAAGCACAACTGGTAACTGGGAAGAATGCCCTCTTTACAGTGGTGGCCAAAAAGACTCCCTTGTAGTTATGCCACTGGCTCTGCCAAGTGACGTTGGACCCAGATCTATGCAGGCACCATCAGATGGGAGGTCAGTTATCCAAAGCTCAAGGAACCCTCTGCCACCCCTGGAGGAACTCTGGTTGAGAACGGCTGCTCTAGGGTAAAAACGTTATTGCTAGCAGCTAGATGGCTTCCCCGCCAGGGGAACACAATGGCTCAGCAGGAGGGATTCCCCTATCAACACAGTCAGTGGGTACAGGAAAGAAAATCCCTCGGTCTATACTCAGCTTTAAAACCTTGCATGTAGCATAGCAGGTATAAGTGAATCACAAAGGTACATGCATTCCCTACAAATCATATGGCAGAACAATACCTAAATACAGTATGTGTTACAATTATAGATTACTCTTTTGCTTTCCAAAACTCAAATAACTAATGAAATGAAAAAAAATCTCTGTTTCACTTTTTCTACTTTGTATCCTTGAGATTATTAGAAACTATTGTACAACTTTTCCCATCAGAAAAATTATAGCTTTGTCAGTAAGTCTAGAGCATAAATTTGACATAGCCCAAGGGCCACGCTGTATCAGCTATTAAAACTTTGGGTCCCTAACAGGATTTGCAGCACAGAAACCTGTGCAGAGACTTCAATGAGAAATATCTTGGTCCTTTGTTCTCTAAAAATAGTCCCTTTTCTGTCTACAGGGTCCCTGGTGTAACCTCATTCAGGTATATGTTACAAAACATTGCCTATATTTTTATCGTTTATATTAAAACAAGTAGACAGCGACACATAAAGGGAGAAAAAAATCAGCTATTTTCAAGGGAAATAATATGATTATATGCCAAGAACAATGAGCAGCTTTATAGATCCTTAGCTCCTTGCAATATTTGAACAATGTACATTCACAACATGTGATTTATGACTACAAAGAAAAAGGAGAGCTGGATAAGTTATAAATAGAGGGAACAAAGTAAGTTTAGGGAGTTTTATCATTTGGGTGGAGTACACTGTTAGCAATTTGCTTGCGCTAGGCTATTTCCATACACTAGAAGTGTATTGTACTCTTGTATTCGTGATGTACAAAATTGGTCAAGCTGTCCTACTTATATTTAACTAGATCTATATTGTTTTCAAAGAAGAAATGTTTCTAAGAAGATGACGTGAGATGGAGGGCTCTTTTACATTGAGAGAAAAAACAATGAGTTTAGATTGTGCGCCTCTAAACACAGCACAATAGTAAAAAATTAGCCCATATTCACAGCTGCGTGAAAATGTGTGCTGCAGCCAGGCCTTAAGGGTTACTCGCCACCAGTTGCCCCACCCAACCCCTACCCTGCCCCGCCCCTTATTCCTCCCCTAAAGACGCCCTTAATAATCTCAAAAAAAGACACTTGAATGTTTTATGCAGAATTAAGTTAGAAAAATAAATATGAACAACAACTTTATCAGTGGCTATCAGTGCAGCCTCACCAGTGCCCATCAATGCAGCCCCCCTGTGCCCATCAATGCAGCCTTACCTGTGCCCATCAACGCAGCCTCACCTGTGCCCATCAATGCAGCATGACCAGTGCTCATTAATGCAGCCACAACTGTGCCCATCAATGCAGCCTCACCCGTACCCATCATTGCAGCGTGACCAGTGCCCATCAATGCAGCCTCACCTGTGCCCATCATTGCAGCGTGACCTGTGCCCATCAATGCAGCCTCACCTGTTCCCATCATTGCAGCGTGACCTGTGCCCACTAATGCAGCCTTGCCTGTGCCCATTATTGCAGTGTGACCTCTCTCTTCCCTTGGGCGATCGCTGGGAGAAGGGCTCCCATTTAACCCCGCCTATCGGCGGTGCTCACCCCCCCCCCACCCTAAAGCAGCCCACGCTAGCCAGAAATAATTTTCCAAAATGCGAGTAGACGAGTGGAAAATTTGAGGGCTGATTTAGTTGAAAAAATAATTATATAAAGTTTTAAACAAAGACAATTTCTTCTTATAATATAATCAAATATAATAGAATATAACCAGCTATATGGTTAGAGAGCAAAATATCTAATCCACTCTGAGAATAACAGATAGAGGTATTATAATATATATATATATATATATATATATATATATATATATATATATATATATAGTGATATGTAAACAAATAATGCAATAGTTGTCAACTATTTTGATATTCGATTATAATCGATTATGCCAATCAGTAGTGTAGCGGGTGCCCCGTTTCTCCTGTGGCCTTGTTAAGCTGGTCGCCGCCGAGTACACAGGCTCTCCTGAGGGAGAGAGCCTGTCAGCCCCTGCGGGGAATTTCTCCCTCCTCCTTCTCCTCATTGACTCTGTAGTTAATGCTCGCATAGGCATCCGCCCGCTCTGCTCCCTCCCCTGTGTCCCTATTGATGGGGAGAGGGAGCCAATTGTTAAACAGCAGCTCCAGCAGCAGCAGTGCAAGGGATTCTGGGACATGTAGTCCCCATACCAAATGGCCCTATAGTCTTGTACAGGGGCAGAACTACAAAGCCCAACATGCTCTGGGAGCAAAGGAACGCAAGACTCCATCTTGCTTATCTGAGGGGATTCAGTCACCATGAGGCAGGGGAAGAAACTGGACCTAGGGGAGAGGTGCTGCCTCTCAGGTTAGTCCACCGCTTCTCTACAGCCATCCACAGCTGGTGGGGGGTTATCCAGTCTGAGAGGGGATCCCAAGTGCATATCCAGGCGCACTTGCACCGACGGCGTGAGGCGTCCCAGTGTGAGGTGACCAGTCGGATTACCAGAAGACCCTGCCTGTTCTGGGATGTTCCTTTGGGCCTTGACCGCAGGATTCGTGAGAGGCCACTTGCCCATTTGCAGGAAACAAGGACACTGCACACGGACAGAGTTACTTCACTTCTGCCCACACTTGTCAGAACCTGGGTCTCATTGATGCCCTTTTAGGCAGCCACAGTGTCCGCCTTAATATCCGGATACTGTCAGCATACCACAGATACACTTTAGTAAGCGGGAGATAAGTCCACCAACTAAAGTGGCTAGCCGAAGTTCCAAGGTCTTTCTTCCAAGGGACTGAAGTTACCGGTTGCCATACGGGCACGTACACACATACTCAGAGTTCTGTCGGGATAATCTGACTTGGGAGTGAAGCCACTGAATGTAGAACTGAGTACAGTGTTTGAAGTTGGGACTGATGTATCAGGGGACAGAAGAGAGAGATCTGACATAAAAGAGGGTCATTCCTTTGCTCTCCTCCTGCCTGGACTCATAGAGCCAAATTTAAGTAGTGGTGGCGAATCTGATATAAAGTGTCATATTGTGATTTGCCATTTAAGTGTTGCCTCTGCTCTTCATTCGCAGCCTGATAGTATATTAAGTTATATTGCTCTTGATCTCAGTTATTGCTCTTCAGTTAATTAATTTGATAAATATACTGTTACTGTCTGTTACTTTTCCACAGAGCCCTTAAAGCAGTGGTTCTCAACCTGGGGTTCGAATGACGATTTGCCAGGGGTCACATTATCCTGGGCTGTTCCTGAAGCCCGCACCGTTCTCCAACCTTTTTGCGGTCGCACAGCTGGTCTGTTCCTGGAGCCTGCGGTCGCCCACACAGCCTCTTCGCAGCCGCCCATTGAGTTGATGGCATGGCTGGGGGGCAAGAACTAGAGGTCAGCTGACTGGTGAGGAATGTGAAGTGGGAGGGGCTAGAGGAGACCCCATCTCCTGATTTCGGCATAGGTGTCACTGCTGCGAGACACCACAAAGTCAGAGACACGGTGAATCCAGAGACAGAGTGAATAACAATACCTGTGATTATAGTTGCCATTAAAAGTCCCCACTACAGTTCTCAGATCAGCAGATGAACTTGATCAAGAGCACCTAAGATGGCTGATCAGAACACCCCACCAGCACTGCCACTCATCCCATTCCCTCCCTCCCTCCCCCTCCCCCACCAAGAAGTAAGAGAAGAAATAAAAATAGAGAATACATGGAAGGGAGAGGAAAAGAGGCGGAGGAACAAAGAAAAGGAAGAGAAAGAATAAGAGAAAGAACAAGAAAGACGGCTAGAGAGAGGGATGGGGGGGAAAAAACAAGAAATTAGGACAGAGAGAGATAAAAGGGAAAGAAAGGAGAGCAAAGAGAAAGAGTGATACATCCTAAAATGTGAAATAAAAATAAAAAATCCAAAGCGCCAAAATAATAACTATTGGTATGAATAAGTGATACCATATAAATTAACAGCTGCAGTGAATAAGACCTTGCAAGTGCAAAATGATACTAATAATAAAAATAAATAAATATACTGTGCTAAGTGCCACAAATGTTAAATAAAAATCACATTTGAAACCAATACAGAAGATTTGTTGCAAAAACAGTGGATATGAATCCATGCTTGATAAGTGCTTGATATGTGCTCACAGGACAGTGCCCCCACATGGATGTGAACTCACCCCTACAAATGGACCAACTATTTCTAGTTTGGTCAAACACGCATGTGGGGCTGTCCCTGTGGATTTTCCGTGGACTGATGTAGTTCGGGATCGATATTTCCTTATATAACAGGATATGATAAAGAGGGCCTCATTCCTCTATATACTAGCCTTATTTGGGGTAGATGTTCCTCATGCAAATGACAGAAAAAGCAACGTTTTTAAAACATTTATTCCATATAAAAAACATAGTAATTAAACTCACATGTAAGGGTGCCTGTAAACCTGGCACCTGGGCTGAACAGCAAGTAAGTTCCCAGGAAATCTGCCCAAATGCAGTGGTATGCCGCCGCGGTGGTATACTGGTTGATTTCCGGGACCAAAAGTGTGTCACGTTGACACGATGCTGCGGACCAACCTCTACATGCGTTTCAGCCAATCAAACGGGCCATCTTCAGGAAGTAGGCCCGTTTGATTGGCTGAAACGCGCGTAGAGGTTTGTGGCACTCAGCATGCATTATCTGCATGGGACTTTTTAGCGATTTTTCTAAGTCGCATCAGGTTTCAAATGTGATATTTATTTAACATTTGTGGCACTTAGCGCGGTACATCCTAAAATGTACCATAAGGGGTTTTAATACTGTATGAGTGGAACCAAGTGTAGCGCCCACCTACTTAGGTGTGTGCTAAAAGGATAGAGAGGTTTAGAGTTAGGTGGAAATTCCAGGCATTACCCTGTTTGGTTTAAACCTGGCTGGGTTTGATTTATTGGGGAGGAATGATAGAGTAGAGCTGGGAGGGTGTGACCACCTGCATTCTGCCAAAAGTGACACCTTGTCTGACCAGTGAGAGGTGCTGGAGGACAGGTTGATTTGATACAGGATGTAGTTAGTTGTATAGGTTACCCTTAGCCTATCATTAATTTGTATGGGCAGGGGCTAACAGGCCTATATAACTGTGGGTCACATGCTTCCAGGGGGCTTGCTGATGGGAAGAGAACAGCAAAGAAGGGCAGAATGTAGAAGCTGGTGCAGCTGAAGAGCTCTCCCCTCAGGGGGAAAGGAACCTGCCTTAACAGGAGAAGAGATGGAGGAAACAACTGTGGGAATCTGCAATATCTAAAAAGGAGAGGCGACTACCACCAACAGAAGAAAAGAGCTTGGAGAGGACCTGAGTATGGCAATCATGGACGGTCACTCAAATGTACATGTGAGTGCAGACCCAAGGGAACAGTGTTTTCAATGGCTGAGGGTGTTGAAGATCACCCGGGGGAATTCCCATCAGTCTGTCCAGGAACTCTATTCAGAGTATTGTTCTTGTGATTTAAATTGGAGATTCTGGGAAGTAGTAATGAACAGGAGGGAGAAGATTTGCAGACCATTACAGGAACCAAGTGAATAAGGCAGCTCATATTCCTAGAAGATTTGTTTCATATTCTTTCTGCAACGTGCTAATGGAAGGAATAAAGTTCTTGTTCTTTGTTTTAACCACTTCCCGATCGCCGCACGACTATGTACGTCCTAATTTTGAACGGGGATATCGTTGTTATGGCAGCAGCTAGCTGCCATAACCCCGGTATCCCCGTTTTCGTGCGGCGGCCGGCTTTCAGATAAAAGTGGTCCCTGCAGCGGATTCGCCACGAGATCACTTTTATGGGTGGCGGGAGAGGGGCCCCCCCCCTCCCGCCGCGATCCGGTGCCCTCCGCCGCTTACCGGAGCCGTCGGTAGCGGCGGAGGCTATCGCATCCTGTTCTCTGGTGTGTCTGGAGACGAGTGAGGCCAAGATGGCGCTCACTCGTCTCCATGACACTGCTGGGCGGAAGCGACGTCAAAACGTCACTTCCGTCCACGCCTCTTAAAGGCATATTTTTTCAAATGTAATTTTTCTAAATGACTTTTTTTTTTTTTTTTTATTGCATTTTAGTGTAAATATGAGATCTGAGGTCTTTTTGACCCCAGATCTCATATTTAAGAGGTCCTGCCATGCTTTTTTCTATTACAAGTGATGTTTACATTCCTTGTAATAGGAATAAAAGTGACACAATTTTTTTTTTTTTTTTAAACAGTGTAAAAATTAATAAAATATTGTAAAATAAATAATAAAAATAAAAAAAAAATTTTTAAAACCCCCCTGTCCCGATGAGCTCGCGCGCAGAAGCGAACGCATACGCGAGTAGCGCCCGCATATGAAAACGGTGGTCAAACCACACAATTCTAGCCCTAGACCTCCTCTGTAGCGCAAAATATGCAACCTGTAGAATTTTTTAAACGTCGCCTATGGAGATTTTTGAGGGTAAAAGTTTGACGCCATTCCACGAGCGGGCGCAATTTTCAAGCATGACATGTTGGGTATCAATTTACTTGGCGTAACATTATATTTCACAATATAAAAAAAAAATTGGGATAACTTTACTGTTGTTTTATTTTTTTATTCAAAAAAGTGAATTTTTTCCAAAAAAAGTGCGCTTATAAGACCTCTGCGCAAATACGGTGCAAAAAAAGTATTGCAATGACTGCCATTGTATTCTCTAGGGTGTTAGAAGAAAAACCATATATAATGTTTGGGGGTTCTAAGTAATTTTCTAGCAGAAAAACCTGTTTTATACATGTAAACACCTAAAATCCAAAATGAGGCTGGTCCTTAAAGTGGTGTTCCGGCCGAAATTATACTTTTTAAGTAAAAATACCCCTATAATACACAAGCTTAATGTATTCTAGTAAAGTTAGTCTGTAAACGAAGGTCTGTTTTGTTAGTTTAGAGCAGTAGTTTGTTATTTTATAAACTTACAGCAGGCCGTGGCCATCTTAAGTGTGGGCATCTGAAGCCAGACTGTATTTCTTCCTGGATCTCATCCTTGCAGATCTCGCACATGCTCAGTGCAGCACAAGCAGTGTAATAGGTTTCAGGTCAGGTTTCCATAGCAACGGCAGTTTCAGAGGAAGTTGCCGCCCCTTCCCAGAAGGCATTGCAAACAGGAAATGATGCGATGGGCCGCGGCCAGGGAGGAGGAAGTGAAAAATGAATACAGCAGATATACAGTAGGTGCTGAGAAAAAAAATAAAAAAATATCCAATTTGTTTACAGTGCACAGTTTGGTGAGGGATGCTGAAGAGTTGTAAAAGTGGGTGGAACTCCACTTTAAGTGGTTAAGACTGGTTGCGGTGTCATCAATGCAGGGAAGTGAGGGGTAATGGAACATACTGGCGAAAAGGAACAAACTATTAGCAGCTCCTATGGGGGTAGTGCGCTTCATGGAGGTCCCACTGAGATTTAACCTTTTTCAGCCAGTCTGTTACCCCTAGCAACCATGCATACAGTAACCGGCATCGCCATTGTTTATTCAAAATTCTCCTGCAATACAGATGAAAATGTGGAGGGAGTTGTGGGTGTCGCTGTGGCCCCTGGAAACATGGACACAGGGGGTGGTATGGTGCCGGAGATTATACAGGGACTATTTCTCCTACAGTTGGGACACCGCAAGGAAGCATTTTCACTGTAAAATCAGTTTGTTGTAAAAGCTGCAGTTCTATTGTGCCTGCCGACAGGGGTCGCTGGTTCGCACAATAGAAATTATGCGTTACAGTTCCTCGTGCGCTGGATCAGCGAGAGGAGGGGGTGGAGTTATGCCCCAGAGGAAAGTTCTCCAGCGTCACACACAGTGTGCACTCAGCAGTGGAGGATGGCACGGAGCTTTACCCGCCCGCCGGCCATACAACAAAACACTGAACCGCAGGAACGGATTCTCGTTGACACCGGCATCCGCCTGGAAGTTACCGGTTGGCTAGCGTTAGGAGTAGTGAATGGAGTGGAGAGACTATGCTTGATCTGTCCCGTTTGCCAGAAGCCCACCATGGGAGTCACCGCCTGGGCCCGCTGTGGCCACTGCAGCTTGCAACTTACGCGGCTGGGATCTGATCAGCAGGTGAGCAATTACTACGTGGACAGCGCCACCGGACTCTGCACACCGCAAGCCTCAAACCTCCGGAGGGCCGAGATACCACTGGAAGTGCAGCGGAGTAACTCCGTCCAGAGTCCTTGAAAATGGAAACGCCGGAGGTCCAGGTAGGATCCAAAGGGGAATCCTGTGGTCTGGTCGGGACTCCAGGGGTTGCTAGAGTAATTGAGCAGGCCCCAAGATGTTCCCTTGAAATGCCGACCTTTACAAGTTAGCCCCTTGGTGAACTTGTCCAGAGGGAGCCATTGGATGGAGAGGGGGATATCCCAGGTGAGCTGGGCAGGGGAAGCAGGGCCGGGCCATAGATTGGGGTTCCCCAGAAGTGCTGGAAAGGTACGGATCTCTTGAACATTTGTTTGTTTGGTCTTCTCCAGAAGAAGGTGGTTCCAGTGATGAGGAGTGGTATGTGGAGAGCTCCACATCTCTAAGTGCTACCTCTGGGGCTCCGGAAAGCATTGCCACCTTCCCAGCACCCCCAACACCCCAAAATAAGACGTCCATGGGCGCATTGCTTACCGAAAAGTGTACCTTTCAACAAAAGGCTGAGAGGACCTCTGACTCTGTGGTTCTGCCAGGGCAGGGAAGGCCCAAGGAACTACCGAGAATGTCCCGATTCCAAAGGGACATACAGAAAAGAGTTGCTCACAATTGGGGACTTGAATACCTTTATGTGCCAGACAAAGTCATGGACATTATTGAAGCTTCTCTGGAAGGATGGGAGCAGGACCTCGTCTGGGATTACCTACATGTCCCAATTCACGAAGAACACCTGACCATAACTTATGGGTGAGATTTCAGGATATTTCTAGGGAATGGAGGCAAGGAAGAGCTATATACAAAGACAGAGTGATGGTGCAGAAACCTGGACAACACAACAAATCATATTCTGTTTCGGTCAGAGGGGAAGGGGACACATGTCGAAGGTTACCGGATCCTCTGTACTATCTGTAAGGTGAGGTACAGAAGTGCTGGACATACCCTGGACTGCAAGCGGGCAGAGGGGTTAGGGTGGGTTGTCCCAAGAACTTCCTAAACAGGGCGACAGCACCAGTGCCTGCTTGGCCAGCATGGACACTATCTTGCTGCTGTCCCTGTCAAGTCCCTTTGTTAGTTTTTTTGTTTGTTTTAAAAGAAGAGAAAAAAAAAGTTATGAACTCCCGTTTGGAGTCACTTAGAAAGTATGTGGCTCATGGACTGGAATGCACTTGACCTGGCGTGGCTACTTAGGAACTGTCCTGCAGGAGTCCCCAGACTCCTTTTGAGGGGACAGTTATCCTAGTAGGTTCACCCATGCCAAAAACATACTTGTATAGTTAGCATAAAGAATAGGATGCTTTGTTTTTGTTTTTTTTACAGGTATCATTGGAGAGTTTGGATCTGCAGAAGAAAACTGAAGAAGGAATAATCAAAGCATTACTCTTTTGGGAGTGGTGGCTTGATTTATTTGATGAGACCTAGTGGTAGGGAATGTTAGTTTAGGTCATTCATGTTGGAAACTGTAAAATAATGTTATGCATTTTTCTTTTGTAACGTTTTGCAACACGTGCACTACACTTCTCACCTGGACATATGAGATGCCTTGTGTCAGGTAGGGAAACGGTTCTCAAGATGTGGAATCCTTTCTACAACTGGGGACAGTTGTGTTTTTAGGAAGGGGTGTATGTAGCGCCCACCTACTTAGGTGTGTACTAAAAGGTTAAAGAGGTTTAGAGTTAGGTGGAAATTCCAGGCATTACCCTGTTTGGTTTAAACCTGGCTGGGTTTGATTTATTGGGGAGGAATGATAGAGTAGAGATGGGAGGGTGTGACCACCTGCATTCTGCCAAAAGTGACACCTTGTCTGACCAGTGAGAAGTGCTGGAGGACAGGTTGATTTGATACAGGATGTAGTTAGTGGTATATAGGGATGAGCCGAACACCCCCCTGTTCGGTTCGCACCAGAACATGCGAACAGGAAAAAAGTTTGTTTGAACACCGTTAAAGTCTATGGGACACGAACATGAATAATCAAAAGTGCTAATTTTAAAGGCTTATATGCAAGTTATTGTCATAAAAAGTGTTTGGGGACCTGGGTCCTGCCCCAGGGGACATGGATCAATGCAAAAAAAAGTTTTAAAAACAGCCGTTTTTTTCAGCAGCAGTGATTTTAATAATGCTTAAAGTCAAACAATAAAAGTGTAATATCCCTTTAAATTTCGTAGCTGGGGGGTGTCTATAGTATGCCTGTAAAGGGGCGCATGTTTCCCGTGTTTAGAACAGTCTGACAGCAAAATGACATTTCGAAGGAAAAAACCCATTTAAAACTACTCGCGGCTATTGCATTTACGACAATACACATAGAAGTTCATTGATAAAAACGGCATGGGAATTCCCCACAGCGGAACCCCGAACCAAAAAAAAAAAAATGACGTGGGAGTCCCCCTAAAATCCATACCAGGCCCTTCAGGTCTGGTATGGATATTAAGGGGAACCCCAGCCAAAATTAAAAAAAAAAATGATGTGGGGTTCCCCCTAAATTCCATACTAGACCCTTATCCGAGCACACAACCTGGCAGGCCACAGGAAAAGAGGGGGGACGAGAGTGCGCCCCCCCCTCCTGAACCGTACCAGGCCACATGCCCTCAACATTGGGAGGGTGCTTTGGGGTAGCCCCCCAAAACACCTTGTCCTCATGTTGATGAGGACAAGGGCCTCATCCCCACAACCCTGGCCGGTGGTTGTGGGGGTCTGCGGGCAGGGGTCTTATCGGAATCTGGAAGACCCCTTTAACAAGGGGACCCCCAGATCCCGCCCCCCCCCCGTGTGAAATGGTAAGGGGGTACTTACCCCTACCATTTCACTAAAAAACTTTCAAAAATGTTAAAAATGACAAGAGACAGTTTTTGACAATTCCTTTATTTAAATGCTTCTTCTATCTTCCTTCATCTTCTTCTTCTGGTTCTTCTGGCTCTTCTGGTTCTTCCTCCGGCATTCTCGTCCAGCACCTCCTCCGCGGCGTCTTCTATCTTCTTCTCCTCAGGCCGCTCCGCACCCATGGCATGGGGGGAGGCTCCCGCTCTTCTCTTCTTCTCTTCTTCATTTTCTTCTTCGGGCCGCTCTGCACCCATGCTGGCATGGAGGGAGGCTCCCGCTGTGTGACGGCATCTCCTCGTCTGACGGTTCTTAAATAACGGGGGGCAGGGCCACCCGGTGACCCCGCCCCCCTCTGACGCACGGTGACTTGACGGGACTTCCCTGTGATGTCACGGGGAATGCCACAGGGAAGTCCCGTCATGTCCCGTGCGTCAGAGGGGGGCGGGGTCACTGGGTGGCCCCGCCCCCCGTTATTTAAGAACCGGCAGACGAGGAGACACCGTCACACAGCGGGAGCCTCCCTCCATGCCAGCATGGATGCGGAGCGGCCCGGAGAAGAAAATGAAGAAGAGAAGAAGGAAGAAGAGAAGAAGATGAAGAAGAAGATGAAGAGAAGAGCGGGAGCCTCCCCCCATGCCATGGGTGCGGAGCGGCCCGAGGAGAAGAAGATAGGAGACGCCGCGGAGAAGATGCTGGACGAGAACGCCGGAGGAAGAACCAGAAGAAGAAGAAGATGAAGGAAGATAGAAGAAAGAAGAAGAATTTAAATAAAGGAATTGTCAAAAACTGTCTCTTGTCATTTTTAACATTTTTGACAGATTTTTAGTGAAATGGTAGGGGTAAGTACCCCCTTACCATTTCATACGGGGGGGGCCGGGATCTGGGGGGCCCCTTGTTAAAGGGGTCTTCCAGATTCCAATAAGCCCCCCGCCCGCAGACCCCCACAACCACCGGCCAGGGTTGTGGGGATGAGGCCCTTGTCCTCATCAACATGGGGACAAGGTGTTTTGGGGGGCTACCCCAAAGGACCCTACCAATGTTGAGGGCATGTGGCCTGGTACGGTTCAGGAGGGGGGGCGCAATCTCATCTCCCCCTCTTTTCCTGCGGCCTGCCAGGTTGCGTGCTCGGATAAGGGTCTGGTATGGATTTTTGGGAGGACCCCATGCCTTTTTTTTTTTTTTTTGGCGTGGGGTTCCCCTTAAAATCCATACCAGACCTGAAGGGTCTGGTATGGAATTTAGGGGGAACCCTACGTCATTTTTAAAAAAAAATTTTGGTTCGGGGTTCCCCTGTGGGGAATTCCCATGCCGTTTTTATCAATGAACTTCTATGTGTTTTGTCGGCAATGCAATAGCCACGAGTAGTTTTAAATGGGTTTTTTCCTTCGAAATGTCATTTTGCTGTCAGACTGTTCTAAACACGGGAAACACGCGCCCCTTTACAGGCATACTATAGACACCCCCCAGCTACGAAATTTAAAGGGATATTACACTTTTATTGTTTGACTTTAAGCATTATTAAAATCACTGCTCCTGAAAAATGGCCGTTTTTAAAACTTTTTTTTGCATTGATCCATGTCCCCTGGGGCAGGACCCGGGTCCCCAAACACTTTTTATGACAATAACTTGCATATAAGCCTTTAAAATTAGCACTTTTGATTTCTCCCATAGACTTTTAAAGGGTGTTCCGCGGCATTCGAATTTGCCGCAAACACCCCAAATTGTTCGCTGTTCGGCGAACTTGCGAACAGCCAATGTTCGAGTTGAACATGAGTTCGACTCGAACTCGAAGCTCATCCCTAGTGGTATAGGTCACCCTTAGCCTATCATTAATTTGTATGGGCAGGGGCTAACAGGCCTATATAACTGTGGGTCACATGCTTCCAGGGGGCTTGCTCATGGGAAGAGAACAGCAAAGGACAGAATGTAGAAGCTGGTGCAGCTTAAGAGCTCTCCCCTCAGGGGGAAAGGAACCTGCCTTAACAGGAGGAGAGATGGAAGAAACAACTGTGGGAATCTGCATTATCTAAAAAGGAGAGGCGACTACCACCAACAGAAGAAAAGAGCTGGGAGAGGACCCGAGTATGGCAATCATGGACGGTCACTCAAATGTACACGTGAGTGCAGACCCAGGGGAACAGTGTTTTCAATGGCTGAGGGTGTTGAAGATCACCCGGGGGGAATTCCCATCAGTCTGTTCAGGAACTCTATTAGCAGCTCCTATGAGGGTAGTGCGCTCCACGAGTATACTAAAGCGACTCCTTCGGGGGTAGCGCTACAGTTGTTTCAGCCCTTCTGCATTTAGCTACGCAGAAAAAAAGTAGAGCACTTCTGCATTCAGGACCACACAGGCCTGCCGATTTTACACATGAACATGCCTAAATTTGTAAGCATATGTAGTCAATAATTTGAGTGAAAGAATTGAATACTCTAAACGTGCATATTTCCTGAAGGATCTTCTGCCAGCTATGCCAGTAAGAACCTGTGTTCATCCAGAAAATACATATATGCTTGTGTAAATGGATCTTACACTGTGTGTTGAATGTAGGACTCTGGAACCTAAAGTGGACCTGGCATCACACATATACTGTATTATCAGGCTATCCGCATGCTAAATAGCATTAAAGTTTTACTCTTCTAGGGATTTGTTAACTACTACAGAGATTACAGTACTCCTCCCCCTGCCTTCATCTGCATTTCGCTCCAGAAGGATGGCACCCATCTTTGTATCGGCTGCATCCAGGGTCTGCCTCTATATCCTGGATGGAAGTAGATGACTTAATTATGTAAATTCTGGTGCCCATGCATTTCTTGGGTTTACAAATGTACAAAAAAGTGGCAACCACCCCCTCCTATAACTGGCTTTTTCAGCAAGGTGCACATGGAAGGGCGATGCATATTGCAAACAAACAAGATTTCCCAGCACACTTACCAACCAGCCTGCAAAACAACCAAATTGGCCCTGTCTATCAGCCTCTTCAGCAGCAATTGTTGGGTGTGTTTACAAATGCCTGGCTCACCTCTATGGCTCAGCTATAAACTGATAAAGGGGAGCTACATGTAGCAGAGCACCATACAGTGCTGTAGCACTATTGACTCTAGCAATTAAATTGCTAACTGCAAATCACTGTTAATTACTGGCATTAGCTAAGTCTTAATTTCTGCCAGAAAATTTGATTTTTTCTTTTTTTTGTGCGATTCGAACAAAATGATTGAATCTGCAATTAGCTGAATAGCGACAAATTCCTTTCTGATCAATTTAGATTCACTTTCGATCAAACTGAGTTGATTGGCTAGGGACGAAAATGATAAATCACTTTGAATTGATCGACAGCACTAGGATACTTTGTTGAAGAATATGATCATATTTATATTGATCGGATCATAAGATTACATGGTGGAAAAAAAAGTTACAAAGATGAGATCAATATATTACAAGCGTAAGCTATGATAGTATCTTAGCTATCCATCAAAATCAACTTCCCTATGTGTGGCATATCTATCAAATAGGTGGTGGATTACAGATCAGTTATTCCTATCGAGAAAGATTTATCGGAAAATAAATTTATCATTTATTGAAGCGCGTGATGCCATCTTAAGGCTGATGTCAGACAGATGACTTATTCACAGCAATCTCCTCATTTTTAAGTGATTTATTTTGCTAAAAAAATCATAGTTATTTTCTATAGGGTTACTAACTGGCAAATTTTTGATCAATTTGCAGCTCAGTTGCTCAGTCATTTAGTTCAAGC
The DNA here is from genome assembly GCF_042186555.1 of Aquarana catesbeiana. Classification (NCBI taxonomy): domain Eukaryota; kingdom Metazoa; phylum Chordata; class Amphibia; order Anura; family Ranidae; genus Aquarana; species Aquarana catesbeiana. The sequence goes on from NC_133326.1 coordinate 524,108,668, forward strand.
AGTGTTTCATGTTGGTGGCAAAACGCTGAAGGAGAGCAATTTGTAGCAGAGCACACCAGCCCAATGCTGTAGCACTAGTTTAGCTTGCAGCAGCGACAAATTGCTTCTTAGCAACAAATTGCAAGAATAATCTGGGGATTGAGATGCTAGCTACAAATTGCTGTTAACTGCTGACATTTGCGATTTGTAGCAGTGAAATTGACATTTAGGCTGACATTCCCTATATTTTCTTTTGTGATGTAATATAGCAAATACACTACACAACCGCAACAAATCCTTGATTGATGGGTTTGGTCTCTAGAGTACCCAGGTAAACATCAGCTAGAAATGTTTGTTTTGACCTGAAACTCCCATTGGGTAGCTATATTTTGTAACCCCATAGGGATATCTTTATCTTTGTTCTTCATTGGATAGCAATAGGGCAAATTTTTCCCAGATGACTCTGGGTAAATGATGCAGTTGGAAATATCACAAGTGTGATCTCAAGCAGTTTTAAATAGAATTAGATGGGGAACCTTTCATGGTATTAACACAGACAATATTCAATTTCTTGTAGCTTGTTCACAAATAAGAATGGGACCCCAGTCCATTTCCACCATGAAGATACATGTTTATGGAGGCACTGCAATATTAGAGTGTTCAAGCAATCCACAGGAATAACGCAAAAATGAGTACTATGTCAAACAATGCCCTTAAAATTCTAATAAAATTATGAAGTCCTTAAAAAGTCCAATTAATGAATGAAGAAACCACCTGTCATGGCTGCAGCTCCTCAATGGAGCAGGATCTTGGGTAAAGAGGATGAGAGGATGCCACCAACTAAGTGAAGATTTATTATTGTCAGAAACCATGAACCAGACTGAGACAGAAGTACAGTAAAATCACACTTGTTTATTAATAAAAATAAAAAGGTAAATAGAGTAAGCATAGTCAAAGCATAGCCAGAGTCCAGTAACCGGATTGGGTAGTCAGCCAAGCCAGAGTTCAGTAACCAGATCGGGTAATCAGTCAAGCCAGAGTTCAGTAACCAGATCGGGTAATCAGCCAGGCCAGAAGTCAGGGATCCAAGTAGAGGAACAGCAAGGAGGATAAGGAGCCAGAAGGGATGTCAGCAAAGCCAGTCTTTAAACAGGAACGCAAGAGATGGTTTCTTGTGATGTGACCAAGGCGAAGGCAGGAATGAAGTGAGCAGGAGATCTTTAAGTATGTGGGACTGATGAGCAGATCCACAACAGCTGGTTAACTGTGGAGAAAGATGAGAGCTGGCAATTAGCCGACAGCTGAGAGGCCAGCTCAGAGAAGGAAGGGCTGAGCCAGCCCTGACAATTATATAAGGGATAAAAACACGCACAAATTCACTCATTGTGGTCAATTAACAATCTGTATATCAGACAGCTGGGCCTTCTAAGTCCTCCCATTGTAAAAAATCATCAGCTGGGAATGTGGGGAAGCCAAGAGCAGCAGAGTTCGTCTGGAAAGTGGCCAGGCATTGCAGAGTGGAACATGGAGGCGACCAGATGGATGTACTGCAGTTAGCTAGGATACCTTCAGCAGGATGACAGGCAGAGCGGTGCAGGGAAGTGGATGGTATTCCAGAGTCAAGGCAGCCATCAGAAATTTTGGGGCCCCTTACACATCTTTAGTCTTGGCCCCCTGGGCCTGACGAACAACATTCCCCAGGGCCCGCCCACTGGTTGTCCCACCGAATCCATCCACTGGCAGCCCAATCCAGCAAATAGACAGCCCCATATATTCAGCAAAGAGACATCCCCATATGTTCAGCAAAGAAACATCCCAATCCAGCAAAAAGACATCCCCATATATTCAGCAAAGAGATGGTCCAATTCAGCAAAGAGACAATATAACAACTGAATATTTGAGTATGCTCTGACAGTATTTTAAATTCTGCCAGTAAAGGGAGTAGTAAGCTCATGGGGAAGCCTACATAGGAATAAAAATTCTATATAACCATATTTAGCACTATATCTTCATTTAATTCCACTGATGGTAATGTATTGAGGGTAAAAATCCAATAGGTTTCCCACTCAGAGATTTTTAAATAGTCAGTCTTTGATGCACTATTGGGAATGTTTTCAATAATCCCTATTTTTAACCCTTTAGTAGATTTCTCATGTCTTTCTTTAAGGACTAGCCTCGTTTTGAGATTTTGGTGTTTACAAGTTTAAAACAGATTTTTTTTTTTTTTATAGAAAATTACTTAGAATCCCCAAACATTATATATAGCTTTTTTTCTAACACCCTAGAGAATAAAATGGCGGTCATTGCAATACTTTTTTCACACCGTATTTGCGCAGCGATCTTACAAGCACACTTTTTTTGGAAAAAAATCACTTTTTTGAATAAAAAAAATAAAACACCAGTAAAGTTAGCCTAATTTTTTTTTATATTGTGAAAGATAATGTTACGCCAAGTAAATTGATACCCAACATATCATGCTTCAAAATAGCGCCCGCTCGTGGAATGGCGTCAAACCTTTACCCTTAAAAATCTCCATAGGCGACGTTTTAAAAATTCTACAGGTTGCATGTTTTGAGTTACAGAGGAGGTCTAGGGCTAGAATTATTGCTCTCGATCTAACGATCGCAGCGATACCTCACATGTGTGGTTTGACCACCGTTTTCTTATGCGGGCGCTACTCATATATGCGTTCGCTTCTGCACGCGAGCTCGTCGGGACTGGGCGCTTTAACAAAAAAAATTTTCTTATTTATTTTACTTGATTTTATTTATTTTTTCACTGTTTTTTTTTTTTTTTTTTTTTAATTCGGGTCACTTTTATTCCTATTACAAGGAATGTAAACATCCCTTGTAGTAGAAAAAAGCATGACAGGTCCTCTTAAATATGAGATCTGGGGTCAAAAAGTCCTTAGATCTCATATTTGGACTAAAATGCAATAAACAAAAAAAAAATTTTGTCATTTGAAAAAATGACATTGAAAAAATGGCCCTTTCAGACATATGGGCAGAAGTGACGTTAGGATGTCGCTTGCGCCCTGCTATGGTATGGAGACAGGTGGGGGCCATCTTCCCCTCACTCGTCTCCATATCCATCCTCTCCCGCCGCCAATAACGGTGATCTTGCTGTGAATTCGCCACAGAGACCACCATTATTGTAAACACGACCAGCTCCTGAAGAGAATGATACCTCGGTTGTGGCAGCAGCTGCTGCAGTTACTGAGATATCCATCTTCAAAGTGCCGACGTATATGTACAGGAGCCGGTCGGCAAGTGGTTAAAAGGTTTAGGGACATTATAATCAATACATTTTCACTGTATCTTCATAGACAGTGTAAAGATATAGAAAAGGGGGGCTGGTTACCAGAATTGATGGATCCCACAGTTGCAACTGTGTTTGCCCTGCCAATGCTTTGGATGTCAGTTGTCCGTTTTATGGATTAAAAGCATTTTAAATCTACTGCACAATGAAGCGCCTCTTTTTCTCTCAAACATCTTATCACATGCTATGAGCGGTCTTGCCGGAGTAGTGAGCAGTGGAGATTGTTCCTGATTGCCGCCTCAGGAGTTTGAACTGTCTGACGTGAAGGGAATCCTGTTTCTGCTTAAGATCAGCTGTTCCTGATATAGGAGAGAATCTGTTCAAGCTCACACGATCATTGTAATAGGGATCCATCAATTCTGGTAAACAGCCCCCCTTTTCTATATCTTTACACTGTCTATGAAGATACAGTGAAGATTTTTTTTGAAGATAACATCGTTTATAATGAGGAATTGCACCTCCGGTTCACGATACTAACCAGTTCCTATATGGACTATATATTTATACTCACATATATTCAATGTATTAGTTTTGTTTAATTTGGGTAGCGCACTGAATTTTCTTTTATACTGTGTAAACTTCATGTTCAAGGTTTTTAAGTTGCAGCACCCAGGATCATCAGTTTCTCACATACGTGTATTTTTACACATCGTGTTTTAATTCATTTTTTCATATTTCTAATTAGATTTTCACACTTTTCCACATTGTTTCATAACTGGGGGTAGCGCGGAGTGTCTACCATACATTATAATCAATACTACCCTGCTCAATGGAGCCGCGATGTTCACCAAATCTGGTCTTCAGGGTCCTAAAAGTCCTTCCTTTATAAAAACAGCCCACATGAGCATGTCAAATGATATATAACAAATTCTGTGGAGCAATTATAAAAACTGGAAATAGGAAAAGACTTTCTACTGTATGTATCTCTTTCGTATGTATCTCAATAGCAGTAGCGGCTGGTGCTCAAAATTTTTGGGGGGGCTCAAAAAAACTGAAAAATTCTGAAAAAAAAACATCAATTGCAGCTTCACTGTATCCATCAAACGCAGCCACTGTGTCATCAAACACAGCTACTGTGCCCATCAAACGCAGCCACTGTGCCCATCAAACGCAGCCACTGTGCCCATCAAACGCAGCCACTGTGCCCATCAAACGCAGCCACTGTGCCCATCAAACGCAGTCACTGTGCCCATCAAACACAGCTACTGTGCCCATCAAACGCAGCCACTGTGCCCATCAAACGCAGCCACTGTGCCCATCAAACGCAGCCACTGTGCCATCAAACGCAGCCACTGTGCCATCAAACGCAGCCACTGTGCCATCAAACGCAGCTACTGTGCCATCAAATGCAGCCACTGTGCCATCAATGGCAGCCACTGTGCCATCAATAGCAGCCATTGTGCCGATCAAACGCAGGCACTGCGCGGATCAAACGCAGCTACTGTGCAAGCAAACGCAGGCACTGTGCCTATCAAATGCAGCCACTGTGCAATTAAACACAGCCACTGTGCCATCAAAACGCAGCCACGTGCCATCAAACGTAGCCACTGTGCCATCAAATGCAGCCACTGTGCCTAACAAATGCAGCCACTGTGCCTATCAAAAGCAGCTACTGTGTCATCAAACGCTGCCACTGTGCCCCATCAAACGCTGCCACTGTGCCCCATCAAATGCTGCCACTGTGCCCTATCAAATGCTGCCACTGTACCCCATCAAATGCTGCCACTCTGCCCCAACAAATGCTGCCACTGTGCCCCAACAAATGCTGCCACTGTGCCCCAACAAATGCTGCCACTGTGCCCCAGCAAATGCTGCCACTGTGCCCCAGCAAATAGTGCCGGACACCTGTATAGAGGGTGGCGGCGGTGGCCATGGATAGATTCATACAATGCATGAATCTATCCATTAGTCATAGAGGGGGGTGGCTGGAGAGAGGGGCGCACCACCACTATTCAATAGAAAACTGGCTGCAGGAGCAGGTCCAGAGGGTTTTGATTAGTGGCATATGTTCTGAATGGTCTAAAGTCTTGGGACCAATTCCGTTTAACTTGTTCATAAATGATATAGAGGTTGGAATAAATAGTTCAAGCTTAGTGTTTGCTAGTGAAACAGAGCTAAGCTAATTCCACAACAGGATGAGGCAACTTTACAAGAAGACCTAGTTAGAACAGAGGGGAAGGAAGCTATATGGCAGATAAAAAATATTGCACTTGGGAGCTGAAAATATGAATGCAAGTTACACACTAGGGGGAAAACCTCTGGAGGAATTGAGGATGGAAAAGGATTTTGGGTCCTAGGAGATCACAGGCTCAGCAATAGCATGCAATGCCAAGCTGTAGCAAGCAAGCAAGGCCACCAGAATATTAGCATGCAATAAAAATGATATTTACTCTAAAGATAAAACTATAATTCTACCGCATTACAAATTCTGGTTTAGACACATTTTGAGTATGCATAGTTGCCAACATCGTAAAAAAAAAATGTGGGACACTTTTGTGGCTGTAGGCGGAGCCGTACAATAATTAGGGGGCGGGGCATTCATTTATAGGCGTGGCTTAGGGCAAAAATACAAGTGGTTTACGCGGCATAGTGGGCGTGGCTTAAATGGGCGTGGCTCAAGAGGGTGTGGTTAGAGTCTGAGATGAATGAGGGATGGAGAGGGAGAGAGGGGGAGAGGGATTAGAGGGGGAGAGGGATTAGAGGGGGAGAGGGGGAGAGGAAAATGACGGGACAGCAGCCCCAGATCCTACACAATAAAAATATGTGTATTCTAGAAAGTTTAACAATCAGCAGATAAAGATACTCCAAACACCTGGTTTTAGCACTTCAATCATCCCGCCACCATGGTTGTTATGGTGTCAGGATGATTGAAGTGCATTATTTCTATTATTACATTGTAATATAAAATGAAATCATTCAACTCACCATAATGCAATCCCCCTCACATCAGGTGTCCCCAGCGGAGCTCCCCCTCACATTAGGTGTCCCCAGCGAAGCTCCCCCTCACATCAGGTGTCCCCAGCGGAGCTCCCCCTCACATCAGGTGTCCCCAGCGGAGCTCCAGCTCACATCAGGTGTCCCCGGCGGAGCTCCCCCTCACATCAGGTGTCCCCGGCGGAGCTCCCCCTCACATCAGGTGTCCCCGGCGGAGCTCCCCCTCACATCAGGTGTCCCCGGCGGAGCCCCCCTCAAATCAGGTGTCCCCGGCGGAGCTCCCCCTTACATCAGGTATCCCCAGCGGAGCCCCCCCTCACATCAGTGTCCCCGGCGGAGCTCCCCCTCACATCAGGTGTCCCCGGTGGAGCTCCCCCTCACATCAGGTGTCCCCGGCAGAGCCCCCCCTCACATCAGGTGTCCCCGGCAGAGCCCCCCCTCACATCAGGTGTCCCCGGTAGAGCCCCTCTCACATCAGGTGTCCCCGGTAGAGCCCCCCCTCACATCAGGTGTCCCCGGTAGAGCCCCCCCTCACATCAGGTGTCCCCGGCAGAGCCCCCCTCACATAAGGTGTCCCCAGTGAAGCCCCCCCCTCACATCAGGTGTCCCCAGTGGAGCCCCCCTTTCATCAGGTGTGTGTCCCCAAAGGAGCCCCCCTCACATCAGGAGTCCCACAGTGGTGCGCCCCCCTCCCTACTTCAGAGGTGTCCTGGTAGTCACGTGTCCGCAGCATGGCTAGCATCAGACAGGAAGATGGCTGGGGGGGGCTAGACGGAGCTCCTGCGTCGCCGCCCACCCTCCGCCCCGCTCCGCCTCACCCCGCCTACCCCCCCACCCCGCTGCCAGTCTGATATGTAAAGGGGCGGGGCGGTAGGCGGGGTGAGGCGGAGCGGGGCGGCGACGCAGGAGCTCCGTCTAGCCCCCCCCAGCCGTCTTCCTGAATTTCATCAAAATGGCGGCCGGCGGAGACATTGGCCGGCGGAGACATTGTCTTCGCCAGCCGCGGACCTCTAGCAGCGGCGGCGGCGGAACCGGATTTCTCGGGACATTTCCGGAAATCCGGAACAGTTGGCAAGTATGAGTATGCTGTTCAGTTTTGGTCACCGGAAGGAAGTGCTTGGACTTCAGCGAGTCCGGAGAAGGGCAACAAAGCTAATAAGGGGCTGGAAGACCTCAGTTATTAGAAACGACTACAAACAGTAAACCTAATCTCCCTTCAGAATTTGTGAGGACCCTGCTGATGGACACCCAAAAGGAGATGTCCACGCAATCACCCAGTGCACTTAAGGAAGGACTGCTCCACTCTGCAGTCATGAAGAAAGATGTCTTGGTACATTGTACATCGTGTCACCATGGATTCAGGAAAGTACTTGGGGCTTTTAGTTTATTTAATTTACAAATGTAATTGGAGGATTGGCTAAAAGGGACACTGTACATTTTTATAGAGTGGGGTTGTCCAGCTTTAAGAAAAAGGCTAAACGCGTTTCTAAATGTTCAAATTATAAATGGCTACAAATATTGATCACTAGATAGTAGAATGTTATTTTAAAGCATAAGGAGGGATTTTTATTATGCTAATATAAATGTGTTGATGCTTTATAAGGTTTTAAAGGGCTTAAGGTATTAAAAAAGCAGCATTTCTTTTTTTGCTGTAGTTGATGTACTTGTTTCTATCGGTGTGACTGTATTTATACTCTGCTACAAGCTAATTTGCCAAATTAATACATCCAGGAATATTACACAAAGGCCCTCAGTGCAGTATTAATTAATTCTTTGCCTAAGCCTTCATATGCTGCTCATGTAGAGTGCTATCTCTGCAGTCCATAAAAAAAGCCTTAAATACCTTGTAGTGTATTTCAAATCAGAGGGCACAGAAGGTGCCAGAGGCACTCTGCAGATGGCAATCTACATCCAGGAGACCTATAAAGTTTTAAGGTGAGCAAATTACACTGACAATGTGCCTTGAATTTCACTGCAGAATAAGAAGTCTTTTTATAGACTGACAGAAAATGGCACAATTAAATAAATTAATTGACCTTTTACCTATCATAGGGAAGCAAAGTACTTATATCATTGTTGGATAAGAATACTGAATACAAATAATACTGGTGCCAGAGGCTGCTGCATATTTCCTGTATGAGAATAGCCCTGTATGAATTTGCTCACTTCAACCCTATTTTTCCTGAACAAACCCACTATTTGAAAATTATACAAACCATGAATAAAACAAATACATTATGTAACTCAACCTTTGCTCAAAAATGCAAAGACATTTAATATAAAGTTTGAACAACACAACCTAAAATATTAAAGTGGTTGTAAACCTCAGACATGAAATATGAACAAAGCATATCCCTCTGTAGTGTGTACTTGTGTCATTTCTCTCTGAAAGGTGAGAGAGGAGGGAGCTCCAGCTGACTGACAGCCTCAGATTTGTTCCTGTGTGCTGTGGTAGGGGGGGTGTATCCCTTCCCTCCAATCAGCTTTTAGAGCTCTCCCCACTGAGCTCTGCAAGGTGTAACTTCAGCTCTCTACCCCCTTTTTTCTTTTTTTAAAATTATTTAAATCTTTATTTCTTTTCAAAGTTTATAGTACAAAACAGAGCCTATGGGGCATATCCAGGCTCACCAACATACATATATACAGAAACAACCTAAGCACTTTATCTAGTACCATTACGACAGTATAGTTCTCTACCTGGTCAACCGATTTTAGTAGTTGACTGCCTTTGTTCTGTCTTAACACAGAAACTCCATATATCCATTGGGGACAATCGCCTGTGCGCACACCGATCCCTCTGGGCCAGGTGTGACATAGGTGTGACATAGCTTTATTTTACTTTTTCTTTCCCCCCTTCCATTCCCTCCCTTTCTGTGTATCAGGGCTCCAGGTGCTAGGGTTTGTTTCTTCCCATTCCATTACCTCTCTTCCCCTCTTCCCCCATACCCCACTGGACTACTCTATGAAATGTATTACATTATAGTCATTTCATACCTAAATGGGAAAGAGAAGAACTAACACAGGGACAATGTATGTAATTTGTGGGTCTGCTTGGCTCAACACTACCAGACAAAGAATTAGTAGCCATACCTGATTAGACTTATATCACATATGGGAGTGCACTGCAGAGCCCCTTTGATTTATCATTTTTCCTCTCACTCCTCCCCCTTGCAACTAAAACCTCCCCCCTCTGGCGATGTGACAGAGAGACAGGCTCGTTCATCCACATTTAGTGGAACTGCCCATCACTTCAGCCCTTCTGGCATAAGGTACATGATGTGATAATAAAGGTGTCCTCTCTTCCGCTGGAGTATTCCCCGCCACAGTATCTTCTACACCTGTCTAAAATACCTAAAAAGCGGTAATACAAGTCTGTTGTGATGCACATGGTCAACGATGCTAGGATGTGTGTGTACCTGTTCACTGGGGGTCCACATCTCCACCTACAATGACCAAATGGTTCCATCGAATTAACCGTATTGCGGAGATGGAGTAGCTGATCTATATCGCATTAGATAAAATCTCAAAATTTACTGCTACATGGAAGTATGGACGACCTTTAGAAACTCCCAGTTATACCAGGAGCTCACACACAATACAACCTGAATATGATTAGGGACCCTGAGGCTTATTCCTGTGTCACACTAAAGGCGGAACGCACATTAATGCTCTAATCAATGGATGTTGGAGAGGGCAGTTGGTATTATTCTCGCCCCCTTTCCTTCGTCCTTACATGCCCCTTCCCTCAACTTCTCCTTTCCCTCCCCCCTCCTTCCTTTTTTTTTTTTTTTTTTTTAGTTGGTGTCACGGATCAATGGAGCTGGAGCCATCCTAGTTGCCTATTAGTTATTTTACTATCAAATTTTGGCTTCTGGTGAGCCACCTTTATATTTGCTGTTTATGCTTAACAGAATCCGAAAAGGATCCCTGAACAGAATGCCCTCTGTTTTTCTTTTTTCTCTTTTTCTTGTTTTTGTTGTTGTTTGTCCTCTCCGTGTTTGACCCATACTGTTATTATCATTTATATGAGTATGCAGGGTTCATGGAATCCTTTTGCCTTTTGTATCATCTGCAAAACTCTTAATAAATTGTTTTATGTTAAAAAAAATTCGCCCCTCCTCCTCTAAAAAAATTTTTAAAAAAATACACCACTCTTACATACAGTTACATATGAAAAAAAGATTCCCCTAGGCGGACTTTTAAGGCACTTAAAATTAAATGTACTATAAAAGTATAACAGAGTATGTAACAATTAATAGTAAGCAAATTTTATTTAAAGACAAGATTTGTTAAAACATTGTATATATTAACGAGACATTAACATATCTATAAGGTTCATTGCTATCACCAAAAGGTAGGTATATGAAGAGACTCTTCTCACACCCAACGCGCTTCGGGATATATACTGTTTAGTCCTTCTTCAGGGATGCACAAGAAAGGAGAAGAGAGATTCATCTAGGATAATTAGAGTGTACAATGATAAGTGCGTTACTATAACATGTAGATACATAGAATTATCCACTCTAAATTATATAATCATCAGTTCACTTACATAGTGTTGAATGGTGAGGCAGTTGTAAGTATGTTTCGTTAAATTGCATTAAAAACCTGAAGTCAAGATAGCATTGGATAATAGTACTGGTGGGGTTGTTGTTCTTTCGACATCATGGGCATCAAAGGAGTCTATAGGTGTGTGCCAGTTGGTATTGTCCTCATTAAAAGGAAGTCCCCCCTGCGTTCCGCAGATGCGTGTCGGCCAGAGTGATATACTGAGGCAAATGGAGTCCCTGAGAGTAAGAAAAGGTATGGGATAAATCCAGAATAAGTATACTGGATGTTTGGGATAAAGTATTTCAAATAAAATCAGAAATAGTATAAATACCTATTGACGGTTGTAAATTAGTGAATTTGATAGTATAGCAAAAAATGGGGAAAGCAGATTGGACTAATGGCTGGAAATAGGGAGTATACAAAAATGTATGATAGTAAGCTGTCATGGGTGGTTAATTTGAAAAATGGTGTATTTGAAAAAAAAATTTTTAAAACTGTAATTATCATTTAGACTTGGACATGCCAGTATAAAAATAATATATTAGTATTTGGGCATTTAGCCAGCCAATGTAAGTGAGGAGGTGGTATATTGAAGAGTAGTAAATGTCAGGACCTGTGTGTGTATACTATTGGGTCACTCTATATAAATACCGTGTCAGACAGAGGACTAACTAATAATTATACAGGTAAGGGAACTAAGTGAAAGTAGCAGAGTAAAATAAGGTGAACGGTTACCTTGTTGGAGAGACGTTTGAGCAGACCAGCCACATGTCCCAGCGTCCAGCTATCCAGTGCTAGAGCTGGGAGTGGGTGGGTCTGGTATTTATGAGTAGGGAGCTCCAATCAGCTGGCGTAACTGATTGCGCTCAGCTGGGAGTTGGAGCTCGTTGCCAGGGGACCCTGAACGCTGCCCCCTGAGTCCCCCTGAGATGTGCGCGGCCCCGAACATCAGCATGTTGGAGTGGCGTCGCGCACACCCGGCCCACCGACTCGATCTGCCTCACCGGCGGACTGCGCATGTCCGCCAGAGTGGCAAGATGGAGGCTGTGGGCAGTGATGGCAAACGTCCAGACAGCCTCCCATAACGCCGCCCAGATAAGTCTGAGCGGCTTTCCGTGACGGGCAATCACTCTGGTCGGTCGCATCCTGGGGAAGGCTAAAGGGAAACAAAAAGAGTGGTAGTTAGTAGTGGACACGGATAAAGCCATAGTCAATGTCTGACACGGTATTTATATAGAGTGACCCGATAGTATACACACACAGGTCCTGACATTTATTACTCTTCAATATACCACCTCCTCACCTACATTGGCTGGCTAAATGCCCAAATACTAATATATTATTTTTATACTGGCATGTCCAAGTCTAAATGATAATTGAACCGTTATCATTTTACAACTTTATTTATACAATTCTATTTGTATTATTTTGTACTTTTTGAATCTTAATTACAGTTTTAAAAAAACTTTTTTCAAATACACCATTTTTCAAATTAACCACCCATGACAGCTTACTATCATACATTTTTGTATACTCCCTATTTCCAGCCATTAGTCCTACCTGCTTTCCCCATTTTTTGCTATACTATCAAATTCACTAATTTACAACTGTCAATAGGTATTTATACCTTTTCTGATTTTATTTGAAATACTTTATCCCAAACATCCAGTATACTTAATCTGGATTTATCCCATACCTTTTCTTACTCTCAGGGACTCCATTTGCCTCAGTATATCACTCTGGCCGACACGCATCCGTGGAACATGGGGGGAACTTCCTTTTAACCACTTCAGCCCCGGAAGGATTTACCCCCTTCCTGACCAGAGCACTTTTTACAATTTGGCACTGCGTCGCTTTAACTGCTAATTGCAATGCTGTACCCAAACAAAACTTGCACCCTTTTCTTCCCACAAATAGAGCTTTCTTTTGATGGTATTTGATCACCTCTGGGGTTTTTATTTTTTGCGCTATAAACGGAAAAGGACCGAACATTTTGAAAAAAAAATTATATTTTCTACTTTTTGTTATAAAAAAAATCCAATAAACTCAATTTTAGTCATACATTTAGGCCAAAATGTATTCGGCCACATGTCTTTGGTAAAAAAAAATGTCAATAAGCGTATATTTATTGGTTTGCGCAAAAGTTATAGTGTCTACAAACTAGGGTACATTTTCTGGAATTTACACAGTTTTTAGTTTATGACTGCCTATGTCATTTCTTGAGGTGCTAAAATGGCAGGGCAGTACAAAACCCCCCCAAATGACCCCATTTTGGAAAGTAGACACCCCAAGGAAATTGCTGAGAGGCATGTTGAGCCCATTGATTATTAATTTTTTTTGTCCCAAGTGATTGAATTATGACAAAAAAAAAAAATTACAAAAAGTTGTTACTAAATGATATTTTTGATTTCACTCCTCACTACTTATCACAGTTTTGAAAGCCATAAAATGCCAAGATGGCACCCCCCCCCCCCCAAATGACCCCATTTTGGAAAGTAGACACCCCAAGCTATTTGCTGAGAGGCATGTTGAGTCCATGGAATATTTTATATTTTGACACAAGTTGCGGGAAAGTGACAATTTTTTTTTTGCACAAAGTTGTCACTAAATGATATATTGCTCAAACATGCCGTGGGCATATGTGGAATTACACCCCAAAATACATTCTGCTGCTTCTCCTGAGTACGGGGATACCACATGTGTGGGACTTTTTGGGAGCCTAGCTGCATACGGGGCCCCCGAAAACCAATCACCGCCTTCAGGATTTCTAAGGGCGTAAATTTTTGATTCACTCCTCACTACCTATCACAGTTTCGAAGGCCATAAAATGCCAAGATAGCACAAACCCCCCCAAATGACCCCATTTTGGAAAGTAGACACCCCAAGCTATTTGCTGAGAGGCATGGTGAGTATTTTGCAGCTCTCATTTGTTTTTGAAAATGAAGAAAGACAAGAATTTTTTTTTTCTTTTTTCAATTTTCAAAACTTTGTGACAAAAAGTGAGGTCTGCAAAATACTCACTATACCTCTCAGCAAATAGCTTGGGGTGTCTACTTTCTAAAATAGGGTCATTTGAGGGGGTTTTGTGCCACCTGGGCATTCCATGGCCTCTGAAACTGTGATAGGCAGTGAAGAGTGAAATCAAAAATTTACGCCCTTTGAAAGCCTGAAGGCGGTGCTTGGTTTTCAGGGTCCTGTATGCGGCTAGGCTCCCAAAAAGTCTCACACATGTGGTATCCCCGTACTCAGGAGAAGCAACAGAATGTATTTTGGGGTGTAATTTCACATATTCCCATGGCATGTTTGAGCAATATATCATTTAATGACAACTTTGTTCAAACAAAAAAAAAAAAAAATTGTCTTTTTCCTGCAACTTGTGTCACAATATAAAATATTCCATGGACTTGACATGCCTCTCAGCAAATAGCTTGGGGTGTCTACTTTCCAAAATGGGGCCATTTTGGGTTTTGAACTGTCCTGGCATTTTATGCACAACATTTAGAAGCTTATGTCACACATCACCCACTCCTCTTACCTCTTGAAGACAAAGCCCTTTCTGACACTTTTTGTTTACATGAAAGAAAAAAATTTTTTTGCAACCCCCAAACATTATATATTTTTTAAAGCAAATGCCCTACAGATTAAAATGGTGGGTGTTTAATTTTTTTTTCACACAGTATTTGCGCAGCGATTTTTCAAATGCATTTTTTTGGGAAAGAATGAGAGAATGTAAATATCCCCTATTATAGCAATAGGTAGTGACAGGTACTCTTTTTTTGAAAAAACTGGGGTCTATTAGACCCTAGATCTCTCCTCTGCTCTCAAAGCATCTGACCACACCAAGATCGGTGTGATAAAATGCTTTCCCAATTTCCCAATGGCGCTGTTTACATCCGGCGAAATCTAAGTCATGAAATGCTCGTAGCTTCCGGTTTCTTAGGCCATAGAGATGTTTGGAGCCACTTTGGTCTCTGATCAGCTCTATGGTAAGCTAGCTGAATCACCGGCTGCATTCTCAGGTTCCCTGTTGGGACAGGAGAGCCAGAGAAAAACATGGAAGACGGTGGGGGGGGCATTCCCTCCCACTGCTTGTAAAAGCAGTCTAGAGGCTAATTAGCCACTAGGATTGCTTTTACATGAAATCTGACCGCTGGCTGAAAAGAATGATACCAAGATGATACCTAAACCTGCAGGCATCATTCTGGTATAACCACTCAAAGTCCAGCAACATACCAGTACATTGCTGGTCCTTGCTGGGCGTATATTGTAAACTTTTTTTTCATGCAGCCTGTGGGCTGAACGAAAAAAAGAGATTGATCAGTGGGTATGCCCACCATTAGAATACCTCCCTTCATCCACCCACTTCTAATGACAGGCATACATGCACCGAATATATATGCCGAAGCATGGGGGCATCCTCCCGCAAAAGTTAGGAGCAAATGGGCGGCACCGTGGTGCAGTGGGTAGCACTCTCGCCTTGCAGTAAGAAGGGTTGCTGGTTCGAATCCCGACCACGACACTACCTGCCTGGAGTTTGCATGTTCTCCCTGTGTCTGCGTGGGTTTCCTCCGGGTTCTCCGGTTTCCTCCCACACTCCAAAGACATGCTGGTAGGTTAATTGGATCCAGTCTAAATTGGCCCTAGTATAGGTATGAATGTGAGTTAGGGACCTTAGATTGTAAGCTCCTTGAGGGTATAGGGACTGATGTGAACGTATAATATATATATATGTAAAAGCGCTGCGTAAATTGACGGCGCTATATAAGTACCTGAAATAAATAAATAAAAATAAAATCGCTCCTCCGCCCTCTGCTGCCCCCACGCTTTGGCATATATGCTGAAGTATGTAACTGTGGTGGTGAAATCACCTCCGACAGAGCTGGAGTCACGGCTTTATATATCGTGGGAACAAACGCTGTTGCTGTCAAGATAAATAAATCCACGTTGCAACTGAATGGCGTACCTGCTAAGTAGGGATGAGCTTCGTGTTCGAGTCGAACCCATGTTCGACTCGAACATCGGCTGTTCGATCGTTCGCCGAATTGCGAATGATATGGGCCGTTCGCGCCAAATTCGTGTGGCACGTCACGGCCCATAATTCACTGCGGCATCGCAGTGCATTGCTTGCTGATGATTGGCCAAGCATGCACTATGACCCGCATGCTTGGCCAATCACAGCGACGCCTTAACAGGGAGGCTTTGGCCAATTATGGCTCAGGGGATTTAGTACACGCCCCACACTATATAAGGCCGCCTGCACGGCGGCCCTGTGCAGTGT
Source organism: Aquarana catesbeiana (assembly GCF_042186555.1). Classification (NCBI taxonomy): domain Eukaryota; kingdom Metazoa; phylum Chordata; class Amphibia; order Anura; family Ranidae; genus Aquarana; species Aquarana catesbeiana. The sequence goes on from NC_133326.1 coordinate 524,124,728, forward strand.
GTTCCAGTGTGCTTAGAGAGAGAGAGAGACAGTGTCATTTCATTTGAGTTAGCTAGATTAGGCAGGACAGTCAGTCAGTTAGCTGCACTTAAAGTGTATTGTGTATATATATGCATCCCAGGTGTTGCATATATATATATACACTGTATTCAGTTTAGCTAGATCCGTTCCTGTTATCTGTTCCTGTTATCTTCTAGACTATTTACATTTAGTGCAGTGCGTCCTGCTCACAGTGTTCCGCTAGATCCGTTCCTGTAATATTCCTACTGACAGGCAGGCAGGCTTGTCTTGTTACAGTATTTTGAAGAAAATTACTGGTGTTCTTTTGATCCTATTAGTACCACAGTCAGGCAGCTAGACTATTTAGATTTAGTGCAGTGCGTCCTGCTCACAGTGTTCAGCTAGATCCGTTCCTGTTATCTTCTTACTGACAGGCAGGCTTGTCTTGTTACAGTATTTTAAAGAAAATTACTGGTGTTCTTTTGATCCTATTAGTACCACAGTCAGGCAGCTAGACTATTTACAGTTAGTGCAGTGCGTCCTGCCCACAGTGTTCTGCTAAACCTACAAGTAAGTGGGGTGCGTCCTGCTCACAGTGTTCAGCTAAACCTACAAGTTAGTGGGGTGCGTCCACCTCACAGTGTTCAGCTAAACCTACAAGCTAGTGGGGTGCGTCCTGCTCAGTGTTCAGCTAGATCCGTTTCTGTTATCTTCTTACTAACAGGCAGGCTTGTCTTGTTACAGTAAATACAGCTACCTGAAGAAAATTGCTGGTGTTCTTTTGATCCTATTAGTACCACAGTCAGGCAGCTAGACTATTTACAGTTAGTGCAGTGCGTCCTGCTCACAGTGTTCTGCTAAACCTACAAGTTAGTGGGGTGCGTCCTGCTCACAGTGTTCAGCTAGATCCGTTCCTGTTATCTTCTTACTGACAGGCAGGCTTGTCTTGTTACAGTAAATACAGCTACCTGAAGAAAATTGCTGGTGTTCTTTTGATCCTATTAGTACCACAGTCAGGCAGCTAGACTATTTACAGTTAGTGCAGTGCGTCCTGCTCACAGTGTTCTGCTAAACCTACAAGTTAGTGGGGTGCGTCCTGCTCACAGTGTTCAGCTAAACCTACAAGTTAGTGGGGTGCGTCCACCTCACAGTGTTCAGCTAAACCTACAAGCTAGTGGGGTGCGTCCTGCTCACAGTGTTCAGCTAGATCCGTTCCTGTTATCTTCTTACTGACAGGCAGGCTTGTCTTGTTACAGTATTTTAAAGAAAATTACTGATGTTCTTTTGATCCTATTAGTACCACAGTCAGGCAGCTAGACTATTTACAGTTAGTGCAGTGCGTCCTGCTCACAGTGTTCTGCTAAACCTACAAGTTAGTGGGGTGCGTCCTGCTCACAGTGTTCAGCTAAACCTACAAGTTAGTGGGGTGCGTCCACCTCACAGTGTTCAGCTAAACCTACAAGCTAGTGGGGTGCGTCCTGCTCACAGTGTTCAGCTAGAACCGTTTCTGTTATCTTCTTACTGACAGGCAGGCTTGTCTTGTTACAGTAAATACAGCTACCTGAAGAAAATTGCTGGTGTTCTTTTGATCCTATTAGTACCACAGTCAGGCAGCTAGACTATTTACAGTTAGTGCAGTGCGTCCTGCTCACAGTGTTCTGCTAAACCTACAAGTTAGTGGGGTGCGTCCACCTCACAGTGTTCAGCTAAAGCTACCTGTAGAAGGTTGGTGGTGTTCTCATACTACAGGCAGGCAGTTGATTTTGCTAGCTGCAGTATCAGTACATATATATATATCCCAGCTTAGTGCAGCTACAGGCCATTAGTATGTCTGGAAGGACAAGAAGGAGAGGCAGACAGTCACAAGCCAATAAGAGAGGGCAAGCAGGCTCTGTGTCTAGTGCTGGTCGTGGAGACGGTGCATCCTCATCAGCACGTGGCCATGGGACACGCTTGGCCTTTTTTTCGGCAGCTGGCCATGTTGAGCCGCAACATGCGGAAGACTTGGTCGAGTGGATGACCAAGCCGTCCTCATCCTCCTCATCCTCTCTCACCCATGCCCAGGGTACTTTGTCTGGCAAAGCAGCGGCCTCTTCCCTCGGCTCAATGTCATCAGTGACTCCTTCCCTAGCCCCACCATGTCCTCCTGAGGAGTCCCTCGAACTGTTTGACCACAGTGTTGGGTACATGCTCCAGGAGGATGCCCAGCGTTTGGAAGGCTCTGATGATGATACTGAGCTCGATGAAGGCAGTAACACGAGCACGGACAGAGGGGGTGCCCAAGAAGGACAGCAATCTGGCAGTCATGCTCCCCCTGCTGCAGCATACTGCCAGGTTTGCTCCAGTGATGAGGAGGGAGGGGATGATGAGGTCACTGACTCAACGTGGGTGCCTGATAGGAGAGAGGAGGAGGAGGAGGAGGAGGAGGCGGCACATCACCAACGAGGCAGGATGCCCTCCAGGGGCCAGCCTAAGGGCAGCACATTGACTGCATCACACCCCAAAGCTCCACATGTGCAGGGCGCTGCAGTCTGCGCGTTATTCAAAAAGTTCTTTGGTGTGGGCCTTTTTTGAGACGAGTGCATCAGATCGCACTGCTGCTATTTGCAACATATGTCTCAAGCGTATCTCGCGTGGCCAAAACATCTCCCGCTTGGGTACCACATGCTTGACCAGACATATGTTGACCTGCCATGCAGTTCGTTGGCAAGCGTATCTAAAAGACCCACACCAAAGAACAAAGAGGACCTCTGCTTGCTCCTCATCAGCTGAGATTTCCAACCCCACTAGACCTTCAGTCCTCTCTGAGACCTGCACTGAGAGGAATGAAGGTGTAGAATTAGGTGTGTCACAGCCATGTACTTGTGGGCAATCTGATTTTGGTACATCGACGTCAGATTGTACCAGGCAAATTTCCCTGCCCCAGCTGCTGCACCGCCGAAAGAAGTTTGCTCCCAGCCATCCACATGCCCAACGGTTGAATGCTAGCTTGGCAAAATTGCTAGCACTTCAACTGCTGCCTTTTCAGTTGGTAGACTCTGCCCCCTTCCGTGAGTTTGTGGAATGTGCGGTTCCTCAGTGGCAGGTACCCAAACGCCACTTTTTCTCACGGAAGGCGATTCCAGCTCTCTACCAGCATGTGGAAGGCAATGTCCATGCCTCGATGGACAGGGCGGTCAGCGGTAAGGTGCATATTCCGCTGACTCATGGTCCAGCAGGCATGGACAGGGACGTTACCTAAGTTTCACGGCGCATTGGGTGACTCTGCTGGCAGCTGGGAAGGATGCAGGACAAGGTGCAGTAGTGTTGGAGGTTGTTCCGCCACCACGCCTCCAAAATGCTAATGATTGTGACACACCTCTCTCCTCCACCCCCTCCTCTTCTTCTTCCTCCATGGCCTCTTCCTCGGAACCAGCGGTGCTCCGTAGTCGTTCAAGGGGCTACGCAAGTACGCAGGCCAAAAGATGCCATGCGGTGCTTGAGCTGGTGTGCTTGGGGGACAGGAGCCACACTGGGGCAGAGGTTCTGTCAGCTCTGCAGGGGCAGGTTCAGAGGTGGTTGACGCCACGCCAACTTAAGGCAGGAATGGTGGTTTGCGACAATGGCACCAACCTCCTCTCTGCCCTCCGACAGGGACAAATGACCCATGTGCCCTGTTTGGCTCACGTCCTTAACTTGGTGGTGCAGCGGTTCTTGGGCAGGTACCCGGGCTTACAGGATGTCCTGAGGCAGGCCAGGAAAGTCTGTGTGCATTTCCGCCGGTCATATAATGCCAGTGCTCGGCTGACGGACCTCCAAAAGGAGTTTAACCTGCCCAAGAACCGCCTAATCTGTGACATGCCCACCAGGTGGAACTCAACGTTGGCCATGCTGCAGCGGCTGCACACGCAGCAGAGGGCCATCAATGAGTACCTGTGCGACTATGGCACCAGGACAGGGTCAGGGGAGCTTGGTTTTTTTTCCCCACGCCAGTGGGCCATGATCAGGGATGCATGCACTGTCCTGTCACCATTTGAGGAGGCCACGAGGATGGTGAGCAGTGACAGTGCATGCATCAGTGACACTGTCCCCCTTGTCCACCTGTTGGAGCACACGCTGCGTGGAATAATGGACAGGGCACTTGAGGCAGAACAGAGGCAGGAAGAGGAGGACTTCCTTAGCTCTCAAGGCCCCCTTTATCCAGACAGTGTTCCTGCCTGCCCACCGATCACACAGGAAGAGGACGAGGAGGAAGAGGAGGAGGAGGAGGAGGAAGATTGTGTCAGTATGGAGGTGGAGCCTGGCACTCAGCATCAGCAGCAGTCTTTAAGGGATCAGTCCCAAGAAACACATGGACTTGTACGTAACTGGGAGGAGGTGGCTGCGGACCATGTCGTCCTTAGTGACCCAGAGGACTCCGGACCGAATGCCTCAGCAAACCTACGCTGCATGGCCTCCCTGATCCTGCAAAGCCTGCGTAAGGATCCTCGTATTCGTGGTATCAAGGAGAAGGACCAATACTGGCTGGCAACCCTCCTTGATCCACGTTACAAGGGTAAGGTTGCGGACCTTATCTTGCCATCGCAGAGGGAGCAGAGGATGAAACATCTTCGGGAGGCCTTGCAGAAACGTCTGTGCAACGCGTTCCCAGAGACTGGGAGGTTACAAACTCCTGTTTCTGGACAACGTGTTGCTGAGGCTTCGGTCAGTCAAAGAAGGAGCGGTGGAGAAGGTGGCCGTCTGACCGATGCGTTCAGACAATTTTTTGGTCTGCAGCCCCAAGGTATGATCGGTTCCAGCAACCATCGCCAGCGTCTGTTTTACATGGTGCAGGAATACCTAGGGGCAAGATCAGACTTGGACACCTTTCCCACCGAAAATCCTCTGGGTTACTGGGTCTTGAGGATGGATCACTGGCCAGAGCTTGCACAGTATGCAATTGAGCTACTGGCCTGTCCTGCATCCAGCGTTCTTTCGGAACGCACATTCAGTGCTGCTGGAGGCGTGGTAACCGATCACAGGGTGCGTCTGTCCACTGACTCGGTCGATCGACTGACCTTCATAAAAATGAATGAGTCTTGGATCACCACCAGCTACCAAGCACCTGATGCTGATGTAACCGAATAATTTTTTTTGAAATCTCAGATCCCTTCAAAGACTGCCTATGCTGATGCTGAGTGACTATCCCTGAGTAATTATCCTCTTCCTCCTCAATCATCACGCTGATAGCTTGTAAGAACATTTTTGGTTCTGGGTGCCACCACCAGTGCCTAAGGCACAATTTTTCAGCCCCTGTTTAACAGGGGCGTGTAATTACGATTTTTGATGTAATACTTTGCAGCAGGGCTCGTTCCTGCATTCCAACTAGAGTGTCTGTGAGGGGTTGCAGTGTTGTGGCACCAGCACCAGTGCCTAAGGCCCAATTTTTCAGCCCTTGTTTAACAGGGGCGTGTAATTACAATTTTTGATGCAATACTTTGCAGCAGGGCTCGTTCCTGCATTCCAGCTAGAGTGTCTGTGAGGGGTTGCAGTGTTGTGGCACCAGCACCAGTGCCTAAGGCCTAATTTTTCAGCTCCTGTTCAACAGGGGCATGTAATTACAATTCTTGATCTAATATTTCACAGCAGAGCCCTGTGAGGGCTTACAGTGTTGTGGCCACAGCAACACCTAAGGCCCAAATTTCTGCTGAGTATATAGGGCAGGACCCTACTTTCAAACAACTAACTTACAAACGACTCCTACTTGCAAACGGAAGGAGACAACAGGAAGTGAGAATAAATCTACCCCTAGGAAGGGAAATTCTCTCCTGTAAGAGTTAATATGGGAAAAACATTTCTCCTTTCCACTGATGCTTTCCAATCCATTGGGACAAAAAGTGAGGTGAAATCTTCTGAAGAGGAGGAAAGACAGCAAAACAAATGTCACAGGGGTGATAACCCTTCCCTATGTTTTCCAAAAAGCTTAAAAAAGATTTTTTGGCTGGAGCTAAACACGTTAAAAATGTACCCGTTCAAAATTACAAAGAGATTCTACTTAACAACAAACCTACAGCCTGTATACTGCTGTTCAGAGTATATAGGGCCTGGTGGCCCCACACCTTTCCTTATTTTAATTTGGGTGCGGGGTTCCCCTTAATATCCATACAAGACCCAAAGGGCCTGGTAATGGACTGGGGGGTACCCATGCCGTTTGTCTCACTGATTTTCATCCATATTGCCAGGACCCGACATTACATTAAACCCGCAAGCAGTTTTAAATGAGATTTTTTCCTTTAAAAATGACATTTGGTGCAGGGACTGTTCTAAACACGGGAAACACGCGTCACTTTACAGGCATACTATAGACACCCCTCAGGTACGATATTTAAAGGAATATTTCACTTTTTTTTTTTTACTTTAAGCATCATTAAAATCACTGCTCCCGAAAAAACGGCCGTTTTTAAAAGTTTTTTTTGTATTGATACATGTCCCCTGGGGTAGGACCCGGGTCCCCAAACCCTTTTTAGGACAATACCATGCAAATTAGCCTTTAAAATGAGCACTTTTGATTTCGAACGTTCGAGTCCCATAGACGTCAATGGGGTTCTAACGTTCGTGCGAACTTTCGGTCCGTTCGCAGGTTCTGGTGCCAACCGAACCGGGGGGTGTTCGGCTCATCCCTACTGCTAAGCAAATGATGGTTAACAATAAAACAAAGTAACATTACAGTATAACAGTAAGACTTACCATACCTGCAAAGCAAATAAAAAAAAAAAAACATAGTAAAAATAAAACATTTAACGCAACCTGTGCCTAAAATATATATATATGCCGAAGCATGGGGGCATCCCCCACGAAAAGGTAGGAGCAAATAGCTCCTCCACCCACTGCTGCCCTCACGCTTCGGCGTATATGCTGAAGTATGTAACTGTGGTGGTGAAATCACCTCCGACAGCGCTGGAGTCACGGCTTTATGTATCGTGGGAGCAAACGCTGTTGCTGTCAAGATAAATAAATCCGCTCTGCAGCTGAATGGCGTACCTGAAAACAAAAAAATGGTTACCAATAAAACACAGTAAACAGTAAAGTATAAAAAAAATTGCATATCTGAAAAGCAAACATGGTAAAACATAATAACAATAAAACATTGCAGAATAGAATACAGTAAAAAAGAGCAGAACAATAGAGAGAGAGAGAGAACAATAAAATGACAACTATTTTTGTTTTTTTTATTTTATATTTTTTTTGTGTTTTTATTGTTTTTTACTTTTTTTTTTTACACTTTTTTTTAGTAACTTTAACTTTTGTAACTGGTACCAGGTTTGGGTCTCTCAAAATGCGATGGCATCTTGGGAGACCCTGTGAAAGTGTGTCCTAGTCTGTGCATTGCTGTACCCTACGCTAATACTCAACTAGTGAATGGTAGCGTTCAAAACATTCACCAATGCTTAAACCAGGATTGTCAGGACAGGAGGGATAATAATACTGGGTGTCACGCCTATATCCACGCTTGCTGCAGACACGACATCTTCTTTGGGGGGCTTGTTGGGTAGGGGTACTCAGGAGGACATAAGGAAAATGCTTCTCATGCAGCCAGCTTACTGCATTTGGTTGGAGAAGGTGAGGTGGAGCACTGTCTGAAAACAGAAGGGCTCTGACGATCTCTTCCTGGAATTTAAGGAAGGATCCAGTCTGTCCTGAAGCTCTGTATAGCACATGAGCGTTCAGCAAAGCCAATTGAAATAAATAAACAGACACTTTTTTGTACCAGCGTCTGGCCTTACGGGCAACTAGGTACGGCGCCAACAACTGGTCGTTGAGGTCCACCCCTCCCATATTTTGGTTATATTCGTGGACACAGAGGGGTTTCTCCACAACACCAGTCGCTGTAGTAATTTGGACCATCGTGTCTGCATGAAGGGAGGTAAGAACGAAAACATTCTTACATTCTTATAGTTACATAGCTACATAGTAGGTGAGGTTGAAAAAAGATACAAGTCCATCAAGTCCAACCTATGTGTGTGATTATGTGTCAGTATTACATTATATGTCCCTGTATGTTGCGGTCATTCAGGTGCTTATCTAATAGTTTCTTGAAGCTATCAATGCTCCCCGCTGAGACCACAGCCTGTGAAAGGGAATTCCACATCCTTGCCGCTCTTACAGTAAAGAACCCTCTACGTAGTTTAAGGTTAAACCTCTTTTCTTCTGAGTGGCCGCGAGTCTTGTTAAACTCTCTTCTGCGAAAAAGTTTTATCCCTATTGTGGGGTCACCAGTACGGTATTTGTATATTGAAATCATATCCCCTCTCAAGCGTCTCTTCTCCAGAGAGAATAAATTCAGTGCTCGCAACCTTTCCTCATAACTAAGATCCTCCAGACCCTTTATTAGCTTTGTTGCCCTTCTTTGTACTCGCTCCATTTCCAGTACATCTTTCCTGATGACTGGTGACCAGAACTGGACAGCATACTCCAGGTGCGGCCGGACCAGAGTCTTGTAGAGTGGGAGAATTATCGTTTTATCTCTGGAGTTGATCCCCTTTTTAATGCATGCCAATATTCTGTTTGCTTTGTTAGCAGCAGCTTGGCATTGCATGCCATTGCTGAGCCTATCATCTACTAGGACCCCCAGGTCCTTTTCCATCCTAGATTCCCCCAGAGGTTCTCCCCCCAGTGTATAGATTGCATTCATATTTTTGCCACCCAAATGCATTATTTTACATTTTTCTACATTGAACCTCATTTGCCATGTAGTTGCCCACCCCATTAATTTGTTCAGATCTTTTTGCAAGGTTTCCACATCCTACGGAGAAGTTATTGCCCTGCTTAGCTTAGTATCGTCTGCAAATACAGAGATTGAACTGTTTATCCCATCCTCCAGGTCGTTTATGAACAAATTAAATAGGATTGGTCCCAGCACAGAACCCTGGGGAACCCCACTACCCACCCCTGACCATCATGAGTACTCCCCATTTATCACCACCCTCTGAACTCGCCCTTGTAGCCAGTTTTCAATCCATGTACTCACCCTATGGTCCATGCCAACGGACCTTATTTTGTACAGTAAATGTTTATGGGGAAGTGTGTCAAATGCTTTTGCAAAATCCAGATACACCACATCTAGGGGCCTTCCTTTATCTAGATGGCAACTCACCTCCTCATAGAAGGTTAATAGATTGGTTTGGCAAGAATGATTCTTCATGAATCCACGCTGATTACTGCTAATGATACCGTTCTTATTACTAAAATCTTGTATATAGTCCCTTATCATCCCCTCCAAGAGTTTACATACTATTGATATTAGGCTAACTGGTCTGTAATTCCCAGGGATGTATTCTGGGCCCTTTTTAAATATTGGTGCTACATTGGCTTTTCTCCAATCAGCTGGTACCATTCCAGTCAGTGGACTATCTGTAAAAATTAGGAACAACGGTCTGGCAATCACTTGACTGAGTTCCCTAAGTACCCTCAGATGCAAGCCATCTGGTCCCGGTGATTTATTAATGTTAAGTTTCTCAAGTCTAATTTTAATTCTGTCCTCTGTTAACCATGGAGGTGCTTCCTGTGTTGTGTCATGAGGATAAACACTGCAGTTTTGGTTACTGAAGCCCCCTGATTCACTCGTGAAGACTGAGGAGAAGAATAAATTCAATACCTTCGCCATCTCCCCATCCTTTGTAACCAGATGTCCTTCCTCATTCTTTATGGGGCCAATATGGTCTATCCTCCCTTTTTTACTGTTTACATACTTAAAGAATTTCTTGGGTTTTTTTTTTGCTCTCCTCCGCTATGTGTCTTTCATGTTCTATCTTAGCTGTCCCAATTGCACCCTTACATTTCTTGTTGCATTCTTTATAAAGTCTGAATGCTGAGGATGATCCCTCAACCTTGTATTTTTTGAAGGCCTTCTCTTTTGCTTTTATATGCATTTTTACATTGGAGTTAAGCCATCCATGACTTTTGTTCGCTCTTTTAAATTTATTACCCAATGGGATACATTGGCTAATGCCCTTATTTAATATGCTCTTAAAGCAAATCCATCTCTCCTCCGTATTCTTTGTTCCTAATATTTTATCCCAATTTATGCCTTTTAGCAAAGTTTGTAGTTTAGGGAAGTTGGCTCTTTTGAAATTCAGTGTCTTTGTATTCCCTTTATGTTTCCTATTTGTGTGATTTATACTGAAACTAATTGACCTGTGATCGCTGTTACCTAAATTGCCCCGTATTTCCACATCCGTGATCAGGTCTGTATTGTTGGTAATCAGTAGATCCAGTAATGTTAAATTTCTAGTTGGTGCGTTTACCATCTCACCCATAAAATTGTCCTGCAAGACATTAAGGAACTGGCGAGCCTTAAATGAATGTGCGGTTCCCTCCGCCCAGTCTATGTCTGGATAATTAAAATCCCTCATTATGATAACACTTCCCATCCTTGCTGCTAATCCAAATTGTGATAGGAGATCTGTCTCCACTTCCTCCCTCAGGTTAGGAGGCCTATAGCATACTCCCAGTATTATTTTCCCCTTAGCTTCATCCCTTTGGAGCTCTACCCATAAGGATTCCACCTCCTCTCTAGCTCCCTCAGTGATGTCATCTCTCACATTCACTTGTACATTATTCTTGATATATAGGCATACCCCTCCCCCTTTTTTACCCTCTCTATCCTTGCGGTATAGGGTATACCCTTGAATGTTTGCCAGCCAATCATGAGAGCTGTTGAACCAGGTCTCTGAAATTCCCACAAAATCCAAATCCTCCTCGTACAACAGTATCTCTAGTTCACCCATCTTGTCCGCCATGCTCCTGGCATTGGTGAACATGCCACATAGTTTAGACTGGTCGCATATCGTCCTCGTATTGGGTGTTTCGAGATTGCAACTAGGACTTGCTACTATACTCACCTTGTGTTTTTGTGCTTTGGTTAACCTACCACTAATGCCCCCAATACTACCCACTGGAATATCTTCCGCGCTGGCTATCTCTGCCTCTGGACCCTCCCCCCCATCGCCTAGTTTAAAAACCCCTCTAACGTTTTGGCCATCTTCATTCCCAGCAGATCTGCACCCTCCTCATTTAGGTGCAGTCCGTCCCTCCTATAGTACCGGTTACCGACTGAGAAGTCGGCCCAGTCCTCCTGGAACCTAAACCCCTCCTTACTACACCAGCTCTTCAGAGACTTGTTTACTTCCCTAATCTCCCTCTGCCTTTCTGGTGTGGCTCGATGTACCGGTAGTATTCCTTTTCCTCAATTTAGCTCCTAAGTCCCTAAAATCGTTCTTTAGGACACTCCATCTGCCTCTGACTTTGTCATTGGTGCCAACGTGCACCATGACAGCCGGGTCTTCCCCAGCCCCTCCCAATAATCTGTCCACAAGATCCGTGATGTGCTGAACCCGAGCGTCAGGTAGACAACATACTGTTCGGTGCTTCAGGTCTTGGTTACAGATTGCCCTCTCTGTCCTTCTAAGAATTGAGTCCCCTACCACCAGAATCTGTCTTTCCTTTCCCTTTGCTGCCCCCCCCCCACTCTCACTGGAGGAGTTCTTCCCCCGGCAGCTAGGAGAGTCCCTCAGCTCCAGCAGTGCTGGTCCCTGACTGGCTTCACCAATGTCACTCAATGGAGTGTACTTATTGGGATGCTCCAGTCCTGGATCGGCCTCCCTGGCACTTCCCCCTCTACCCTTCCTGACTGTCACCCATCTACTCTTTGCTAGTGCCTGCACCTCTTTGTCTCCACCTGCCTCTGTGCTGGCACCTGCCGTGTACGTTCCTGGCTCTTCTTTAGTATGGAGGGACTTCTCAGTGCTGACAGTTGCTTCCCCAGATTCAGAACCTGGGCTTCCAGGGAAACAATGTGCTTACATTTTGCACAGCAGTATTCTCCCTCGATCGGATGATCAAGGAATGCATACATGCAGCAAGATGTCCCTCCACTTCATAGCGAGCAAATTATTACACTGCAAGCAGGCTCTCTCCCCCAGCCTAAGACGGGAATCTACAAGTCGCTGTAGAAAGCCCCAGCGATTAGGCCGCACAGTGCCACATGCTCCAATCTGTTGATCAAAAAGGTGACTAAAAAGTGGCACGCTCGTGTAATAATTGTCCACGTACAAGTGGTACCCCTTTCCGAATAAGGGTGACACCAAGTCCCACACAATCTTGCCAGCGCTTCCTATGTAGTCAGGGCAGTTTGTCGGCTCTACGTGACTATCTTTGCCCTCGTAAACCATAAAACTACATGTATAGCCTGTGGCCCTGTCACAGAGCTTATACATCTTGACCCCGTATCTGGCACGCTTTTTGGGAAGGTACAGTTTGAATGACAAGCGGCCAGAAAACTTAATCAGGGACTCATCAACGCAGACAACTTGATGGGGAGTAAACAAGTCTGCAAAACGTTGGTTGAAGTGGTTTACGAGGGGCCGAATTTTGTAGAGCCGATCGTATTCAGGGTCTCCACGAGGACGACAGAGTTCATTGTTGTTGAAGTGCATGAACCGCAAAATCTGCTCGTATCGTGCCCTGGTCATGGAGGCAGAGAACAAGGACAATGGTGAATTGGGTCAGTGGACCAAAATGACCGCAACTCACTCTTTTTAGTAATGCCCATGTTGAGGGAAAGGCCCAGAAATATCTTAAATTCGGAGACCGTAATTGGTCTCCAATCTCTGGCAAGGGAGGACTGGGGAATAGTGGCGATGTGTTGACCAGCGTATAAATTGCTTTGGTCCACAATAGATCTATAGAGATCTTCGGTGAAAAACAACGAATAAAAATCCAGTGGGTAAAATCAACTGTTTCCACCTGAATGCCGGGTTGGCCAGTGAATGGGGAAGTACGGGTGCTGCAGAAGTAGTGGGTTCCCAATTCATATTGGCGAATGCAGCAGGAAGGGCACTATGGGCACAAATGGCCTGTGTTCGTCTTCTTGGTGGCAGCGGGACACTACTTGTGCTTGCCACCTCGCCAGCTTGAACTGCACTTATGGGACTCGCCACGTCATCAAGTGTTACTGCAGTGCTGGATGTACAACCAGGGTGTACTAGGCCACTGGTGCTTGCCAGTTCACCAGAAGGAATAGCGGCGCTAGTACTGCTCTGCTCCATACGAGGGACCTGCGGTTCTTGCACATCAAGGACAGAAGAAGAAGTTTGGGGTCTGGTACACCTGACCTTGGCAGGGACCACAACTCCGTCATCAGAGCTATCTGTCATGGAGCCGCTGTCCTCTACAGGATCGTATTCTGAGCCTGAATCTGACAGATGAGTGACTTCCTCTTCACTATCTGTCATGCTCAGAAACGTGTAGGCCTCTTCACTAGTGTATCTTTGATTTGCCATTTTGGGCTCTAAATTTAGTGGTACACTAGTGAGACTCACAGGCAAAAAAGCTCCTGACTGTTAGTGACTGGATCAAAACGCTACCAAAAAACTGTTAGCGATCGCAGGGATCAGGCCTGACTCTGCAAACGCTGCAGTTATGTGTGCTTAGTGTTTTGTAAGTGTCAGTGATCAATCGATACTGCACTTGGGTGGGCTGGGCCGAAGGGCAAAACGCAGGTGCTAGCAGGTATCTATGCTGATCCCGCTAACACTGTGTTTATGGGAACCCTAAACTGCTGGGGATGCTAGTATAGATCTGATTGGATCAGATATTGATCCGTTCAGATACTATAGCACTAAGGGAGGTGTATGCTGCGCGCATGGGTGTTAGCGGTACTGGCGCTAACCTGGCGCTGCCTGGGGTGACGCAGACCTTATCTGACCCTAAAAACGTAACTTATATCACCGCCGGGCAATTAGGGGGTTAAACCTTTATTAGGTAATAAACGGCGGGTGCCCTAAAACTATAATAAACAAACTAACTAACCAGCGTCACCCGTAACAGTTATACGGTGATCGCTGGTGAAAGGGTTAACTATGGGGCAATCAGGGGGTTAAAACCTTTATTAGGTAGTATATGGGGGTCCCTGTTGCTGTAAAACACTGACGGCGAACCTATATACTTACCTCCCTAACTAGCGTCACCTGTGTCACTAATACAGCGATCAGAAAAACGTTCGTTTAGTGACACTGGTGACGGGGGGTGATCAAGGGGTTAACCTTTATTAGGGGGGGTTAGGGGGGTACCCTAGACCTAAAGGGGGCTAATACTAACTGCCCTACTACTTATAACTGTCACAAACTGACACCAATGCAAAAAAAAAAACTGCTATTGGTGTCACTGTGACAGGGGGTACAGGGGGGTGATCGGGGGGTGATGGGGGGTGAAAAGTGTGCCTAGTGTGTTCTACTGAAAGTGTAGTGTTTGGTGCACTTACTTGATGTCTTCTCTCCTCGGCTCCGGAACGAAAAGACCGGCTCGAGGAGAGATGACATCACTTCCTCTGCCTCTGTTTACATTACAGAGGCAGAGGAATGATTTCATTGGCCGGGAGCGATCACGAGGGGGTGGCTACGAATGGATGGCCTCCCCCCTCACCTCCGATCGCCGGGGAGAAATACCAACTGCCTCGGGCACCGGGGGGGCTCCAATCGGACCCCCCGCCTGAGGGAGGCAAGTAACGTACCTGTACGTTACTTTGCCTGCCCGTGCCATTCTGCCGACGTATATCGTCGTGAGGCGGTGGGCAACTGGTTAATGAGGACAATACCAATTGGCACACATCTATAGACTCCTTTGATGCCCGCGATGTCGAAAGAAAAACAACCCCACCAGTACTATTATCCAATGCTATCTTGACTTCAGGTTTTTAATGCAATTTAACGAAACATACTTACAACTGCCTCACCATTCAACACTATGTAAGCGATCTGATGATTATATAACTTTGAGTGGATAATTCTGTGTATCTACATGTTATAATAACTCACTTATAATTGTACACTCTAATTATCCTAGATGAATCTCTCTTCTCCTTTCTTGTGCTCCCTGAAGAAGGACTAAACACTATATATCCCGAAACGCGTTGGGTGTGAGAAGAGTCTCTTCATATACCTACCTTTTGGTGATAGCAATGAACCTTATAGATACGTTAATGTCTCGTTAATATATACAATGTTTTAATCTTGTCTTTAAATAAAATTTGCTTACTATTAATTGTTACATACTCTGTTATACTTTTATAGTACATTTAATTTTAAGTGCCTTAAAAGTCCGCCTAGGGGAATCTTTTTTCATATGTATCTTGTCTATTGGATGCGGCACTATTTTTTCAAAAAGCCTAGGTTAGCCTTTTGCCCCCATTTCCTCACTCTTATATACAGTTAGGCAGGGGCGGACTGACAACTCATGGGGCCCCCGGGCAATAGGGGATCATGGGGCCCCCTTTGTCCCCACCCACACACAAGCCTCACCCTCACAAAGCCCCACGTATATATTGCACTGCTACATGCATTGGTCACAGAATTTCTCTACTGTATGTTCAAAATAAATGTTTAAAGAGTTAAGAAAATAAAGAAAAATAAACTCACATTAACCACGTACATTTACTGCGGGGCTGCGTCTCCTGTGAGCAGAATCACGTACAGGTACTTGATTCTGCACTTGTGGGTCTGCGTGCTGTTTGACCTGCTGCTGCTTTGACACACCGAGAGCTAATCAGCGGGTCTGGCGGACCCGATGTCCGCCGGGCCCCGATGATCATTTCCAACAGAGGCAGAATGGTGGTCTGCCGACGTAAACAAGTCAAATTGCCATTCTGTTAGTAGGGAAGACCGAGATCCTGGGGCTAGAGCCCATAGCAGCAAAGTAAAGAAAGTCATATGCATGTATACAATATACACACATATACACATATATATACATATTCACACACACACTGCAGAGGTTGTGGACATGGTACAGGGGTCAGAGGTTGTGGACATGATACAGGGTCAGAGGCTGCGGTCATGGTACAGGGGTCAGAGGCTGCGGTCATGGTACAGGGGTCAGAGGCTGCGGTCATGGTACAGGGGTCAGAGGTTGTGGACATGGTACAGGGGTCAGAGGTTGTGGAATGGTACAGGGGTCAGAGGTTGCGATCAAGGTACAGGGGTCAGAGGTTGTGGACATGGTACAGGGGTCAGAGGTTGTGGACATGGTACAGGGGTCAGAGGCTGCGGTCATGGTACAGGGGTCAGAGGTTGCGGTCATGGTACAGGGGTCAGAGGTTGCGGTCATGGTACAGGGGTCAGAGGTTGCGGTCATGGTACAGGGGTCAGAGGTTGCGGTCATGGTACAGGGGTCAGAGGTTGCGGAGGGATCTTACCAGGCTGTGATGAGAGGTGTACGTCACTGCTGAGACCTCACAAAGTGCCACTGCTGCCTTAAATTTAAAAATAGTGCCGCCTGGTGCCATTATGTCGCTGCGCCTGCATGTTCGAAAATGACCGAACGTGTATGGGCTTGCCCGCACAGCGGCGGCGCTGCATGTGCAGATGACACTCCAGCCCCCCTCATCATACCATACAGGGTTAATGTTACTTTATGGTATGTGATGAGGTGGGGGTTTTAGTGGAGGAAGAGAGCAGTGCAGCTGGCTGGAGCATTGAAACAGGTAGGTGAAAGAGGCTTCCCCTTACTCCCCCCCACACACACACACTGCAAGAATGGACTTTATATTAATTTCCTGGAGATGGGCTGTATTGTGGCACCACATCCTTTGCTGTTATTGCTAAAATTCATGAATATGTTAGGAATATATTGGGACTTTTCAGATGCTACAGAGATATTCTACATACACTTATATTAAAAAGAATTATTTTGTGAAAATGCATCTATGTATGTAGTACCTGAAAAGTCCCAGTATATTCTTAACATGTTGAAGCATTTTACTTTCACCAGACCTGTCCTGCTGTGGTACAGGACAAGTTTAAAGCACAGAATTATACAGTGTGGAAGGCAGAACAATCGTGACTCACAGGAGAAGAATGCAGTCTGTCATCCGTCCTGTTATCTTGCCTTGGAGGAGCTCTGGTGACTACTTTATGGGTAGCAAGGATCGCTACTGTGTTGTCCTGCTTGCCCTGTTCTCCCCCAGGAGGGGAGGGGAGAGGGAGGCTCGGGAACTGCCTGACACACACAAGCATGGAAGAGATCGAGTTTCTCCTTTCTGGACATTCCTCTGCATGCTCGCTACCCGCTCCTCACTTGTCCATAGACCCGAGGAGTGTCTTATATAAGCAGTGACAATGTCCGGGCTCCTGGGTCGACATTCTCCCCCTCGCTCACTCACTTACTCAGCTCAGTTCAGTTCAGTCAGTGTCCAATGTGCGCTAATTGTCAGCACTGACATTTCCCATCCTTCCTCCAGCTAGCTCCTCTCCTGCTCAGGACTCAGATTTGGCGCCACAAATTCAGCTTCTCTGGAGCCAATGAGAGAATAGAGAGCGATTCTCTCTCTTCTATTTACACACAGCCGCAGCACCCGATGAGAGACTCACGGGCCCCCTACTGGCCAGGGGCCCTCGGTCGGCGTCCGAATGACCGAATGGTCAGTCCGCCCCTGCAGTTAGGTCCATATACAGTATATTTGAACACAGGCACAATTTGTGCTTTTTCAGGTATCTACCAAAACACATTCAAGCTTTAGTTATATAATGGATATGGGCTGAAAGTGCACACTCTCGGGTTTAATTTGAGGGTATGCATATCCAAATCGGAGGAAGGATTTAGGAATTACAGCTCTTAGGAATAGCCATCCCCCTTTTTCAAGAAACCAAAAGTAATTGGACAATTGAATCAAAAGCAGTTTCATGCCCAGGTGTGGGCTACTCCTTCGTTATTTCTTCCTCAGTTAAGCAGGTAAAAGTTATGGAGTTGATTCTAAGTGTGTTATTTGCATTTGGAATCTATTGCTGTGAATCTACATCATGCGCTCAAAGGAGCTGTCTATGCAAGTGAAACAGGACATTGTAAGGCTTCAAAAATGAAACAAATCCATTAGAGAGATAGCAGCAACATTAGGAGTTGCCAAATCAACAGGTTGGTACGTTCTGAGGAAAGAAGAACACACCGGTGAGCTCAGCAAAATAAAAAGGCCTGGACGTCCATGGAAGACAACAGTGGTAGATGATCGCAGGATCCTCTCTATGGTAAAGAAAAACCCATTCACAACATCCAGACAAGTGAAAGTGGACTTCCACCCAAAAATGGAACTTCCACTTTTTGGATTCCTCCCCCCTCCGGTGTCACATTTGGCACCTTTCAGGGGGGAGGAGGGAGCAGATACCTGTCTAATACAGGTATTTGCTCCCACTTCCTGGCATAGATCACCACAGCGCTTGCTCAAAAGCAAATGATCAAAAACACACTACAAAAGCAACCCAGGAGCTTTTGAAGGAAAAGAAGTGGAATAGTCTGCAATGGCCGAGTCAATCACCTGATCTCAACCCAATTGAGCATGCATTTCACTCGCTGAAGGCAAAACTAAAGGCAGAAAGAACCACAAACAAAGAACAACTGAAGACAGCTGCAGTTAGAGCCTGGCAAAGCATCAGAAAGGAGGAAACCCAGTCTTTGGTAATATTCATGGGTTCTAGACTTCAGGCAGTCATTGCCAGTAAAGGATTCTCAACAAAATATTAAAAATGAACATTTTATTTATGATTATATTTATTTGTCCAATTACATTTGAGCCCCTGAAAATGGAGGGACTGTGTATAAAAATGGTTGCGATTCCTAAAATTTGTACTTGATATTTATGTTCAACCCCTTGAATTAAAGCTGAAAGCCTGCACTTCAAATTAATTTGGACTGTTTTGTTTTAATTTTATTCTAGTGGCATAGTAAAATTGGTCCATTGTGACCATGATTTGCAGAAGTGGGCTTCCTGCCTATTTATTGGTGCCGTAAGTTCCTCCATTTTCATTATGTCATTTACAGCTCTTATCCGTTGGTCTACAGTAGGGGGAGATGGTGATTTCCATTGTGTTGGCACACATGCCCTAGCCGCGTTTAAGAGCTGCCTCACTACAGATTTTTGATATTTGCTTTTAGAGAGAGGGCTAAGGTGCAGTAGACAGGCTGCTGGATTCTGATCTAAGAAAAGACCTGTGATGTCCCTAATCAAAGCACATACAGTGGGGACGGAAAGTATTCAGACCCCCTTAAATTTTTCACTCTGTTATATTGCAGCTATTTTCTGCAATCATTTAAGTTCATTTTTTTCCTCATTAATGTACACACAGCACCCCATATTGACAGAAAAACACAGAATTGTTGACATTTTTGCAGATTTATTAAAAAAGAAAAACTGAAATATCACATGGTCCTAAGTATTCAGACCCTTTGCTGTGACACTCATATATTTAACTCAGGTACTGTCCATTTCTTATGATCATCCTTAAGATGGTTCTACACCTTCATTTAAGTCCGGCTGTGTTTGATTATACTGATTGGACTTGATTAGGAAAGCCACACACCTGTCTATATAAGACCTTACAGTTCACAGTGCATGTCAGAGCAAATGAGAATCATGAGGTCAAATGAACTGCCTGAAGAGCTCAGAGACAGAATTTTGGCAAGGCACAGATCTGGCCAAGGTTACAAAAACAATTCTGCTGCACTTAAGGTTCCTAAGAGCACAGTGGCCTCCATAATCCTTAAATGGAAGACATTTGGGAGGACCAGAACCCTTCCTAGAGCTGGCCGTCCGGCCAAACTGAGCTATCGGGGAAGAAGAGCCTTGGTGAGAGAGGTAAAGGAGAACCCAAAGATAACTGTGGCTGAGCTCCAGAGATGCAGTCGGGAGATGGGAGAAAGTTGTAGAAAGTCAACCATCACTGCAGCCCTCCACCAGTCGGGGCTTTATGGCCTCTCCTCAGTGCAAGACACATGAAAGCCGCATGGAGTTTGCTAAAAAAACACCTGAAGGACTCCAAGATGGTGAGAAATAAGATTCTTTGGTCTGATGAGACCAAGATAGAACTTTTTGGCCTTCATTCTATGTGTGGAGAAAACCAGGTACTGCTCATCACCTGTCCAATACAGTCCCAATACAGTCCCAACAGTGAAACATGGTGGTGGCAGCATCATGCTGTAGGGGTATTTTTCAGCTGCAGGGACAGGGCAACTGGTTGCAATCGAGGGAAAGATGAATGCGGCCAAGTACAGGGATATCGTGGACGAAAACCTTCTCTAGAGTGCTCAGGACCTCAGACTGGGCCGAAGGTTTACCTTCCAACAAGACAATGACCCTAAGCACACAGCTAAAATAATGGAGTGGCTTCACAACAACTCCATGACTGTTCTTGAATGGCCCAGCCAGAGCTCTGACTTAAACCCAATTGAACATCTCTGGAGAGACCTAAAAATGGCTGTCCACCAACGTTTACCATCCAAAGTGACAGAACTGGAGAGGGTCTGCAAGGAGGAATGACAGAGGATTCCCAAATCCAGGTGTGAAAAACTTGTTGCACCTTTCCCAAAAAGACTCATGGCTGTATTAGATCAACAGGGTGGTTCTACTAAATACTGAGCAAAGGGTCTGAATACTTAGGACCATGTGATATTTCAGTTTTTCTTTTTTAATAAATCTGCAAAAATGTCAACAATTCTGTGTTTTTTCTGTCAATATGGGGTACTGTGTGTACATTAATTAGGAAAAAAATGAACTTAAATGATTTTAGCAAATGGCTGCAATATAACAAAGAGTGCAAAATTTAAGGGGGTCTGAATACTTTGCGTCCCCACGGTATATTTAGCCAGTATGGACACATTTGAGAGAATGTCCAGTATATGTAGAGAAGTGTTACCCTATCTTCCCAACATCGGCAGCAAGTAAGGTCTGTGTTCAGGAATATGAGGTGTAGTTTCTCTGGTGTTATACAGTATATCACCGGGTCAGTAACTTATATCCCAATTACTGCAATCTCGAGGATATGGATGATTTATGTACAAAGTGAAAAATAAAATCTCTCTGTTCCGCAGAGATTGTTATATTTAAGTCTCTTTCCAATATAGCTATATAGGATGGAATATAAGATTCCGAGGGCTTAGCCAATTCTGCATAGGTCCTACAAAGGCCCCGCTTAATGATTTGGCCAGACACACGTAATTGCTCAAAAGCAGTAGGCATTTGTAGTGTAGTTGAATTGAATAGTAACGACAAAAAATAGTGTCGTATTTGGATTGCCTGCCATAATGGATGGGGTGGTAAAAGTCTTAATTGGATATCCTTTGTAGATTTCCATCCTCTCGAGTCCCTAATATCTTGGATTCTGAACTTATTCACATCGATGAATTGACAAAATATATATAACCCTGGTGGAAAATCTGGGTTTTCAATCACTGGTGCCATAGTTTATCATCCTTGATTTAATCGAACAAGCAATTTTATTGGTAGTACCCACAATAGGATGTACCTTTACTTGATTTGGACATTTACTCCTCAACCATGGCAGGACCGTGAGAGGGATAGACGTAATAGATTGTTCAATAGATATCCAACTCTTTACCTTTGTATGATTACACCAGTCTAGAATTCTAGATAGATGTGCAGTGCAGCTTGATATTATCAGATTGGGTCTGGAAATCCTATAACCCCACAGCTTTTGGGCATAATAAGTGTGTCTGGCTTGATCCTAGGTGGGCAAAAACTGTATAAACTCTGTCTTAATTTGTCTTAGAAAATTAGTTGAAACTGTCACCAGTAAAGTTTGGAAAAGATACAGCAGTCGAGGCAATACATTCATTTTTTAAAATACAGTTTTCCCCAAACCACGTATGTGTCAGACTCCGCCATCGTCTAAGATCACTTTTAATATTGGTAAACAATTATGGAAAATTATACTGAAATGTATTTGTTATAGAGTGTGTGAGAAATATTACCAGATGCTTTATGCCCTGTACACATGGTCGGATTTTCCGACCGAAAAAGTGTGATCGGATTGTGTTGTTGGAAGTTCCGATCGTGTGTGGGCTCCATCTGACTTTTTGCGTCGGAATTTCCGACACACAAAGTTTGAGAGCAGGTTATAAAATTTTCCGACAACAAAATCCGATCTGTTAAATTCCGATCGGTTAAATTCCGATCGCGTGTACACAAATCCGACGCACAAAGTGCAACGCGTGCTCAGAATAAATAAAGAGACGAAAGCTATTGGCTACTGCCCCGTTTGTAGTCCTGACGTATGTGTTTTACGTCACCGCATTCAGAACGATCGGATTGTCCGACAACTTTGTGCGACCGTATGTATGCAAGACAAGTTTGAGCCAACATCCATCGGAAAAAATCCATGGATTTTGTTGTCGGGAATGTCCGATCAATGTCCGATTGTGTGTACAGGGCATAAGTCTCTCAGTAACCCATTTAAACGGGAAGCTACGTTCTAATACAGGGCTTCTAACTTCTGGGATTGTGAGGTTCATTGCCTCAGATTTTGCATAATTAATCTTATAATTTGACAATTGTGAATAGCAATCCAATTCTCTCATTAAATTAGGTAGTGATATCTCCGGGTTGGTAATAAAAAAAAAAGTAGGTCATCTGTAAATGCAGCTACTTTATTGGATGTTTCCCCAACCTGTACCCCTGTTATATCTGTGTTACCTATGACACGTCTCAACAAAGGCTCTAAAGTTATTATGAAGAGGAGCCGTGAAATGGGACAGCCCTGGTGAGTGCTGTTTGCTAATGTGAAGCATGCAGGTAATTGTGTTGAGGTGGCAGATAAATTCTCTACTAAATTATATACCCAGAACCTGCTGTTTGATCGTCTCTATCTCCAACTTGAGGGTATCTTTAATTTCTGCTGCCCAGGCACACATATCAGCTTTTGTTGGTAACGCTCCGAGCGTTCCATTACAGTGGGGCTTTTTGGCACAAATACAACCTGTTCCTTTTTTTGCTGTTGTGCTTTATGAGTTGATTTTGGCGGCACCATGTCCAGAGAAGCCTATTCTGTCCCTACCTAACAACTGTACTTTTATTTTCTCCATCAGATCATCTCCCACAGTTATTAGCTTTTGTATCACTTGACCCTCCCTCCTAGCAGGGCCCTCCGATTCCTCCTGTATTGAATTGTATTGTAACTGTACTGTCTGCCCTCATGTTGTAAAGCGCTGCGCAAACTGTTGGCCTTATATAAATTCTGTATAATAATAATTATTATAGTGTAAACTGCATTTTTTTAAATTTGGATTTTAAAAACATCAGAATACTCACATTGCACCCTTTACATAGCTCATCCCAGAACCCTGCACCCTGTACATAGCCAATCCCAGAAACCTGCACCCTGTACATAGCTAATCCCAGAACCATGCACCCTGTACATAGCTAATCCCAGAACCCTGCACCCTGTACATAGCACATCCCAGAACCCTGCACCTTGCACATAACTTATCCCAGAACCCTGCACTTTGTATATAGCTCATCCCAGAACCCTGCACTCTGTACATAGTTCATCCCAGAACCCTGCACTCTTGATGTCACCATAGAGAAAATAAACGGAATGCTAAAAACCAAGGTGTATTTTAAACCGACGGACCGCAACAGTTATTTGTCCGTGACTAGTGGACATCATCCATCATGGATAAAAAATATACCGAAGGGCCAACTGTTGCGGATCCGTCGGAACTGCACCTTGAGGGAGGATTTCCTAACTCAATCAGACATCCTGAAGGAGAAATTTATTCAGAAGGGCTATAAGGAAGATATATTGGCCAAAATAACACAGGAAATTGCTGAAATTCCTAGAGAGGAATGTCTGAAAGAAAAAGAGGTACAAAATGAGGAAACCAGGCACCAATTAAGCTTTATATCCGGGTTCCATTGCCAGTATAAGGACATTGAACATATCTATAGGAAATACTGGCACATTCTATGTAGAGATAAACATCTAGGAGATATCCTATCAACTCAACCGAGGTTTATATATAGGAGAGCCCCGAGTATAGGAGACCATATAGTGAAAAAGATCCTGGATCCACCAAATCCAAGATCTTTGTCCTTTAATTTTAAGGGTTTTTACAGCTGTGGGAAGTGTGTCTGTTGTAAGACAGTAAAGGTGAGGAATAGAGGTGTTACCACTGTCACCAACAGAGAAGGGGATAGGTTCGAGATTAAGGAATTTAGCACGTGTACCACCACACATGTTGTATACCTCATGTGGTGCCCCTGTGGCTTGTATTATGTTGGTAGAACGAAAAGACAACTAAAGATCCGGATTAGTGAACATCTGACCAACATAAGAAATGGGTACAAGTATCATAGTGTGTCTATGCATTTCAGGGAGAAACACCAACGGGACCCATCCTTGCTACAATTTTGTGGCTTAGAGGTGGTACACCCCTCCTGGAGAGGCTCGAACAGAGTGAGGGATTTGTCACGCCGAGAAACGGAATGGATATTCCTGTTTAAAAGCCTCACCCCGAGGGGGCTTAACATTGAACTGGACCTCAATTGCTTCATTAACGATTTTTAGCTGAGCAGGCAAATCCCCTCTGGTATAAGATGGGTGCATTATTGCTTGCCACCATGCAAAATGGTATCTAGATTGTTCCTCCATACATTCTAGAGTTGGATTTAAACACCCTGTAGAGTATATGGTTACTTTGTTATAGGATGAATACAGGACTTCTCTAGCAGCATGATAACTTGTGGTCTGTTATTAGATAGCCTGATTTCTTATATATTGTCCATATGTCCCAGATTTAAATTTCAATATCCTTTGGAGGTAATCATATTGAAATATCGGGTTACGACTATGCCAATGAGTAGTAATGGATGGATTAGGATTGTCTATGTTTCTCATATGGGAATATGGAATATAGATATCTTTATATAGAGAAATGTGATATAGTTACAGATATTCGACTTTAAATTGTTTCAGGCATAATAATAATAATTTTTTTTGGAGTTGTGGAATAATATTCCTGAAATTACTCATATATGATTGATATTAATAGATGGATATGTAGTAATATCAGATACATCAAGTCTGAGTCTGTTTTAGTTTTGAGGTAGCCAAGCTTATTCTTCCATTTTATATAATTGTATATTTTTTATATATTTTTTATATATTTTTATATATTTTTAAGGTTCAATTTTTAGAGTATAGATTTTTAATGTATAGTTATACACCTCTTTTTGGCGTGTATTAATGAGGACACTAAATATTACAAACCAATATTATGGTTTGAGGAGCTCAGAATCCCTCTTTTTAATGGAGGGGGAATAAAACACTCCTATATTATATAATTAATTTTTTTAATACATTTTTTTGTTTGTATTAAGCGCATAAAGCGCTTTGAGATACATTTCAGGACACTCATTAACACATTAAAACAGTCATTGGGCTGTGGGATTCCCATATTCATGGTAATTGAGCAGTGGGATGTCAGTATCTTGAAGCCGCTGCTGAGAACAACATGGTATGATGAACAGGCAACTGCATATAGTTGCGGTTTGCGTGTATGGGGACACTCTAACTGCGCATGCGCGGGATACGCGAGACGCACATGCGCACTGAGATTCCCCTAGTTAGATAGAGAGGAGGGAGGTTATATAGGTAGAGTGATAATCTAAGCGGCCTATCCCATGAATAAGCTACAGTTGTAGCGAAACATGTCGGGGGCAAGGCCGAGAGAAGGATAAACACCAGAGACTGTGTGACTTAAGAGAGCAAAGCGCTGCGGTTCGCTTGTCAGGGAGACGGAGAGTTTATTGGAAGAGCGAGCGAGGAGAGGGTGAGATAGACCCCTGCACACGCTATTGGTATTAAGGTCCTCCGTGACCACATACCTTTTGTGAAAGCCTTAGGAAAGCCCACCCAGGTTGCTGTGTTGAGATTGCTGTGTACAGATTGCCGTGGAGAGTTTTTTTGATGTGCTGTTATAAAGTTGACACAATGTGAGTGCATCTTTTGAAGTGTATTTTAAAGTGTGTATATTAAAGGTTTTACGTTATCACACTATTGGGAGTTCTTTTTCATTTGCATATGGAACGAGTCCCTGAATGGAATACATTTAACCCCTTCTGATTGCCTGGATATTCTTATGCTTGCTAGCCTCATACGAAAGTGGAGGCATACAGAGTTGGTAAGAGACTGTCTATTGGGAGAGGGAGCACTGAACACAGAGGTGTGGTGGAGAGGTCAAGTTAACTTCAGGAATTACCAAGATTTGCTGTGACACCATTATCTTGCATATTTATCACGGACTTTCTCTGTTTCACATATGTGCACCTATTGTTGGACTTTTATGTTATTTAGTCACGAAGTTCATGCTGAGTGTGTATATTGATCAGTCACACACTTAGTTATAGGAGTGACACATTTGCGATTCTTAGCAATATCACTGAGTCACTGTAGTCATTGTATTGTGTTTTGGTGTTTTTTTGTTTTTTTCGCTTTATTGTATTTTTAGCATTTTTTCACTACCATTTGGTTGATTTACACACCTTTAATTAAGGGGTTATTAGATTAGGTTATTCACTAGCAATAGTAACACTATGGAAAGAGTGATTAGAATAGCGCCACATTTTTATTCTTCACGTGGGTTGTGATACACCATTGTCACGTCACAAGATTTAAAAATATTTTTCACACTCTGTACATAGCTCATCCCAGAACCCTGCACTCTGTAAATAGCTCTTCCCAGAACCCTGCACTCTGTACGTAGCTCATCCCAGAACCCTGCACTCTGTATATAGATAACCCTAGAACCCTGTACATAGCTCATGCCAGAACCCTGCACTCTGTACATAATGCACTCCAAAACCATGCACCCTCTTATCCTTTTTTTAAAATGAATGTGCTGGGGTTTGTATGTATCCATGACACTCTTGCTTGTGGAACAATAATAAAAGCATATTTTATAGGTACAAGGAAGCCCAAGTTTTGTTTAATGATGCCCCTTAAGCTCCTCCCACTGTCAAGAGTTTGATCATGCCCATATTTGCGGCAGCGCGCTATGCAAGGTTACTTCCTTCTTCAAGTGTCCATCATTTTGAAGTTCAAAAGTTGGGAGGTATACTAAGGACATGTTACAGAAGTGGTTGGAGACTAAGAACATGTTACAGAAGTGGTTGGAGAATGAGGACATGTTATAGAAGTGGTTGGAGACTGAGGAAATCTTACAGAATTGGTTGCCAAAGGACCACATGCAGCCTTCTGCCTGAGGTTGGGCACCAGGACCCTTTAGCATTGATTTTTTTATGCTTTATACTACTGAACAGCAACCCAACAACAAACTTCTGTGACCTTGGGTCTGTATGGCAAGCAGGCAACCTATATACGTCTCCTGATAATTCGGCTACCATCAACATAATTTTTACAAGTCAGTCTCTCCTAAAATGAACCCTGCCTTTAAAAAGCTTTTTGTCCTTTTACAGATGTACATGCTGTACAGCAGTTTATGTTTTTTCAATAAAAAAATAAAACAAACCATCTATAAGTGTGCACATGTTCAGTTCACTGGGATTATTTGCCAGGAATAATAATATATTTTAAAGCTCCATCGCTTCATATAAAGTTTAAGCAATAAAATTTTATAATGTCAAGCTTATTGTCAAGAAGAGATGCGGGCTGAAAATAGAGAGGAAAATATTGTGTCTTCAGAAGTTCAGACCACATGATGGAAAGTATAAAACCTGAGGAGTTCAGATGCCATAAAGAAGCACATTTATAGCTTTGGAAAGTTTACTTACCAGCCACACACACACACACACACACACACACACACACACACTGTAGGATGGGATCTTTGGCTTTATAAACCTCTCTGTGTTGATAGAGGAATTAGGAGAGGTAGTTAATGGGTACCTCTCTGTTATTATGGGTGGTATAATCTATGGCTTGGAGGAGATTCCTGTTTTTAGAACATGTGGCAGAGTCAATGGTGTACAGGGTTCTTCTGTGGCAAAACAGTTGGTAAAAAATCTATGGCTTAACGGAAAATTCAGTTTAAATCAGCTAAATACATTCCTAGTGCTTTAAAATAAAAGATGATCAATGTCTTAGGGCTTGTTCACACGTGTGCTTGGGAGGGGTGGGAGCTGTGGTTAAACGACGCTTTTATCTTCCTAAACCGTTGCCCTTTTTATGCAATGTTTTTATTAAAGTTTCTGCATGGTACATGAGATTAGACATCGAACAATATGTCATTACTCGCTTGAAATACAATGTTACCATTGAGATGCATATGAAATGCAGAGCATCAAATCGGTAATCACATAGATCAACAAGAACATGTAAAACTATAGTAGGTCCTGGAACTAGATGGACACGTATGGTTCTTATGATGAAACCATTGTGGGGTTACACTGTAAGTTTCAAAGGGAGACCGGGTATGTCGCCACGACACCCACACACCCGTCAGGGTGGGTGGAGGCGGTACCGGACCAGTTTACGTCTGCTGTCTTGCTGGTTTTCCCGGTTGTGGAATGCACGCTACACAATGTCTTAGGTTCTACAGATAGGTCCAAGTTCTACTTCGGAGTTTTGGTATAATGGATAAATTCCTAGGCTAGTCAATGGTTGGAGTTTGTATGAGTTCCAGGCTGTCGAATTCTAGAGTCCGTCTGTGAGCCTAATGTATTATTATGGGGGAAAGCAGCTAAGGGAAAAGAGGTGTGGGGATTGGGGGGTAGGGGTGGGGAGGGGGTGTATAGCTGTGGGTATTTGTCCGGTATATTTGTTAGATGTCAGGCCCTATCCCCCAGGTCAGGCTGTGGTGAACCGGTTAAGATATTGCTGTATTCTGCCGATTCCCTAAAATGGAGCCAACGGGCCCATATTTTATGGAACTTTGCTGGGGAATCCTTCGTCTGGTGAATAAGGTCTTCCATCTCAGCTATTTTCCCTACTCTGTGAAGCTATTCGTAGATGCTAGGGGGGGAACTATCCCTCCAATGAATGGGTATACATAGTTTTGCTGCATTTATGAGGTGTAGGGAGAGAGACCTTTAGTAAGCCGATTGGGGAATGGATGTATGGTGGAGTAGGTATTGAGCTGGGGTAAAGTCTGGGGTGTAGGTTGTTATTTGGGAGATAAGATGGTGTACCTCTTTCCAATAGGGTTGAATCTGGGGGCACTCCCACCAAATGTGGAGTAGCGATCCGTGAGCAGTGTTGCATCTCCAGCAGAGTGGGGGGATGCTGGGGTGGAACTTATGTATTCTGTCAGGGGTCCTGTACCACCTGGAGTATACTTTAAATCCATTTTCCCGCGCGGAGACATTCAAGGACCCTTTGTGCATATGGGTATAGATATAAACCCACTCCTCCTGTGATAAGTCTGTTGCCAGTTCCCTTTCCCATTTTTGGCTGGTCACATCATCTTTGGGAGAGACATTAGTAAACAATATGGAGTACATGTCTGAAATTACATGTCTTTGGGGTTCAGATCTAGTGCATATGGCTTCAAAAAGTGTTTGATCTCTGCACCAATTGGATTGTGGTTTGGAGCTAAGTAGGAAGTGCCTTATCTGGAGGAACTTGAAGAAATGGATGTCCGCGTCAGGGAATCGATAGGAAAGGGTTTGGAAGGATATCAGTTTCCCCTTGTCAAAGAAGGATTCTGCTCTGAATGAGAGGTTTGCAGATGCGTTGTTAGTGTCGGAGTGTGTGATACCCGGGGGGGCAGTCTGGATTTCGGTCAAGTGGGGTCAAGGGTCCAGGTGGGGAAGCAATACAAACTGTCCGAAAGATCTGTACCATATGGCCAATTAGAGGGTGGGTCTTACTCTCCCTTGGGGTCCCTAAAGTGCTTATCCATGGGAGATGGTGGACTGGTAATGGGGAGAACACCTCCTCAAGGCCAATCCAGGCTTTAGTCCTAGTGTGCAGGTGCCAGTCAACAATTCTGGTCAGATGGCACGACCAATAGTACTTTTGTATGTCAGGGAGGCCAATACCTCCCTTCATTGTAGGTGTTACAAACTTTTCCCAACTCACACGCGGATGTTTGAAGGCCCAGATAAATTTTAGGCTTAGCTGTTTGTATGCAGCAAAGATTGAGAGAGGTAATTTGATCGGTATAGTCTGTAGCAGATAGAGGAGTCTGGGGAGGATGTTCATTTTTATAATCGCCACTCTCCCAAACCAAGAGAAGGTGCCCTTGTTCCAGTCGTGGAGGTCCTGTTGTACAGTTTTAAGAATAGGGAGGACGTTTCTGGAATACAGATCATCTAGTTTTACTGGTAGTTGAATACCAAGATAGGTAATAGCATGTGTATCCCAGCCAAAGGGGAAGTTGGCTTGACAAAGTGTCACTGTGAAGGAGAAATTAATTTGGAGATTGGAGAGAGATTTGAAGAGGGAGAAATGTTTCAAGAGGTTAGGAATTGTGGTAATGGGGTCCGTGAGGAATGATAGGATGTCATCCGCGTAAGCCGCTAGTTTGTATTGTTTATCTTTAATTTCTACCCCTTTGATGTTTGGGTTAGCCCTAAGCTTGCGGAGTATAGGCTCCAATGTAAGTACGAATATGAGAGGGGATAAGGGTCATCCCTGTCGAGTTCCATTCGACACGGTGAAGGTGTCCGACAGGTGACCATTGACCCTAATTCTTGCTGTTGGGGACGAGTAAAGAGCAAGGATCTATTGACGCATGTGATTTCGAAACCCCAGTTTTTTAAAACTTCTGCCATATAGTCCCAAGCCACTCTGTCGAACGCCTTCTCCGCATCCAGGGACAGGAAAAACCCAGGTCTGGTGGATGTGGACAGCCAGTGATGCACGCTAATGGCCTTCAGGGTGTTATCCCTAGCCTCACGTCCGGGGATGAAGCCTACCTGATCTAGGGAGACCAGTGTGGGGAGTAGGTGGAGTATGCGGTTAGCTAATACTTTCGCGTAAAGTTTTACGTTGACATTTATAAGCGATATAGGTCTGTAATTGGAGACCAGGGCTGCATCTTTACCTGGTTTTGGTATCATAGTAATGTGAGCTTCGAGGAGATCCATATTGTTATGAGGGGGGTGGGTAATAAGTTAAAAGTTTTCAAGAATTGCGGGATGAGTGTGTCTGTGAAGGCTTTGTAATAACTGGTGGATAGGCTGTCGGGGCTAGGGCATTTGCCCGGTTTCATTTGTTTCAGGGCTTCTATGGACTCTTCCCATGTGATCGGTTTGTCTAAGTCTGCAGCCTCTGCGTCGGAAATGGGTTTTGGGCCAAATTGTGTTAAAAAGTTGTTGATCATCTCCCCTCTGTCGTGGGTTGTTTCTGTCCCTGTTTGGGTAGGTAGGTTATAGAGATTGGAGTAAAATTGTTTAAATTGGTTCGCAATGCCGTTTGAGGTAACTATCTTACTACCTGAAGGGTCTGAGATGGAGTGGATGGTTGAGCTCGCCTTTTTAGTTTGAAGGGCTCTAGCAAGAAGTTTGCCTAATTTGTTGCTGAACTCGTAGTAAATTCGTTGTGTTAGAGCATATTTACGCCTGGTCGATTTCCCTAGCTCCTCAAGAAGAGCCTCCCTGGCCTTTAACAGCTCTTTAAAGTTTGTTCTGCCAGTGATTGTTTGTGGGTTTTTTTTCCAGAGAATGAATGCATTCCGACAGTTCAGCAATACGTGCTTGTCTGGCTTTCCGCCGTTGCGCGGGAATGGAGATGGGTTCACCCCTAATGACAAATTTGTGTGCTGCCCAGGGGGTCAGTGGGTGGGTATTGGAGGATTCATTCTCTCGAAAATATTGCGATAGGCATGTGGTTAGTGTCTTTAAATTTTCAGGGTCAGTAAAGAGGGAGTTATCAAGTCGCCAGATTGTGGATCTCGTGGGCATTGTCAGGAAGGTTATGGTAATGGAGATGGGATCCGAGAGGATCATAGGGTCTATGGTCGCTGTTTGGAGGCAGTCTAGGTTTGTTTGAGTTATGAAGAAATAGTCAATCCTCGTGTATTTGTGGTGTGGAGGTGAGTAGTGTAAGAGACTGTATAAAACAATTCTTTTCTTTAGCAAGATTTCCCTATGTTTTGCTAAATATGTATATATGAGTTTTGAGCAAGACTCATATATGGTTTACATAGAAATAAGAAGTTTTGTCAGTTATTTGTGGTTGAGCCATCTCCCGGTACAAGCTTTCTGTTTCTGTGAAGACATGTCCTTATCTGTAGGCAAACATCGGTTTCTCACTTACAAGAAACTTTATCTTGTAGTTTGTGGTTTAAGACAGAGCCTAAGAATTCGTTTGCTGTCCTAACTGTAAGATGTTAGTGAGAATATGCATGACCAGAATGGAAACAGATGTTTGCTAGAGATTACTGTTGTCTTATTCTGATAACATACGGGAAGTCCCTTCTAGCCCCTACCTTTTTCCTTTAGAATCTACATAAATACTCTGCATTTTGTGTTCAATAAACAGAGGCACTTTGATAATACTCAGCAAGCTCTCCATGTGTAATCACTGAGTCTCTCTCAGATCTGACGGGTCACTGAAAAGTTCTTCCTGCATTACCTAAAGAGTACACCTGGGTGGTTATATTACCTGTTTCCTCTTCAGATTATGGCAGCGGTGGCATAAAATAATCACCTTTGGTAAGAAGAATCCTTTTGTCTTTTAGACAGACTGTTTCTTTTTGCCTTAGCTCTGATTTAAATTTCATCTCGAACTAAATTTATATAGAAGAGAGATAAGAACCACGCCTTGGTGTATAGGGTTTTTTTTGAGAAAATCCGCCTTGAAAAGTACCACCGTGAAGGTCTTTTAAAATAAATAATACAGTACTGTACAGTCCTTTTGGGAAGGAACGGAAATAGTTAATGAGGATTATACTTCAGTGACCCAACCTACGCTTTTCTTTCTTTTGCATAAAGTATAAGAAATATTAGAAGTATAAGATAATTTGTTTGTATGGGAGAAGGAGGTCTGCAAGGTAAGACAGACATACTCTCATTGTCAGGAGGTCTGTAAGGTAAGACAGACATACTCTCATTGTCAGGAGGTCTGTAAGGTAAGACAGACATATTCTCACTGTCACTGTTTTAATATGGGTCAAGAACATAGTAAAGAACCTCCCTCAAACCCTAAACCCAGGGAAAATTGTAAAGATTATGTACCCAGGGTTTGTGATACTGACTATGATTTTATAAATCCTTGGGTTTCTAATTTGGCGGGGTGGACAGAAGCTTTGGTTAGTAAAGACCCTTTCCCCAGAGATGGTGCAAATGATGAGTTCCATATGGCTATGGTAAAGGATTTTTGTCTTGGAGACAAGAAAGCTTTTCCATGGTTTGAGGGAGACCCACACTGGGATATGGAATACATAAGAAAGGGTGGTGAAAATTGGTTAAAATATGCACCTTATTGGTTCCAAAGAGACAATAAGAAAAAGAAGAAAGCAAAGACCTGTATGTCCAAAAAGGAGTACGATCTGAAGCATTCTCCAAGAGGCGAAGGTCAAACGACCTGGTCCTACATCACCCCCTTTTCCTTATGTACCTCTGTCTGCTACTGTTCATGGTCCTGCTCACCCTCCTCCCTTGGCTTATAATAAAGTATATTCCAGTTTAACTAAGGAGGTATTATAGAACATTCTATAAAAGATTTCCATTCAAAGGCAATTTTTCTTTTTAGAACCTGATGATGGTGACCTACCTGGTCCCGATCATAAAGTCTGGTCTATAAATAGCCTAGATGCTGGGCTCGTCTCATGTACCCCCTACAAATCCACATTAAAACCTGGGGCCCAACCAATCTATCATAAACAATATCCTCTTTCTAAAGAAAAGAAGAGGGGATTGTTCCCATGATAGAAGAATTTCTGAAACAAGGGATAGTGAAGGAAATTACTGGATGTAAATGGAACACACCCATAAATCCTGTAAAGAAGCCGGATGGCTCCTATAGATTTGTACAAGATCTTAGGGCCGTTAATAATTTAATTGTCCCCATAGCTCTTATAGTGCCTGATGTGCCATCCCTCCTTACCTCCATACCATCCGATGCAGAATTTTTTTCTGTTATTGACCTTACGAATGTATTTTTTTTCCGTTCCTAAGGACGAAGAGACACAGCCCATTCTCGCTTTTTGTTTTCAAAATCTCCAAATGCCATGGTGTAGAATGCCCCAGGGTTATGTGGACTCCCCTGTAGTCTACTCCGTTGTGCTCCAGGCAACATTGTGGTCCTTGACGCCCTGTCATGGTTCTGTCCTACTCCAATATGATGTAGCCCAAGCCAGGTAGCCTGCAAGGAGGATGGTCTAGATCTGCTACATTGGTTGGCAGATAATAGTCATAAAGTTTCCGAAAAAAACTTCAGTGGTGACAAGAAACTGTTGAATGCCTTGGTTTTACACTCACAAAAGGTGAAAGGAAAGTCAGTCACAAGACAGCTGCGGCTCTCGTGGATTTAGCCCACCCACAGACCAAGAAGGATATGCTGTCCTTCTTTGGCATGATTGGTTACTGTCGCCAATGGATACCTGACTGTTCCTTGATAACATTTTGAGACAAACCACAGGTACTGAAATGCCAAATTGTATAAAATGGAATGATGAAATGTACAATGCCTTTGTATACCTTAAAACATCTATGGAAACAGCTCCTGGTCTTGGCCTCCCTGAGTATAGCAAAGGGTTTCACCTATTTGCTAGGCACAACTGTAAAACCATGGCGGGAGTCCTAGAGCAAGAACATGGGGGGCAAACTGCGCCCTATCGCTTTTTTCTCAAGAATGGTGCCTATGCCGGTTCAGGGTATGCCGGCGTGTCTAAGAGCTCTTGCATCCTGTGCTATGGTTGTGGAAATGGCCACATCTTTCACTTTAGGTCACCCAACTACTCTACACACCACCCATATTGTATCCATCCTCCTAAAAAAACATCCACACTCAACATATCGATTGCACCCCGGGAGCTCAAAATGTGTTTGTAAATGGGTCTTGCTGTGGTCCAGCTCCCTGACATTGTACTCGAGGCAAATCCAGTTCATTTTAATCTGCACAAGAAGCTTCCAAACAAGAGGTCACTATCCAGATGCCTTCTCTAGCCCCTGAAATACCTTTGCTTGACCAAACACTCTCAGACTTACAAACATATGCCACTGAAACTGACATAAAACAATGGAATATTGCAGGTGTACAGAAAAGTCCAGAGTCTGGGCTTATCTGAAAAGAGGGGAAACCATGTATACCTGTAGCTAGTGCCCCATTATTCATTTCACAATACCATGGGGTGGGACACAGAGGCTGACAGATTACATATGAATTACTGGATAAAGAATTTTTCATCCCAGGTCTTCCCTCTCTTGTGAAATCATATGTTTCTAGGTGCATTACATGCATCCGGAACAATCCAAGGAATCCACACAAGGCAAAACATGAACACTTGATATATCCATCCACACCATTCACTCATTTACAGATTGATTTTACCCACAGGTCCAAATGACGCAAACAACAGGAATATTTACTTATAATAGTAGATATGTTCTCAAGATGGGTAGAAACATTTGTAACCACAAGGGAAGATGCTCAAACAGTGGTAAAAATCCTCACTCAGGAGATCATTCCTTGATGGGGATGCCCACTACAGATCAACTCAGACAATGTCCCTGCTTTCATAGCCAAAGTTTGCCAAGATCTGGTAAAAGCATAAAAAATAGATTGGAAGTTTCACATCCCTTACCATCCTCAAAGTTCAGGAATTGTAGAAAGAAAAAATAGAATAATAAAAGATAAGATCAGGAAGGCTACAGGTGGAACTTATACCAACTGGAAAAGGGTGTTGCCTGCAATTCTAACAGAGGTAAGAATGACCCCAAATAACAAGACAGGTTATTCTCCCTTTAAAATTCTTATGGGCAGACCATTTCCCACTCCCTGGGCCAGACAACCCTTACTGTTAGAAAGAGGGGATCTTGATCTTATTCAGGAGGAATATGTAAGAAAATTAATTGAAACGTTGGACAAAATTGAAAGAAATGTCGCTCACACCTCTCCTTCTTCTTCACAGGAACCAACACACCCCTTTAAGGTCGGTGACCTAGTGGTGATCCAGCAGCTGAACCGAACCAAAAAGCAGGAATATCCTTTTGGACCTCCAACCACCGTGAACGCGGTAACTAGGACAGCAATCCTTGTGGAAGGACAACAGTCTTGGATCCATGCCAGTCGAGTAAAGAAAGTCAGCCAGCACCCTAAGAAAAAAGGCAAAGACAGAGGAGGTCAAGAGAGTAGTGAAAATCCTCGAATAGTGAGTGAAGAAGTTGGTCTCTGAAAAAGATGACCTCGCTTATTTCACCACCAACTTCTGGGAAAGCTTTCTGCTTTCTCTTCCTGATCACTCTGATTGTGTTCCTACCCACCTGAGTCATAACTAACTGTATATATCATCCAGAGGACTTGGTAGCCTTAAAAGGCGTATGTGGGTCACCTCAGAATCAATCTAATCATACACATATAAGACATAAGAGAGAAATACAAACTGAAGGAAATAAGGAAGTTAGTTTCACTGATAAGATGCTTTTATTAAAATTTAAATATAGCTATGCCCTGAAGTCTGGATATGAAAAATGCTGGATATGTAGTAAACTCCATCCTAGCACTGCTATAATTCCCCTAATGGCAGTAGATCTAAACTTCATCCCCCTCCTTAATGGCACACCTCCTGTCATCCTTACAAATTATACAAGAACTCTTTCAAATAATACCCTTACTTTCCAAATTATTGGTAGAAGTCATTCCCCAGACTGGTGTTTTAAGTTGGGAAACTCCACAATGGGAGCTGAAGTGTGCCAACAAGCTAAAATCAACTTTTTAATGACTTCAATTGAGAGCCCTTTCTTTCACACTTCAGAACCTGCCCTAAACACCACTCTAATAAACTTTCTTAGCTCCAGTTCCACTTCCACAGTAGGAAAATTATTGTCTAGTTTAACTTTTTCCAGTCTCTCTGATGAAATGATGACAGTATTCAACAAACGACCATTAGCTCTAGGAAACAGTATTTATATCTGCTGTGGGAAAATCTGTCACCCTTGGATGCCCACTGGACCCCAAGGATGGTGATATCTTGCATCCCTAGACCCCATCATGGGCATAATAGGAGATAGCAGGGGAGGACACCTCCTTGAAGCTAGTATGCATCCTAGGTACCCCCTTAAACACTGCAATACAAGGGAGTTATTTTTTGAAAAAGATATGGCACGGGCTTGGTTCCCCCCATGGTCTGGATGGGGAATAGACACAATGAAGAGATTAAATAATTACTCTAAAAGAAACAACCTGAGTTCCATGACCTAGCTATTGAAAGCATGAATGCTGCTCTTACTGGGTTATGTGAGGTTACAGAGGATTATGAATGTTGCACATGGATACAAAACACATCTGTTGAAATACCCGATTATTATGATATTATTGCACAACACCGAAAAGAAGTAGGCACGCTGCAACAGGAAGCTAGGGACATTGCTAAAACATGGAGTCCTTTCGGTAATAGGAATTTTGTATTTGGAGGAATGTTCTCATGGTTAAAAGATATAGCCATAATGTTGATACTTATTATATTGTTCATTTTATTTTTGTACTTGATGTATAAGCTTGTTATGTGCCTGATTGCTAGGACCACCCGCATCCCAGACTCTTCTTTGGCTAATAAAGCTTACCCCAATAGGTATTACAATAAGGAAGCTACCTATATTGCAACAAAGGGAAAATTAGCCATTTAATTATGTCTCAAAGAGGGGATTGTAAGATCAACCAGAATAACTATGTAACTCTTTATTGTATTAAATATTTGCCTCTGCATTTATTACTGGTTTTAGTATTTAAGCTGTGAAGGACAGGTGCACACCGACAAGACGCACAAGCCAACAAACTCTGACTAGCAACTTGAGGTCGTCATGAATGGCCCTTAAAAAGGGATCCGGACCAATGAATTCTTGTGCTAATGCATGCTGTGTTCTGCCTCACCTCTATGGGTGTACAGGGGATCTGAGTCTTTAAAGGAGACACTGATTTGGGTTTGTGGATGCTAAGAGAGGAGTCTGCAGTGCAAAGACACCCAGCAGAATGAACTTAAAAGTAGTATTAAATGCTAACATTTTTTAAAATTATTTTTGGCAACAATTTCCCTATTTTCCAGTGTTCAGTTAATGAAATGTATGAGCACACTTATATTTCTAGCTGCACACCACCGTTGGTTTCAGGTTATAAAGTGCTGCTTCCCCAAACTTCTAGGGTAACACATGGGTAAGGGTGGCTCTATAGGTCCCGGCAAGGGAAAGGAGCCACCCTGAAACTGAAAAGGGAGGAGGTGCTGAAGGGGCATAGATTTTGTAAGGGAAAGGATCAGTTTAATAAAAGAAGGAGCCATATATCTGTAAGTATCTATCACAGCATAAATAATATAAAGCAATAAGGTTTTAATATTGCTGTAAAAGGAAGCCTAGCTACTGAGTGTAGTGTAGACACTCCCAAACTTTCTGGCTGGATGAGAGCCCTACACGTAAGTCCCTATGGGAAAGGAACATAGGACCATGGGAAAGGAGCGATGGGAGGCAATGACCTATTTGTATTACCACAATGAAGGTCCCAACCAAAAATTAGACAGAAATGAGGAAAGCCTCTATAAGAAGTAGTCAAAAACTGATACTCTTAATATTACTTCTCATCCCCAAGCTCTGCAAGTGATCTTGCAGTAAGTTTATATTGGGAGGAATTCCCCTGTTCCCAGTTGGAACATATTTTATAGAAGACAAAATCTCCAAATATTTTCACTTCATCACAGTAAGATGTCTCTTTGTTTTTTGCATAATCGTGTCCTATGAAATTTCACAGCCTTTTATGTGAACTAATAGAATCGGCGATTAGCTCAAATCACTTCTTTTATCCCTTTACAAGTTAAAATTTGCGTTTGAATAAAATATTTTCATTCCTTCAAAGAGTCTCGAGAGAGAACAGCTACCCTCTTCTTCATTCTGTTTTTCCGAAGGGGGATATGCTGTGTGATTCTTGCATCTGTCAGATGATACCAAATATTTGCATCCACTAGACTAGACTATTATTATTTGAATTTTTTTGTATATTGAAACAAACTTTTGGAAAAATAACATTTCCAAGAAATAATTACTATGGCTGTTTTAAGCATTTTATGCAGACTGTTTGTTCTTTATATCCTAGCCACCATTTCTTTATCCCCTTCCAAACATCTGAGTTTGGGTGGTGTGAGGATGCTCACATTAAAGGTGCTTAGGGAAATTACCTAGAAGCTAACGACATATGTGGCTTCACTAGGGGCAAGGCTTAAGATGAAATTGTCTTTAAAACAGAATCTGTCACTATTCCCATTCAGGGTAAACCCCACTTGCCCCCTACCTATTAATACTCACCTTTGGTACACTTCCCACCACTCTGTTTTTTGCCGCTACGTACTGTTATGGGTATTGGGGAGTATGTGTTCTTCTTTTCTTACTTTCAGGATGCAGTGCTTGAGCCTTAGTTGCCTATCATATTGGTGAAGGGATAAAGTAAATAAAGAGAAAGTGTCACTTTGTCAATTTAGGGCAAAGTGATAGTGCCTCTTCATAGTCCATCACCAACGCAAGGTATACTTGCCCATCTATGTTTTCTTACCACCTTTCCAATCTGTCAGAGCCCTAGTTTTTTTAGTTTTTTCTTTAAAAAAAATTTAGAACAGTTGGCCCTAATGCTTTATTAACCCATCCTTCCCTTAGATTTTTTTTATTTTGTGATTTCATTTTTTTCTATTCCTATGTAAACCTTATAAATGCTCTGCTGTTCATTTTTGTAGTGCTGCATTAAAAAAAATATTTGTGCCAGAAACATAAATCTAATCGATTTAAATTTGTATTTTGTATGGGTTATAAACTATCCTCCTATATTGAAGAACACATTTTGATTACAATAATGTTAATGAAAAACTGGCTGTTTTAGCATGGTGGTTTGGACTAATTTACATTGTTTTAACCACCCCTTACCCCATTCAGTTGTCCAAGGGCCTGATGAAGAGTGGCTGTCAGCTCTGTTCCTTGTGCCCGCACAATAAAAGCTGTCCAAGAAACACATAGTACAGCTTTCATGTACTTTGTGTGTCTGTTGGGGAGGGGGTTGTAGAACCTGATAGTTCCTAAAGAAAAATTCCAGGTATGGATATTTTATATATAGGTACGTTGGTCCAGCTTGCACCGTTAAAAATATGTATATACCATAATTGGTCAATGCC
The DNA here is from genome assembly GCF_042186555.1 of Aquarana catesbeiana. NCBI lineage: Eukaryota > Metazoa > Chordata > Amphibia > Anura > Ranidae > Aquarana > Aquarana catesbeiana. The sequence continues at coordinate 524,164,790 of NC_133326.1, forward strand.
CCTGGAAGCTGTAAAGTAGGTACCGCTACTCCAGTGATCTCCACTAGTTTCTGGGTCCTGTGCTTAGTGACTCCCCTGCTGCATTGTGAACACTGGAGGTCAGCAACTCAGCATGGGCAGTGTTGTGAAAATGCTTTGTATTTTCTTACTGGAGGCAGTGTTCTCTGATTAGACAACGTACAGGGGCAGGGCGGTGAGGTGTTGCTTTCCACCTCATCCAATCAGAGACTGCTTTGCATTCATTCAGACAATGTAAAGCATTCTATGCATAGCGCCTGTCCTGAGCGGCCGAACTCCAGTGTTCAGCAAGCAGAGGTGCAACTGCTCAGTGTAGGATCCGGAAGCAAGTGGAGATCATTGAAGTAGCAGTGTCAGCCAGTTATGGTCTATACATTACATAGTTACATTGTTCCTAATTGGACCAATGCAACTACTTACAAAATACCCAGTAGGGACTGGCCAGAGAGAGATTACTTTGAAGCAGTTGGCTAACTTAAACATGTATGGCAATGTATGTCAATTAAAGTCCCTGTTTTTGGTCAAAGTTTGCTGGAAAGGGTGTAAAGCACCGTGCAGAAGGTTCATTCAGAATTTTTAGTGTAAACATGTGGTCACTACCACCTTTAAGGAGACGGAGTGTGACAAATCCACAGGGGAGCCAGCGGGGAGTGACAGTGGGGGGAAACAGACCTGGGATCCCCAAAGTTCAGATCTGAGTACGAGTTCCTAGAGGAAGATGGGGAGAACTGAGACTTACCCTTCCCTTCAGACCAAGTGGGACTGGGAGGATGCTCCAGGGGAAGCTGAAGAGAGACTGTCTGCAGGGTTGCACAAAGAGTCTAGTAAACCTGACGTGGCAGAAGGCAGTCGTTTAGCGGAGCGGTTGTTGTTGGAGAGTGTCCAGGTGCTGCAATTGGAATGGGGTACATGTGGAAATCGGGGTGTGGTCTGGACCACCCACCTCCTGGACATGCATGGCGGCACAGAACCGGGCATTCAAAGAACTGATCACAAAGTCACCAGTCTTGTGTCCTACCAGGCAGGGGGAATATTCGGACGTTACCAAGGTGGGTAGCAGCGCCTACCCACTATGTCCTGTGGGTAGGCGCTGCTGTGTCACACATTTCACAGAGCCTGGAGTTCTAGGGGGCAAGGTAAATACAGGAATCTCTGCTTGCAGGCAGCAAGGTACCAGGGGATATGTAGTCCTTAGAAATATATTTTCCATAGGCAACACTTTAGTTTAGCATTACGGAGGAGGTTTGGTGCTAGAAGTATTGCTCCCACTCTGGCGTGCATGGCGATATATAACATGTGCATCACAATCGTCATTTTCAATTGTAGGTGCCCCCGACTCATGCATTTATGTTCATACTTGTTTATACATGGAGGTGGCGGGGCCTCAAAACATTTTTTTGGAGGGGATCTTATGTGCTTGGGTGTAACTTTCATTTTTTACAATTAAAAAAAAGATTTACTTTTTTTTTGTGTGTGATGTGATGATTTTTTGGTTACAGAGTCTCTTTAATGAGACATCCAGGTCTAAAAGATCCCGGATGTCTCCTCTGTGCGCCACTGAATGTAATGCAATGCAGATCGCACTGCATTATATTCATTTCCGGGCATGCTGGCCAGGGACACCAAGAGGCAGACCCAGAAATTAGGTCAAACACGTTGCTTTCCGGGTCAACAACAAGGAGGGGAGTAGAGCGGGTTGCATACGCTCTGCTCCCTCTCCTCTATCTGGCGGTCTTGGGCCCATAGAGGGAAGCAATCGGGCAGCAGCACGGCCACCCGAATGCTTCCATCTGACTGGCAGGAGTCAGATTTACGCACAATCCAGTGGCTTAGCCACTGGGAATGTGTGTAAAATCCCCGCTGTCTGGTCCATATGATGTACAGACCTGGCAGTGAAAGGGTTAAAGCTGAACCTTAGCTATGATCTTTATTGAATATTTACGTTGATCCATCTTGGCACAACATAAGTATGCAAATCTCATACCTGATGAACTGTTGTGGGAACTGACAATCGCTGTAGTAGATGTTGCTACTACACCAATAGCCCCCATATTTTCCAGGTCCTGTGCCAAGGTCCTTACCATCTGTCCAGTGACCATGGGGGGACGGTCGCTCATTCGCCCCTGCTACCATTCAAACATCACCTTGTATATTTTCTTCCATTAATACAAGGTGTTCTGTGGTTGGACAAGGTAGACAACACAATCTCCACCTCATCCAGAGAACACCCAAAAGAGCGTGGAGATCATTGAAGTAGTGGTAACTATGATGTAAGTATGCAATTAAGGTCATACCTGGAGTCCTGCTATATTTTTTTAAATGCAGCACACCGCAATACACAGAGCATTAGCACCTATGCGTTGTAGTATACTATAGGTGCACTGTGGTGCATTGCATATGTGTGATGGGGTTCATTTAATAAATGGCAACGCACCACAACACACAATTACAATGCATTACCACAATATGCGTCATAAAGCATGTTTCAACCTATGTTGTGGTGTGATCAAGCCTAGAGATGAAAAATTTCCCGAAATTTTGAAGCCAAGGGAAAAAAACATTTTTCCCTTTTTTTTCCCGAAAAAAATTGAAATTTTTGAAAAAATTTAAACAAATTCAGTGTGGAGTACAGTGGCGGCTGGCGCTCCATTTTTTTTGGGGGGGGCGGCAAACAAACCCCCCACTTCCCTGCCTGCTCGCCAGCCTCGCCCGCTCGCCAGGCCCCGCTCACCAGCCCGCCAGCCCCGCATTTACCCCATCTTGGTCACGGGCGACTTCGGCTGCTTCCCCAATCCCCCAATCCGGTCGCTTCTCCTCCTGGCCAATCCGGTTTTAAGACCCGCTTCCTGTCCTGATTGGCCAAGAGGAGAAGCAGGAAGAGAATAGCGAATGTTGATTTGATAGTATCAGAAGTAGGTGGGCTCGGGACACAGTACTCTGTGCCCCGAGCCCAACCTTTTTGAAGCCAATTAAAGCCTCCAGCTCTAATCGTGTGCTTAAAAAAAAAAAATCTTGTAAAATTCTAGGCGTCTGGCGCCCCGCATGGAGATTAGGAGCAGGCACATAGAGATTTGTGGAGAAGTTTTACAAATTGAAAGTCCTTAGTTACACTCAGAATGTGAAATACAGTGTATATAAAAGTATTATGATTGAAATAAAAGTGCAGCTTATTCAATATATAAATTAAACTATTTTTAACCAGTTGCCGACCGCCGCACGAACATATACGTCCTCAGAGCGGCACGGGCAGACAAAAGGGCTTACAGGTACGTCCTTGCCTGCCCGCGGGTGGGGGGTCTGATCGGACCCCCCCCCCCGGTGCCTGCAGCGGTCGGCAAATCCTCCCCGGCGATCGATGGTGAGGGGGAGGCCATCCATTCGTGGCCCCCCCCTCGCGATCACTCCCAGCCAATGGGATCATTTCCCTGCCTCTGTATTGTACACAGAGGCAGAGGAAATTATGTCATCTCTCCTCGGCTCGGTATTTTCCGTTCCAGCACCGAGGAGAGAAGACTGTAATGTGAGTGCACAACACACACACACAGTAGAACATGCCAGGCACACAACACACCCCCGATCCCCCCCAATCACCCCTCCCCCCTCCCTGTCACACTGACACCAAGCAGGTTTTTTTTTTTTTTCTGATTACTGCATGGTGTCAGTTTGTGACAGTTACTATGTTAGGTCAGTTAGGGTTAGCCCCCTTTAGGTCTAGGATACCCCCCTAACCCCCCCTAATAAAGTTTTAACCCCTTGATCACCCCCTGTCTCCAGTGTCACTAAGCGATCATTTTTCTGATCGCTGTATTAGTGTCGCTGGTGACGCTAGTTAGGGAGGTAAATATTTAGGTTCGCCGTCAGCGTTTTATAGCGACAGGGACCCCCATATACTATCTAATAAAGGTTTTAACCCCTTGATTGCCCCCTAGTTAACCCTTTCACCACTGATCACCGTATAACCGTTACGGTGACGCTGGTTAGTTAGTTTATTTTTTATAGTGTCAGGGCACCCGCCGTTTATTACCGAGTAAAGGTTTAGCCCCCTGATCGCCCGGCGGTGATATGCGTCGCCCCAGGCAGCGTCAGATTAGCGCCAGTACCGCTAACACCCACGCACGCAGCATACGCCTCCCTTAGTGGTATAGTATCTGAACGGATCAATATCTGATCCGATCAGATCTATACTAGCGTCCCCAGCAGTTTAGGGTTCCCAAAAACGCAGTGTTAGCGGGATCAGCCCAGATACCTGCTAGCACCTGCGTTTTGCCCCTCCGCCCGGCCCAGCCCAGCCCACCCAAGTGCAGTATCGATCGATCACTGTCACTTACAAAACACTAAACACATAACTGCAGCGTTCGCAGAGTCAGGCCTGATCCCTGCAATCACTAACATTTTTTTTGGTAGCATTTTGGTGAACTGGCAAGCACCAGCCCCAAGCAGCGTCAGGTTAGCGCCAGTACCGCTAACACCCACGCACCGTACGCCTCCCTTAGTGGTATAGTATCTGAACGGATCAATATCTGATCCGATCAGATCTATACTAGCGTCCCCAGCAGTTTAGGGTTCCCAAAAACGCAGTGTTAGCGGGATCAGCCCAGATACCTGCTAGCACCTGCGTTTTGCCCCTCGGCCCAGCCCTGCCAAGCCCACCCAAGTGCAGTATCGATCGATCACTATCACTTACAAAACACTAAACGCATAACTGCAGCGTTCACAGAGTCAGGACTGATCCCTGCGATCGCTAACATTTATTTTGGTAGCTTTTTATTGAACTGGCAAGCACCAGTGGCCTAGTACACCCCGGTCGTAGTCAAACCCGCACTGCAGTAACACTTGGTGACGTGGCGAGTCCCATAAGTGCAGTTCAAGCTGGTGAGGTGGCAAACACAAGTAGTGTCCCGCTGCCACCAAAAAGACAAACACAGGCCCGTCGTGCCCATAGTGCCCTTCCTGCTGCATTCGCCAATCCTAATTGGGAACCCACCGCTTCTGCAGCGCCCGTACTTCCCCCATTCACATCCCCAACCAAATGCAGTCGGCTGCATGAGAGGCATTTTCTTTATGTCCTCCCGAGTACCCCTACCCAGAGAACCCCCCCAAAAAAGATGTGTCTGCAGCAAGTGCGGATATAGGCGTGACACCCGCTATTATTGTCCCTCCTGTCCTGACAATCCTGGTCTTTGCATTGGTGAATGTTTTGAACGCTACCATTCACTAGTTGCGTATTAGCGTAAGGTACAGCATTCCACAGACTAGGACACACTTTCACAGGGTCTCCCAAGATGCCATCACATTTTGAGAGACCCGAACCTGGAACCGGTTACAGTTATAAAAGTTACAGTTACAAAAAAAGTGTAAAAAAAAAAAAAAAACACAAACAAAAATATAAAATAAAAAAAAATAGTTGTTGTTTTATTGTTCTCTCTCTCTCTATTCTCTCTATTGTTCTGCTCTTTTTTACTGTATTCTATTCTGCAATGTTTTATTGTTATTATGTTTTATCATGTTTGCTTTTCAGGTATGCAATTTTTATACTTTACCATTTACTGTGCTTTATTGTTAACCATTTTTTGTCTTCAGGTACGCCATTCACGACTTTGAGTGGTTATACCAGAATGATGCCTGCAGGTTTAGGTATCATCTTGGTATCATTCTTTTCAGCCAGCGGTCGGCTTTCATGTAAAAGCAATCCTAGCGGCTAATTAGCCTCTAGACTGCTTTTACAAGCAGTGGGAGAGAATGCCCCCCCCACCGTCTTCCGTGTTTTTCTCTGGCTTTCCTGTCTCAACAGGGAACCTGAGAATGCAGCCGGTGATTCAGCCAGCTGACCATAGAGCTGATCAGAGACCAGAGTGGATCCAAACATCTCTATGGCCTAAGAAACCGGAAGCTACGAGCATTTTATGACTTAGATTTCGCCGGATGTAAATAGCGCCATTGGGAAATTGGGAAAGCATTTTATCACACCGATCTTGGTGTGGTCAGATGCTTTGAGGGCAGAGGAGAAATCTAGGGTCTAATAGACCCCAATTTTTTCAAAAAAGAGTACCTGTCACTACCTATTGCTATCATAGGGGATATTTACATTCCCTGAGATAACAATAAAAATGATTTAAAAAAAAAAAATGAAAGGAACAGTTTAAAAATAAGATAAAAAAGCAAAAAAATAATAAAGAAAAAAAGAAAAAAAAAAAAAAAAAAAAAGCACCCCTGTCCCCCCTGCTCTCGCGCTAAGGCGAACACAAGCGTCGGTCTGGCGTCAAATGTAAACAGCAATTGCACCATGCAGATCGAGGGCAGTAATTTTAGCAGTAGACCTCCTCTGTAAATCTAAAGTGGTAACCTGTAAAGGCTTTTAAAGGCTTTTAAAAATGTAGTTATTTTGTTGCCACTGCACGTTTGTGCGCAATTTTAAAGCATGTCATGTTTGGTATCCATGTACTCGGCCTAAGATCATCTTTTTTATTTCATCAAACATTTGGGCAATATAGTGTGTTTTAGTGCATTAAAATTTAAAAAAGTGTGTTTTTTCCCCAAAAAATGCGTTTGAAAAATCGCTGCGCAAATACTGTGTGAAAAAAAAATGAAACACCCACCATTTTAATCTGTAGGGCATTTGCTTTAAAAAAATATATAATGTTTGGGGGTTCAAAGTAATTTTCTTGCAAAAAAAAATAATTTTTTCATGTAATCAAAAAGTGTCAGAAAGGGCTTTGTCTTCAAGTGGTTAGAAGAGTGGGTGATGTGTGACATAAGCTTCTAAATGTTGTGCATAAAATGCCAGGACAGTTCAAACCCCCCCAAATGACCCCATTTTGGAAAGTAGACACCCCAAGCTATTTGCTGAGAGGCATGTCGAGTCCATGGAATATTTTATATTGTGACACAAGTTGCGGGAAAGAGACACATTTTTTTTTTCTTTGCACAAAGTTGTCACTAAATGATATATTGCTCAAACATGCCATGGGAATATGTGAAATTACACCCCAAAATACATTCTGTTGCTTCTCCTGAGTATGGGGATACCACATGTGTGGGACTTTTTGGGAGCCTAGCCGCGTATGGGACCCTGAAAACCAAGCACCGCCTTCAGGCTTTCTAAGGGCGTAAATTTTTGATTTCACTCTTCACTGCCTATCACAGTTTCGGAGGCCATGGAATGCCCAGATGGCACAAAACCCCCCCCAAATGACCCCATTTTGGAAAGTAGACACCCCAAGCTATTTGCTGAGTGGTATAGTGAGTATAAGAATAAGATTAATTATAATTAATAATTAATAATAAGAATTATATAAAGGTTATACAGATAAAGTAATTTGCCAGACAAATTTACTCCATCAACTATATCCAACCTGTAGGAGACACAAGATGGAGCCCACAAGCAAACAAAACTGGAGCCTTTCCCCTGCAGTGCCCCCTAGTGGCAGAAATGAAGATGTCTCTTGTTTGAGAACTGCTTTGAGAAGTACAGTGTTATTTGAACTGTATTCTGGAATTTGCTTGTCTTCAGCTGAGAGAACTTAGGACTTAAACATAACAAATATAAAACTTACATAAAGTCTCAGAAATCTTTCATTAAGGTCTTCATTTTATATAGTTTCAATACCATGTCATAGATATGTTATTTAGCACTGTAAAAGAACATATTCCACAAGTTTTTTCCAATTTTTCAGAAAAAAAAAACCCAAAACAGCTTTGAAAAGACACGAAAAAAAAAAATATTCCCAATGTTGCCATTTTTCCCCCAAGTTTTCCCATCTCTAATAAAGCCTTTATAAATATAATACCTTGTTCAGGATAAAAAAGGCTTTCATTAAGTGACAAATGTTAAAGGATATCTCCTGATTATTTTACTTATGACAAAAAAATTGTGCCACAAGTGTAAAAAAAAAAAAAAACATTTTATTTAGTGTCAGTATGTTTAGGTAGTACAAAAAAAAAAAAAGAACAATTGAAATACTGTATTTTTCAGTGTATAAAACGACCTTTTACACTTAAAAAAATGCCCAAATTCGGGGGTCGTCTTATACGCCGGGGATAAAATGCCGCCCGCTGAATGTCATCCTGCCGGATGCCCACTGGATGTGCGGTAATACTGTATGTAGCTTCGGCTACATACAGTATACACCAATGAGCCAATCCCGGTGAGCAATGTATTCTATTGATGAATACAGAGCCTGCTCGGATTGGAGTAACAACCTCTACCAACCCAAGTAGGCTAAGATACACTAGCCTGCTCGGATTGGCTTTAAGAGTCAGAGAGGTACGGGCTGATGATGTTACAGCCTTTGCCAATCCGAGCAGGCTTTGCATTCATTAATAGAATACATTGCTCACCAGGATTGGCTCAGCAGTATATACTCTATGTAGCCGAAGCTACATACAGTATTAATGCACATCCAGTGTAAATGGATGACATAGTGGAAGTGGGCAACTACGTAGTAGGTGTCATGGAGAACAGTGTCGAATGAGGAATTGGCTAGGGCAATGCCGGTGAGTCCCCCGACTGTAAATAAGAAGATAAATCCGAGGGCTCATAGTATTGGGGGCTCTCATTTAATAATTCCCCCGTGCATTGTGGCCAGTCAACTAAAGACTTTAATGTTGGAATAGTGATGATTATTGTGGCGGATGTAAAGTATGCCCGTGAGTCTACATTTAGGTCGGTGGTGAATATGTGCTGGAATCCATGTTTTTTTAAAATGGTGTTGCCTTGGAAGGGGGTTAGTCTTATATGTTTTCACTTGAAAAATAGGAGGTCGTCTTATACGCCCAGTCCCCTTATACGCCGGCAAATACGTTACAAACTATTGTTTATTAGCCTTATTATGAGTAGGGATTAAAACAATATCCCATATGTGGGATCTCCACAAAATGTCAGTAGGAAAATGTGTTTTTTTTTGGCGGTGGGAGCAAAAAAAAAAAAAAAAAAACAATTTAAATTTAAAAGGATTTGATACAATTTAAATTTAAAATGATTTGACCCTAACCTAGATCAAGCCTATTTTATTTTATCTTTTTTTTTTTTTTTTAACACATGCCTTTTTTTTTTAACATTTCTCTCCTCTGGCTAGAAGAAAAAGATGTAAGAGAAAGAGTAAACAGCCTATCATAGCAATCACATCATTTAGAGCTGTCAGCTCCAAATCATTAGTACAAGTCTCTTCGCTGTCAGTGTCAGAGAGTACAATTACAGCACAAATGCTGGTGTACACATATGCAGCAATCAGACGGTGTATTTTAGCTACATAAGGGGCGTAGAGGTGGGGGTGGAGACTGCAAGGGTGTCAGCGTGGGGGCGGAGAACAATCAATACAGTGATTTTCACAGTGAAGTGCTGTGCAGGGGGGCTTATCAGTACAAGTCTAACCACTGGAAGACAGGCAGGCTGTGCTCCCAGCACAGCCTGAAAACTGACCACGCTAAGAAGGATGTGCTCTAACAGGGGCGGCCTGTCCATTAAGGGTGCATGGGCACCACCACCTCTATCCACGTCACCCCCTATATGATTAATAGATAGATTCATGCCGCCACGCGGGGGGGGGTTGGTGGTTGTTTGCTGCCCCCCAAAAAAAGAACCACCAGCCGCCACTGTGCTCTAATGCTTAGCATGGTCAGTTTGCAATATGAAAACATCGAGATTGACAGGATCACCAGGTATTTCACACAAAGGTAGCAATTAAAAAAAAACAGGCTACTTTTTAATGCAAGTACTTAAGCACTTGATACAACAAACACACACATATCAGGAATATGGAATGTTGAGGTCACAAACACTTTAATATACAGTCACTTCCTTATTAGACAGGACCAGGAATGTACACACCACCATGTCTTCACTTCTGCATAGGCGTAATCTTACAGAAAAACATGGGGTTAGCACAAACACTACAAATACGAACATCAAGTACTATCAAAGGACAGCATTAGCGCTCACCAACAGCAACACAAAATACGATAAAGACACCTTTTGGCTCTGTGCACACTGAGCATTAAAAAAATGACAGTTCCCCTGGCAGAAAAAGACATTCATATAGAGCGTTTTTGTACACAGTTAAGGAGAGTTTAGGAGAGTTTTGGAAAGTTTAGCGTTTTTTTCTGCCAGAAAGCTTCAATCAGAAACGCAAACTAGAAGAGTTTTTTCCTGCCTCTAAATGCTGTGCTTAAAACATGCCTGTAATCGTCCTAATGTGCATGGACACATAGGGTAACATTGAGCTGCTTCTACAGGCAAAACGCAAAACTCCTGTAGAAGGAGCAATTCTTAAAGCAGTGTGCATGAACCCTTAAAACACTTTTAACACCTCAGAAAGTGATTATTTCAACTACACATGGATGCTTGTGGAAGGAATTTCCTGTTTTTTCCCAGAACCATAGGAAACCACAGCCATGAAATCCCATCACTGGAAATAGATGCATTGATAATATTGTGCAATATTGGAGTGCACAATATATTGTACCGCTGATCATTGGATTGTAAATGCCATACTTAGACTACTGCAGACTTTTTTTCCAGCTCCAAGTCCGTACAGATGGACATACCTTCGTTTATGGATCTATATTGGAATAATGCCGCTCCTCACCTGAGAAGCCCCTATCAGCTCTTGGTCATCATGAGATTATACAGTATGTATACTCTGGGCTGAAGAAATGCACACAGGTCCCACACACTAAAGTTACTGCTGTTACAGAGAAAGAGAAGAGAAACAACTGCTTTCCTGGTCTTTATTTCACGTTTTTATTGGTGCTTTGGTTAAATATAATCCCATGACCGAGAGCTGATAGAGGCACCTTGGGTGATGAGCGGCATTATCCCAATATTAGGAGAATCCAAGCTGTTGTCTGACCTTCCTATCATAAGAAGGTCATTACTGTTTGGTAAGCCTTTATGGATACTATTGGGTGGTGGATTCCACACTTTCCCTTCAAGCCACTGTTATCACCTATCTTCTACTAAAGTGGATAACCGTCATTTCACAGCCTTTGTTGGATTTGTCTTATTTGTCACAATTGGGACTTTTTATTGAGTTTGTAATAGTTTTTTTATGACTTTTTTTTAATTGGTTATTTATTCGCATTAATAAATATCATGTCAGCGTAACACATTTTTATTACTATGTACATGTTATATAAAAGTGGCCATGCACCACAGATTTGATCATGTGTCTGTTGCATCATAGAGTGATCATTCCAGAATTTGGCCATGCAACTGAAAGTTCTCTTCATCTGACTCTGTAATGCCCTGTACACACGGTCAGATATTCCGATGGAAAATGTCCGATCGGAGCGTGTTGTCGGACATTCCGACCGTGTGTGGGCTCCATCGGACATTTTCCATTGGATTTTCCGACACACAAAGTTTGAGAGCAGGCTATAAAATTTTCCGACAACAAAATCCGATCGCGTCAATTCCGACCGTGTGTGGCCAGTTCCGACGCACAAAGTGCCACGCATGCTCAGAAGAAATTTCGAGACGGAACAGCTCAGTCTGGTAAAATTAGCGTTCGCAATGGATACAGCACTTTCGTCACGCTGCAATGTAAAAAATGATTTAATACAGCGCACTCTCTTCTTCTTTATAATGTGAGAAGAATGAAGTAGTTTTGCTCCTCATATTCACACAAACTTCTTTCTTTATTATTTATCGTGATTCCTTCAATATATTTTGATTTTTCACATCTGACAAAAATTTTTTTTGTTGTTTTCTTTTTTTTTTTTTTTTTTTTAAAGGCTGTTTTTTGTTTTTTTTGGGGTTTGTATTTTTTTCAAGGCTAATCTTTGTTTTATTTTTTTGTTAGTTTTGCTCCCTAATATTTTTGTGTGTGTTTTGTGTGTCAAGTTACCACAACACCATTGATATCTTATATTATTTAATCTCAAGGAGGTTGCTTGGTGTTGGTGTCCCTTAATTTCACATTGTATTTTTGAAATGTACCTGAATCCTCACAAACAAACTGTCCTTTTTGAAGGAAAACACACATAGGCGAGTATAATTGAAACAAAAAATCCTTTATTAAGGGCTCAGAACCAAACAAAGAGGGAGGCAACGCTGGAGAAACATCAGAAATTGGTGAAGCCTTGGACCCCCAAGGGTAGACATCAATTATTTAACATCAAATTTGGTGGCCTGAGGAGTCCATATCTAAGGGAGTGCAGTCTGCTCCAGAAGTCCCAGAGATCCGGAAAGCAGCAGATAACATCTGTGTTCCCAGGCTGTGCTACTACAAGAGGCTGCATCTTTTGCCAGACCAGACTGGACCCAGAGTCATCACTTTCTGGTCTTCTTTCCACGCTTCCTTCCTGGCTGTGGCTCTGGTGTTGGAGATGTGGCAGGAGGAGGAGTAGGACCTGGAGGAGGAGGAGGAGGAGTAGGACCTGGAGGAGGAGAAGGACTATGTGTGAGGTCACAAATGTGGGTAGCAGATGTTATTTGGCCCCTCAACCCCTTATTGAGAGCTTCCAAAATTAAGGACTCACACAGGAGTCGTTGGCCCCCCTCCATCTGCAGCATTTTGCAGGCAGTTATGCCAGCAAAGTCCTCCTCCACACTGTGGGGGCTTCTCAGGGCCTCTGTAGCCTTCCAAAAGAGGCCTATGGCAGCCTCCTCCAGGTTACTCATCTTCCTGCCACTTTGTCTTTGAAGGTGTAGGGGAGTGACCTGGATATCAGGCAGCCTGCTTGGCCCGGCCACCTCCTGGCTGAGACTTTCCTGTGTATGAAAAAGGGACATGGTTTTAGTTTTTGCATCATCAATCACGATCATAAATTAGTACTCCAAACTAACATCTAGTTAACATCATTGATTGGACAAGCAGAAATATTTATAGGCATGCTATACCTGGCTCAAGCTGGGCTCCTCCACATGTTGCTGCCTGGAAGGCCCAGGTTGGGCACCAGAAGCCTTAGCTGGGGGGGAAGGAAGCATGGAAGGAAGAGTGGAGAGTGCTGGCCTGGGTTCAGTCTGACCTGCCAGAAAATGCAGTCCGTCATAGTACCACAGCCTGGGAAGATAAATGTCATCTGCAGCTCCTGATCTCTGGGAATCCTGGACCTTCTTGTGCTCCCTTAGATAAGTGCTCCTCAGGCCACCAATTAGGATCTTCAAATAGGTGATGTCTGCAGTGGGGATCACCGTCTTCACAAATTCCAGCAATTGATCCAGCGCTGCCTTCCTCTTTGTTTGGTTCTTATATTCAGGGTGGTTTATCTCCCACAGACAAGGCAGCTCCCTGAACATATCAATGAAGATTGGCATAAAGTCCTTATCTTTCAAGATATCCATTTTCACTGCAAGACACAACACAAGACAAACCCTAATGTCAGCCTAAAGTCTTCTAAACTTGTGCAAATACAGGCCTCAATCTAGAAGCAGTATAGGCCCAATGTTAAATCTTACCTTCGTTATCACGATCGGCCCCTCCGTTACTTCTTCCTCCGCTCACAGATCGTACGTACTACGCACGCATGTTACGCTTTATAGGCACTGCGCATGCATGAAACTCCGCCTGCCCCTGACGTTCTTTCTAGTCTATTCCCCACCCCTTCTCGTTCGGCGCAGTGGGGAAGAGCACATGGCGGAGTCAGAGCAGGTGTCTGATATTTACACCAACGAGGAGGAGGAAAGCCCGGAGCCTGAAACATCCCGATCCAGAAGGAGACGATATAAGGCATCAAATATGTCCTTTGGGGAGATGTTGGAGATGGTTGACATAATGAAGAGGGCCGACTATGGAACTATGGAAAGTATGGACCTTACCCCAACCCCAATGTCCGTAAGATCAGCTCAGGAAGCAGTGGTCGGACCTGAAATTACGAGAACACGAGCAGTACAGAAAGATCCGGAGAGTGCTGCAAAAAAGTAAGTAGTTGTGCTGTGTTCCTATTCTTTTTGTCTTTATTACGTTCGTGCTGCTCCATGTGCTTTTCTTAACTGTTAATCCAGTTTAAAATGTCAACTTTCTGTGTAAGGAGAGGACACTCAGCAGCTGTTTAGACATCTAGACACTGGAGCACTAGTGTGGGACACAAGAACACCCTTTTTATTAGGGGGCCCACACAGGTGCTCCAGTGTATACTATAGGGGTGTCTCCATCTGTGAAGCTTGTACAAAACAGGTAAAGTATTGAAGCTTGACAAAGGACACTAAATATTCGACATCTTGTAACTCAGCCAAAATAGACAATTGTACCCCACTTCCAAGCAATGTTTCATATTTATAGTTCTGCCATCAAATATCTGTGTGCTAAGTATACCATTTTTTTTTTACATAGGGGAGACAAGACTCGGAGGACACCCCTCATCCGAGGAGACCAGAGACCCCCCACCTCTGGAAGAAGGGGAAATCCCCCAAGGACAAGAAGAGCAGGAGGAGGAAGACGTGGTAGAAATTGGCACCACAACAGGTGAGTGTCTGCGACCACAGGCTCAGGTAAGAGATGGATGCCGGCATATTTATAATACATGTTTTTTTTTGGTTTATATCTTTTTAGGTGATCGTGATGTTGTGGATCCAGGGCATTTCACCTCGGAAAGTGCACAGATCCTGATTGGGGAGATCATGGGGTGTAATAGGGACTTGGAAAACATCAAGAAAAGCATCAATGATGTTCTTCAAAAAAATAAGAACATCATTGATGTTTTGGGGAGAGTTTAAAACCCCTCCAAATCCCTTTCTTTTATGGTGTGCTACAATTTTAAAATTTTTTGTCTAATTGGAGAAAAGCCAAATTTTGAGGATGCACACAGTGTGTCAACATGTGCTATCTGCCATCACGGGAGATCAATGGACGCGTTTTGGGGATGCAACCCCTTCCTCAATAATAAAGTAGCTGTGAGGAAGGGGTTGCTCCCCCAAAACACGTCCCTTGATCCCCCATGATGGCAGCTAGCACATGTTGACATTCGGCTATTTGTGTGCATCTTCAAAATTTGGCTTTTCCGGGGGTGACTTCACCCCATCTGAATGCAATATCAAACACAGTTCCTAAATACTCATGTCTGATATTGTATAAGGTTACACAATCACGCCATTTTCAGGACTCAACACATTTCTGTCAGGGTCAGCTAAAACAAACACAAGCAGTAAATGTCACCAAAGATTTGCTTAATGTTTTTTATTTTTATTTGATAAAGGTTTCACACAATGTCTGGCATATTGAAAAAATTCCAGGTACATCACGGGCACTCAGGGAGGGCAAGCCAGGACGGCCACTTTCAAGCGCCGTCAGGGTTGGTTCATTTTGAATTCTGGCCTCAGGCCCAACTGAGCCAGCATAGTTGGCAGAATGTTGCCGTAAAAAGTTGTGTAGAACACAGCACGCCAGGATAATATAATTCAGTTTATACTCCGCCATATGTATGGGTGTAAGAAATAGACGGAACCAGCTGGCCATGATTCCAAACGTGTTCTCCACCACTCTTCTGGCTCGGGCCAGCCGGTAATTAAAAAACCTCTGGTCTGGGGTGAGGGTCCTCATCGGGAATGGCCGCATAAGATGGTCCCCCAGCACAAAGGCTTCATCCGCAATGAAGACGAATGGGAGTCCTTCTACATTGTCTTCTGGAGGTGGCAAGTCCAAGCTGCCATTCTGGAGACACCTGTAGAACTCCGTCTGGGCGATGACTCCACCATCGGACATCCGGCCATTCTTCCCCACGTCCGCATACAGGAACTCATAAGTAGCTGACACCACCGCCAACATCACAATACTGTTGAACCCCTTATAATTATAATAGTACGACCCCGATTTGGGTGGTGGGATGATATGGACGTGTTTCCCATCAATTGCCCCTCCGCAGTTAGGAAAGTCCCACCGCTGGGCAAAGTGGGAGGCCACAGTCTGCCATTCCTGTGCCGTGGAAGGAAACTGTGGAGGAAAACAAAAAAAAATAGTCTTTTTGCACATAAACATGGAAAGCAGATTAGACACAAACATTCTTGGCCAACATCAAGATAACATTTATTTATGGGAATTTTTAAAGACCAAAGTATAAGGTACACCTATCAGATTCCCCCCCCCCCTCTCATGGGCCATTTCTAACATTATAGGGGGGGGGGGCTCTTGGACAGGTAACCCTCCCCATTTCATTGAGAGATGAATACATAAATAATGTGTATTACTTTGAACAGCCCCTCCTTAGTTACACTATTGGCAGCCCACTGGACAGGTAAGAAGTGTCATAATACAAAGATATAAATACACACTGTACACATTTGAGCACATTTGGACATTCTGCTATTACCTATCAAGATAATAATAGTATACAAAAACTTTAAACAGTACCATTTGAAAGTATACAGGCAGGCCCTTGCACTACATGCTTTGGGGAATTCATCCATAAATATGACCACAAAAGAGGTGGGTATAGTGTGTATGGGTTTGGCAAAGTCAGCAGATAGATGATTTAGGATAGAGAATTGGTATCAGCTGACTTAGCAGTTGGGGGGAGGGAGGGTTCCAAATGATTTGGGGACCCCCAAAAAAAAGCCTCTGGCACTCTGCCTGAATTTAACGCACAAATCACATTTCAACACATTTTAGGTGGTGTTTGGGGTAAAGCACTACTATGGAGCTGACAAAATACATTGTTAAGTTACTACATGAGGTGAATATAGGCCCAGGAGACCATGTTGGGGAGGTAAGTGAAGGCAAATATGTATGAAGGACAACAAAAATAATTACAGAAAAATCCAGCATGCATGAGGACAAAGGGAACATTCACAGCATATTACAATCATGGTAATTAGGGAATGAGGAAATATATACAATATATTAGCAAACATTAAATACAATAAAATGTGATATTAAAGGATAAAAATCTTACCTTAATATACTCCTTCTGCAGGACCTGGATGATGGCAGAACAGGTCTCTGGGATAATGATCCCCAGAGCCTGGGGGGAGATGCCTGTCAAGAACTTGAGGTCCCGCAGGCTTCTCCCCATCGCTAAGTACCGCAGGGTGTCGACGAGCCTCTGCTCCGGAGTAATGGCTTGCCTCATGCAGGTATTCTGCCTGCTAATATAGGGGGTCAGCAAAGCCAATAAACGGTGAAATACGGGGTCCGTCATCTTGAGAAAGTTCCTGAAATCATCAGGATTATTCTCACGGATCTCACGGAGCAAAGGCATATGACAGAACTGATCACGCTGAAGCAACCAATTCTTGGTCCATGAACTCCTCCTCACCCTGTTAATGGACCGGACTTGTGTCAAGGTCAGGACCCCAACACCAAGCCCCCGCACAGCACGAACTCTACGAGGAGTACGTATACGCAATATGGCTAGAAAACGGTCGGCTGCTCAGAACGAAGTAACAGAACGCACTGAAGAACAGCAAGGCCTGTGAAGAGCGACCTGAAAAACAGTAACGAACGAACAAGAACACAATGACAAAGTCACGCGTAGCTTGCTTGCACGCACTGAAGAGGAGATACAAACCCACAAGCACAAACTGAACAGTAGAAAATGATCTGAAAACCACAAGTCTGAAAAAGCGCGAATCGTCTCTCACCAAACTTTTACTAACACGAGATTAGCAAAAGGAGCCCAAAGGGTGCCGCGCTTGGTTCTGAACTGGCCTTTTCTAGTGTCGTCGTACGTGGTGTACGTCACCGCGTTCTTGGCGATCGGAAATTCCGCCAACTTTGTGCGACCGTGTGTACGCAAAACAAGTTTGAGCCAACACCCGTCAGAAAAAATCCTAGGATTTTGTTGTCGGAATGTCCGATCATTGTCCGACCGTGTGTACAGGGCATTACAGTATGAAGTACAAAATGTAGTGCTTGAGCTTGATCTTACATTCTGGCAATTAATGATTAGATCTTCAATTGTATTGTCTGGCACTGTCATTTCAAAAAATGTATTTCAATGACCTCAAGGAAACTGATTACGTATGTAGCCCAAGCCTCTTGATATAGTTTGATGAATGATAAAGTACACAAACACACAATAATGCCGCGTACACACAATTGGAATTTCCAACAACAAATGTTCGATGTGAGCTTGATGTGAATTCCGACCGTGTGTAGGCTCCATCGGACATTTGCTGTCGGAATTTCCGACAACAAATGTTTGAGAGCTGGTTGTCAAATTTTCTGACAACAAACTTTGTTGTCGGAAATTCCGATCGTGTGTATACAATTCCGAGGCACAAAATTCCACGCGTGCTCAGAATCAAGCAGAAGAGCCGCACTGGCTATTGAACTTCATTTTTCTCTGCTCATCGTACGTGTTGTATGTTCTTGACGTTCGGAATTTCCAACAACATTTGTGTGACCGTGTGTATGCAAGACAAGTTTATTGTTGGAAAATCCTACAGTGTGTACAGGGCATTAGAATGAAAAAATAACGATTACTTAATTGATAAAAGATGACAAGGTACAGAAATAGCAACGTCAAGTCTTGGCCATTCCTGAGCAGGGACCCCAAACTTTACTTATCTGCAGGCCTTTGAATTTCAATCATGATGGTATTCTGCCATCACAAAGCCCATATGAGGCACTTTATACTACACAGATCAACGACCCAGCAGCCATTCAGTGAGCTGTACATCTAAATGTGGGACAAAGACCCAGATTCTCCAGAAACATAATATACCATTGAGCTACATGGTAAGGTGGCTGCTAATTTTGGTTCTCTATTAAGCAATTTCTCCATTAATTCTATTCCTTTTAGTAGTGCAGTTCAAGTCTAAAATCTTAATACAAAGATTAGATATTTATCTACCATTACACAAGATAAGAGCCCCCTTAAAGCCTAATTAAACCTTCAGTTTAAATCAGCTAAATACATTCCATGTGCATTAGAACCAAAAGGTGGGCAGAATTTTAGTATGTTTTCTTTAGACCTTCCTGTGCGGCGTCCCACACCGCATTCCATTCACACTGCCCTTGTGATCTGCTGTGGGGGTCAGTGCAAAGTTAAATGATATATAATAGATGGTGCAGCGCTATGGTAAGTGCAAAATTTGCTGTGTGTATTGTGCAAAATCAAATAAATAATATGTATGAACATAGCGAACAAATATAGTGCAACTCTGCAATAAATATGTAAAGAAAAATCCTCAAATGTTTACATTAAATTACATTAAAATTTGCACAATATTTGATTGCTTATTTTGCACTATATTTGTTAGCTGTGTTGCATACATATTACTTATTTGATTTTGCACAATACACACAGCAAATTTTGCACCTAACATAGCAGCGCTGCACCATCTATTATATATCATTTATGCACCAAATTAGTCACGGGTAAGTGAATAGGTGCTTGCAGCAGCTTGAAATTTGTCTTTATCATCTAGCTAATCCCACTAGTAGTGAAAGCCTGGGAGCACTCACCAGGAAATGCAAAGTTAACAACACCTCAAATACACGTCAAAAACACAGTGCATTTGCCCGCACCGGATCGCACAGCACAAAAGTACCATGCAATGCGGTTGCCGTACTTTTCAAAGAGTAGTGCATACTCTACTTTTTGGCGCAGTGCAGTGCAATTTCAGCCCATTCAAATCGAATAAGCCTGAAATAATAAGCCTGCACAGAAAAATAAACATACAGTCTCTCACAAAAGTGAGTACACCCCTCATATTTTTGTAAATATTTTATTATATCTTTTCATGTGACAACACTGAAGATATGACGCTTTGCTACAATGTAAAGTAGTGAGTGTACAGCTTGTATAACAGTGTAAATTTGCTGTCCCCTCAAAATAACTCATCACACAGCCATTAATGTCTAAATTGCTGGCAACAAAAGTGAGTACACCCTTAAGAGAAAATGTCCAAATTGGGCCCAATTAGGCATTTTCCCTCCCCGGTGTCATGTGACTCATTCCAAGGTCTCAGGTGTGAATGGGGAGCAGGTGTGTTAAATTTGGTGTTATTGCTCTCATTCTCTCATACTAGTCATTGGAGGTTCACCATGGCACCTCATGGCAAAGAATTCTCCGAGGATCTGAAAAAAAGGTTGTTGCTCTAAATAAAGATGGCCTAGGCTATAAGAAGATGGCCAAGACCCTGAAACTGAGCTGAAGCACGGTGGCCAAGACCATACAGCAGTTTAACAGGACGGGTTCCACTCAGAACAGGCCTCGCCATGGTCGACCAAAGAGTGCACGTGCTCAGCGTTATATCCAGAGGTTGTCTTTGGGAAATAGAGGTATGAGCGCTGCCAGCATTGCTTCAGAGTTTGAAGGGGTGGGGGGTCAGCCTGTCAGTGCTCAGACCATACGCCACACACTGCATCAAATTGGTCTGCATGGCTGTCATCTCAGAAGGAAGCCTCTTCTAAAGATGATGCACAAGAAAGCCTGCAAACAGTTTGCTGAAGACAAGCAGACTAAGGACATGGATTACTGGAACCATGTCCTGTGGTCTGATGAGACCAAGATAAACTTATTTGGTTCAGATGGTGTCAAGTGTGTGTGGCGGCAACAGGTGAGGAGTACAAAGACAAGTGTGTCTTGCCTACAGTCAAGCATGGTGGTGGGAGTGTCATGGTCTGGGGCTGCATGAGTGCTGCCGGCACTGGGGAGCTACAGTTCATTGAGGGAACCATGAATGCCAACATCTACTGTGACATACTGAAGCAGAGCATGATCCCCTCCCTTCGGAGACTGGGCCACAGGGCAGTATTCCAACGTGATAACAACCCCAAACACACCTCCAAGACGACCACTGCCTTGCTAAAGAAGCTGAGGATAAAGGTGATGGACTGGCCAACCTTGTCTCCAAACCTAAACCCTATTGAGCATCTGTAGGACATCCTCAAACAGAAGGTGGAGAAGCGACATCCACCAGCTCCGTGATATCATCATGGAGGAGTGGAAGAGGACTCCATCGGCAACCTGTGAAGCTCTAGTGAACTCCATGCCCAAGAGGGTTAAGGCAGTGCTGGAAAATAATGGTGGAAACACAAAATATTGACACTTTGGGCCCAATTTGGCCATTTTCACTTAGGGGTGTACTCACTTTTGTTGCCAGCGGTTTAGACATTAATGGCTGTGTGCCGAGTTATTTTGAGGGGACAGCAAATATACACTGTTATACAAGCTGTACACTCACTACTTTACATTGTAGAAAAGTGTCATTTCCTCAGTGTTGTCACATGAAAAGGTATAATAAAATATTTACAAAAATGTGAGGGGTGTACTCAGTTTTGTGAGATACTGTACATACTCACCTCTTTGCAGCATCTTAGTGATGCTGCAGCTGTCCCTCATCAGCTCTAATACATAGAACTGAGTGATCGCATGACCGCTGATCGATTATTTCTTGGTCTGCTCAGAGTGGCGACTGTAAGTCACTGCTCTTTGCTCTGCTCCTCCAGTGCTCACTGGAGAGGGGGAGGGATCGGCTTGTTCTGGCTCTCAGCTGAGAGCCAGCTGTCAATCTAGCACCAGGGAGGACCCCAACAATATTGTCAGAATCCTTCCAGATCCCGGAGCAGCTTTGCTACATCAGCTGAGAGTGAGCAATAGACCGTTCTTAGCTGACCCTGAGTTGCAGCAGAGCAAATGTAAGTGCACTCCTGTGACCCACAAGAGAAGCATGGCCAAAAAAAACTTTGGCCATACTTCTCTCTTAACAACTACATACCTAGGCAGATCTTTGTCCAGCCACTTTGATCACCTTTCAGTTGTTGCCAATGAGATTGATTTTTAAAAATAAAGAATATTAAAAACACTGAATTATGTAACACTTCCAGTGTAATTGCCTTCACATGTAGCTGACATTGCAGTAGTAAATGTAACTGACATGGTTTGAACATGAACATTTTCTGCTACATTGAATATCTGTCACAATCTAATTAGTCATGCCTGAGGCAACAGTGTCAAATAATTCCGCAGGACACAGCCTGAGAGAGAAATAGGAGAGGGGAAAACACAGTAAGATGAGTATATAATAACATGGAACATTTTTAACAGCGGTTTCACCTCAGGGTATGGTCCTTATTTTTCTACATTATCCAACTGGACAGCATCTCTTCTCTACAGGATAGCTAGAAAAAAAAGATATTGCATTTTTCCATCATCTATATTACATGGTCAACTGCACTGGGCTACTTCTCTTATTCTGCCTGTTGAATTTAATTTACACTGTCTGCTGCAAATGCATACTGCAAAGACTACTTTATTTATTTTGTATACCCTGTACCATTCTTGAAATGTATTGTTATTGCTAATTAAGCCATATGTAGGCATCACAGTATGACCAGATGTGCAGATAAAATGGAGGTCTGAGCACAATAATAAAGAAAACATGCAGCACATCTCTCCAATACATGCATATTTCCACGTTTTATTCTTTTAAAAACACTGACATTTCAGAATAATACTGGTTAATCTGCCAGAAATCCAGTGTGCTTCTAATGTTCTATTTGGGCTGACAGCGCAGTGCTTAAAGGGGTTGTAAACTCTTGTTTTTCTTTTAACAAAAGTAACAAATTTGCCTTTACCTACCTGCTCTGTGCAATCATTTTGCACAGAGCAGCCCCAATACTCTTCTTCTGGGGTCCCCTGCCAGTGCTCCAGGCCCCGCCTCTTTATCAGGTGCTCCCACGGAAAGCCGCTTCCTCTGGGAGCACCCATGCGGGCTCGCTCCCTCCCGAGTCCCACTGCTGCATCCACTGACACAGACAGAGGGACCTGTACCTGCCCCCAGGTCACAGGATTTGATTGACAGCAGCAGGAGCCAATGGCTCCTGCTGCTATCAATCTGTTCAACAATGGTAGCTGGTGATATATTTTTTGGGTGGGGCATCTTCCCCACTGGGTCTCCTCCTCCTCGGTATTACGGCAGTTTCCACCATGCATCTCCTGCCTCACTTCCTGATTGGCCGGAAGAAGAAACAGGAAGACATTAGCAAATATTAATTCGCTATTGTCACACAACTGGGTGCTCTGCGCCCAGAGCCCACCCTTTTTTTAAGTCAATTAGAGCCTCAGGCTCTAATCATGTGCTTCTAAAAAAAAAAAAAAAAAAAAAAACCCATTGGAATTTATGCGTCTGGCTCCCTGCATGTAGATTAAGGGCCAGGCTCATGGATTAGGGGGGCTGTGCCCCTGCACCCCGTATGGACGTGCCACCACTGCTGTCCAATGAGGAGAAAGACAGTGGCTGGAGCTGTGGCACTCGTGTACATCACTAGATCGAATAGGGCTTGGGTACGAAAAAGGGGGGGGGGTCTGGGGGGGAGCTGCAGCACAGAAGGTTTTTCACCTTAATGCATAGAATGCATTAAGGTGAAAGACCTGGAGATTTTACAATCACTTTAATGTACGCCAGGCTGAAATTCCAACCAGTGCTGTCAGTCCTGCCTGCTGGACTACAAAACTCTGCCTTTCCCTAACCCTCCTCTGTCCTTCTCCAAATCCATAATTATTTCCCAGCAAAACAAATGTTGATTTACTAAAACTGGAGAGTGCAAAATCTGGTTAAACTCTGCCTAGAAACCAATAGTCTTTCAGTTTTTTTTTTTTTTTTGTGAAAGCTTAACTGAATAAGTTAAAAGCTGATTGGCTACCATTCACAGCTGCACCAGATTTTTCACACTCCGGTATTAGTAAATCAACTTCACTGTTTATAAGAGGACTCTGTAGTTATGGAGGTATGCCCACATCAGTAGGAACTGAGCTTTCAGCAGCTTCCTTTGCAAGAATTATACAAGCCTGGTGATAGAGTTTTCCTCTTGAAAATACACCACAGATTCTCTATGGGGTTTAGGTCAGGTGAGTTTGGTACTTTTGGCAGTGTGGGCAAAGTACAAAGTTCACATTTGGAAATAAAGGTCCCAGAGTCTGAAGGAAGAGTGGAGAGGCACATAATCCAAGTTGCATGAGGTGCAGTGTGAAGTTTCCACAGTCAGTGATGATTTGGAGAGCCATGCCATCTGCTGGTCTACTATGTTTTATCAAGTCCAAAGTCAGCGCAGCCTTCTACCAGGTAATTCTAAAGCACTTCATGCTTACCTTTGCTGACCAGCTTTATGGAGATGCTGATTTCATTTTCCAGCAGGACTTGGCACATACCCACACTGCCAAATTACCAATACCTGGTTTAATGATCATGGTATTACTGTGCTTGATTGGCCAGCAAACTCGCCTGACCTAAACCCCAAAGAGAATCTGTGGGGTATTGTCAAGAGGAAGATGAAAGGCACCAGACCCAACAATGCAGATGAGCTGAAGGCCACTATCAAAGCAACCTGGGCTTCCATAACACCTCAGCAGTGCCACAGGCTGATCGCCTCCATGCCACGCCATATTAATGAAGTAATTCATGCAAAAGGAGCCTCGGCCAAGTATTGAGTGCATACTATACTGTACATGGACCCACTTTTCAGTAAGCTAACATTTCTGCATTAAAAATTCTTTTTTTTATCCTATTTTATTATTGTCTTAATATTCAAATTTTCTGAGATACAGCATTTTGAGTTTGCACTTTGCTTTTTTGGGTTTTGGGTTTGGATAAGCAATAATCATCAAAATTAAAAGAAAGAAATGCTTGTAACGCATCTATACAAAATGAGTTTCACTTTTTTAGTTGAATTACTGAAATAAATGAACTTTTTAATGATATTCTAATTTTATGAGATGTACCTGTACCTGCTCTGTGCAGTGGTTTTGCACAGAGCAGCCTGATCCTCCTCTTCTTAGGCCCCCCATTAGCGCTCCTAGCTCCTATCCCCTTCTGAGTGCCCCCAGAGTAAGCTTTGGGGGCACCTGTGCTTGCTTGCTGGCTCCTGGGCCACCTCTGTGTATCTTTAAGACCCTCGGAGCACAACTTGGCCCCTCCCCTGCTGCCTCTTCACTGGCTGTCTCAGCCAATGAGGAGCCAATGAGAAGGCTCAAGCCAGCGGAGATCCCAATAGACTTTGAGGAACCTGAAAGTTCTATATCTGACCTACAGAGAACACAAGCCTGTTTGACTGAGCATTTATATGTTAGGTCCAATCCTTCAGGTGAGGGCACATCTGATGGTGGTGGTTGCACAGACAAGGAGTCCGCCCCCCTCTGACGCACAGGGACATCCCTATGGCTTTCCCGTAGTGTCAGAGGGGGCGGGGTCACTCAGTTACGTAACCGGGTGGCCCCGCCCCCTCTGACGCTACGTGGAAGCCTTAGGGATGTCCCCATGCGTCTCCTCTGCCCCAACACTGAACCCCCCTGCTCATCTTTCCCACCACTGTAACCCCATTCTCATCTGGCCCAAGCCTGAACTCCCCTGCTCATCTGTTCCACCACTGTAACCCCCTGCTCATTTGCCCCATCACTGTACCCCCCTGCTTTTCTGTCCCACCGCTGAACCCCCTTCTAATCCCTCCCACCACTGTACCTCCTGCACATCTACCCCGCCACTGTACCCCCTTGCTCTTCTGACCCACCACTGTAACCCCCCTGCTCATCTGCCACATCAATGTACCCTTTTTCTCATCTGCCCCACCACTGTACCTCCCTGAACATCTGCTCCACCGCCCTATCCCCATGCTCTTCTGTCTCACTACTGAATCACCTTCTCATCTGTCCTAACAGTGAACCTATCTGCTCATCTGCCACACCACTGTAACCCACTTTCTCATCTGCCCCACCAATGTAGCTCCTGCACATCTATCTCACCTCTGTTTCCCCCTGCTTTCCTGCCCCACCACTGTTCCCCCTGCTCTCCTGCCTCACCACTGTTCCCCCTGCTCTCCTGCCCCACCACTGTTCCCCCTGCTCTCCTGCCCCACCACTGTTTCTCCTGCCCCACCACTGTAACCCCCTGCTTATCTGCCCCACCAATACACCTCCTTTCACATCTGCCCCACTGCTCTACCCCCTTCTTTTCTGCCCCAACACTGAACCCCCCTGCTCATCTGGCCTATCACTGTACACCCCTACTCTTCTGTCCCACTGCTGAACCCCCTTCTCATTTCTTCCACCACTGTACCTCCCTGCACATCTGCCCCACTGCTGTACCCTCCTGCTCATCTGCTACACCGCTGTACCCTCTTCTCATCTATGATATGTGTGATATACAGACTGGTGAAAGGAAGCAGAGATGAGACATATCTACCTGTCCTGGCACACTCATCCTGCTGATCCACCTCTCGCATACAGCTCACATGCTTGTATGTGATGTATGGGATGTATGTGATGTATGTGATGTCACATACAAGCATCTGGAATGGATGCACAATGATGAGCTCAGGCCAGGGGCATTTTCTGACAGCAGTTGACCTGTGTGCAGGACCATAAGTCGGGCCCCAGTATCTGAGAAAAAGTGGTTGGCTGTGATTTTCATTACGCTGAATACTGGCTCTGGCTTAAAGAGACCCCGAGTGTCGGGGATCAGTAGTACGGGATGCAAAGGTTCAGGAATAATTTCAACAAAGTTCCCAGAAGCTCAACAGTAATTCCACAAACTGTCACCTGATTGTGGTTTTCTCATTCACAGTGAAATCCCTTCCTTCTGAGATTGGTAGTGGCAACCAAGCGAGTCATCTTCCTCCAGATGGTGGGTGGAGCTAGCAGGACTGTGATTGGCTTTAGCAGTGGCCAATGACAGTCCTCCACCTCCTGGAAACAGGGACCCCCCTAGCAGAACTGCACCCAATCTCTTCCCCATCACAAGAGCTGAAAATCACAGCTACAGAAAAGTTAGAGAATCGAACAATGTTTCCCATCTTTTACAATGTGTGGGGGCACAGTGCCTTCCCCTCAGTGCAGGTGCGATGTGGGGAATTCTGAGATTGGAATGCATTAGTGTCTCACTGACACTTCCCTGCTCTGCTGATGGGGAGGGAGTCGAGTGCTGGCAAGAGAGGCTTCGAGCGCCGCGGGTTGCCTACTCCTGATCTACAGTGTAAAGAAGAGTTAAAAAGAAGCAATGCCATCATTTTTTTATTGTAACTTCTCTGGTTCACTTTAGTGGGTCAAAAAGTTGACCTTTGATCAACATACGAAGTCAGTTAAAGCAACCCTGTAAGTTAAAAAAAATCTGTTTCCTAAAATCTCTTTCATATATTCAGCCCTAATTAGGTCCTTCCTTCCTTTTTTTTTTCTTAGATATTTTCCTGCTGATTTTTTTTATTTCTATTTCATCATTAAAATTTAAATGTTTTCATTTTTATTTGTTTGCTCCTTAATATTGGTTAGTAGTATTAAAAAACTGTTTTTTACTTGTAAGCTCGTAATGCACTGTAATAGAAACAAAATTATTATTATTATAAGAGATTTATATAGCGCCAACAGTTTACGCAGCGCTTTACAATGTATAAGGGGGACAACACAATTACAGTACAGTTCAATACAAAAGGTACAGGAGGGCCCTGCTCATAGAGCTTACATTCTAAAGGGAGGGGGAGGTGGTACAAAAGGTAATAGCTGCAAAGAATGATTTGATGGGGGTGGCTCAGGGACAGTTATGTGGGTGTGGGATAGGCTTCCCTGAATAAATGAGTTTTCAGTGATCTCCTAAAGGTGGACAGGGTAGGGGCTGATCGGACATACTGAGGCAGGGAATTCCAGAGGATGGGAGAGGCTCTGGAGAAGTCCTGAAGGCGAGCATGGGAG
Source organism: Aquarana catesbeiana (assembly GCF_042186555.1). Lineage (NCBI taxonomy): Eukaryota > Metazoa > Chordata > Amphibia > Anura > Ranidae > Aquarana > Aquarana catesbeiana. Next base: position 524,192,363 of record NC_133326.1, read on the forward strand.
GAGGTAACAAGGGAGCTAGAGAGCAGGAGGTCCTGGGAGGAGTGGAGGGGGCGATTTGGGATATATCCGCAGATGAGGTTGGTGATGTAGATGGGGCGATGTTGTGAATTGCCTTGTATGTTATGGTTAGCATTTTGAATTTTACTAGGTGGGGTAGGGGAAGCCAGTGAAGGGATTGGCAGAGAGGAGCAGCAGTCACGGATCGATTAGTGAGCTGTATTAGTCTAACAGCAGCATTCATAATAGACTGAAGGGGGGATAGCCTGCTTAAGGGTAGGCCATTAAGGAGAGAGTTGCAGTAGTCGAGGCAGGAAATAATCAAGGAGTGAATAAGTTGCTTTGTGGTGTCATTAGTCAGGAAGGGTTGAATTCTGGAGATGTTGCGGAGGTTAAGGCGGTAGGATTTAGCCAGTGATTGGATATGGGGGATGAAGGAGAGGTCAGAGTCAAGGATTACACCCAGGACCCTGGCATGTGTGGAGGGACCAATGGTTGTGTTGTTGATATTAATGGTGAAGTCACAGGAGGGGGACCGTGAAGGAGGAAATATAACAAGCTCAGTTTTAGAAAGATTAAGTTTGAGGAAGTGGAGTGACATCCATACCGATATGTCATTCAGCAAGTTTGAGATCCGTGAGGAGATAGAGGGGGTGAGTTGAGAAGTGGAGAGATAGATCTGTGTGTCATCAGCACAGAGATGGTATTGGAAGCCATGGGAGGTTATCAACTGGCCCAGGGAAGAGGTATAGAGTGAGAAAAGGAGAGGCCCAAGGACGGAGCCTTGGGGTACCCCAAAAGAAAGAGGAAGGGGAGCGGAGGAGATGGAGTTGTAAGTGACACTGATAGTGCGCTGAGATAGTTAGGAGGAGAACCAGGATAATGCAGAATCACGGAGGCCAAGGGAGTGTAATTTGCTGTGGAGCAGCAGGTAGTCAACTGTGTCAAAGGCAGCAGAGAGGTCTAAAAGTATGAGTATGGAGTAGTGGCCACTGGTTTTGGCAGTTATTAGGTCATTGGTGAGTTTTAGTAGGGCAGTTTCAGTAGAATGTTGTGGGCGGAAGCCAGACTGTAGGGGGTCGAGAAGGTTGTTGTCCGTGAGGTAGCGACTCATTTGGTCATGAACAAGGCGTTCGATGAGCTTGGAGGCAAACAGGAGCAGGGAGATAGGTCTTAAGTTATTCAAACAGGTGGGGTCTAGTGAGGGTTTTTTGAGTATGGGGGTAACCAGTGCATGTTTGAGCGGGGAAGGAAAGGTGCCGGAGGAGAGGGAGAGAGGTTGAAGATGTGGGTTAGGGAGTTGAGGATAGAGTGGGAAGGTGGTCGCAGTAATTGAGAGGGGACAGGGTCCAGGGGACATGTAGTGAGGTGGGCCATGGAGAGGAGTTTATCAACTTCTTCTGTGGTAACTGGGCAAAAGGAGGAGAGTATTGAGTGTGGTGTTGGACCTGATATGTTGGGTAGGGGAGGAATTTGAATGCTGGATATCTCCTTGCGAATTGTGTTGATTTTGCTATTGAAGTGGTTGGCAATATGTTGAGCGGTAAGCAAGTTGGTGGGTGGGGGCAGTGGGGGGTGAAGTAAGGAATTAAGGGTAGAAAAGAGTTGACAAGGTTTGGATGAGAGGGTTTTGATGAGAGTGTTGTAATAGGTTTGTTTAGTAGTGTGGAGGCAGGAATTGTATTTGAGAAGGGCATATTTGTAGAGGGTAAAATCTTGCAGGGATTTAGATTTACGCCATGCTCACTCAAGAGCACTGCTGTGTCTCTTGAGACTTCTGGTGTCGTCTGTTTGCCAGGGTTGTGGCAGATGGGGCCTGGTTCTGCGTGTAGAAAGAGGAGCAAGTACGTCTAGGGAGGATGACAACGTGGTGTTTTAGATGGAAGTGGTTAGGTCTGGGCAGGACAGGGGTGCGATTTTGTCATAAAGGCCATCAGTAGCAGAGTGAAGAAGGGAAGGTTTGAGGTTGCGAAGGTTCCTGCGGGTAGTGGTTTGTGGTTTGGCAGCATGGGATATAGGAGACAAGGAGAGTGTGAAATGGATAAGGTTGTGATCAGAGAGAGGAAAGGGTGCGTTGGAGAGATTGCAGGGAGTGCAGCAATGGGAGGATACAAGGTCGAGAGTGTTGCCGTTGGAGTGAGTGGTGGTTTGTGTCCATTGTATTAGGTTAAAAGAGGAGGTTAGGTTGAGTAGTTTAGAAGTGGTAGCATTATTAACATTGATTGGAATGTTAAAGTCACCTAGGATGATAGCAGGCACTTCAGATGAGAGAAAATAAGGTAGCCATGCAGAGAAGTCATCCAGAAATCGTGACACTGGTCCAGGAGGCCGATAAATGACTGCGACCCTCAGACAAGCTGGAGAGAAAAGACGAATGCAAGCTGTGGACAAAAGTTGTAATAAAAAGGAAAAAATCTGCTTTTTTTCAATTGTACCAGTGTTAGTTCTAAATCAAGTATTCCTGCACATTTTACTTTATTATTGGTCCCACTGTTAATGGAATTATCATTTTGTAACCCGAAACCTGGCTCCAGGAATTCAACACTACCTCTCCAGCTGCCCTGTCCCACAGTGGCCTTCTCTGGACTCACTCCACCAGACCCAGTGGACGAAAAGGAGGTGGTGTCGGACTTCTCCTCTCCCCACAGTGCACCTTCTAGGTACTTCCCACACCTCCCTCTCTTTCCCCCTGCTCTTTCAAAATGCACTGCATTCGTCTTTTCTCTCCAGCTTGTCTGAGGGTCGCAGTCATTTATCGGCCTCCTGGACCAGTGTCACGATTTCTGGATGACTTCTCTGCATGGCTACCTTATTTTCTCTCATCCGAAGTGCCTGCTATCATCCTAGGTGACTTTAACATTCCAATCAATGTTAATAATGCTACCACTTCTAAACTACTCAACCTAACCTCCTCTTTTAACCTAATACAATGGACACAAACCACCACTCACTCCAACGGCAACACTCTCGACCTTGTATCCTCCCATTGCTGCACTCCCTGCACCCCCCCTTTTATATTCACATAAGGAATTTTAGTGCAGAAGAAACATAGCTTGTCTCTTCTCCAATAAAAATCCTGTCTGTTTGCCATATTTTTTCCACTAAAATTTCACTTTAAGTAATGTTATCATCAAATCAATAGGCCTCTAACTGAAATGTAAAAATTGCTCTGGTCCATAAGGGGTATACAGGTGTGAAAACTGAACTGGCTAAAAATAATATATTATTTTGCCAATCATAGTATGCTCTGTGCAATGTTTGCATGTCCTCTTGCCCACACCGTATATGAAGGCAAATCATGTAAGACTCCTATATTACAGGGTAATCTGATTAACACAGAGTCTCGCTGACTCTTGTCTGCTTCTCAGCCATTAGTAAACAGGGCAGAGCAAAGCTCAACAGTCTATTACCTGTCAAGAATGCTCTTATCGTAGAATTCCAATTAGAATCCTATGCATTAATGAGCACTCTTCCTAAACAATCCCACTCCCCCTCAACATGCAAACTGCCATTCGAGCCAATTATGTCTTTGTTAGCACACTGTGTAGAGTACTATATAGAAAGACCTTCAAAAGCTCAAAATAAAGTACCCTACAATGGATACCTATAAATAATTCATGTTTGCAGTTTAGAAATAGCTCAGACAATCACATAGACATTATACATTATATACATAGCAGGATACACAAGTGCCAAACAACGTAACAAGTGAATAAAAGCATAAGAGAATAAATTAAATTGTAATTTTAAAAAGTATATCCATAATATTGCAGGAAACAAATACTTACAGCAGTGTTTAGGGGTGTAAAAAATGTTCCAAACTTGTATTCAGAGGTAAGCACACTGGCATAATTAAAATAAAAATAATCTAAACACTAGAATGAAATTACACTGATACTCCTTTTGCACACCAATGCACATTTTTTTAAACTGGATTTGGCAGAAAAATCCAGTGTTTATGGGATTATTTTAACCACTTGAGCCCCGCACCATTTGACTGGCCAAAGACCAGAGCATTTTTTGCGATTCGGCACTGCGTCGCTTTAACTGACAATTGCGCGGTCGTGTGACGTGGCTCCCAAACAAAATCGACGTCCTTTTTTTCCCCACAAATAGAGCTTTCTTTTGGTGGTATTTGTGGTTTTTAATTTTTGCGCTATAAACAAAAAAAGAGTGACAATTTTGAAAAAAACGCAATATTTTTTACTTTTTGCTATAATAAATATCCCCAAAAAATATATAAAAAAACATTTTTTTTTCCTCAGTTTAGGCCGATATGTATTCTTCTACATATTTTTGGTAAAAAAAAACCCACAATAAGCGTATATTGATTTGTTTGCTCAAAAGTTATAGCGTCTACAAAATAGGGGATAGTTTTATGGCATTTTTATTAATAACTTTTTTTTTACTAGTAATGGCGTGGATTAGCGATTTTTATCGTGACTGCGACATTATGGCGGACAGGTCGGACAATTTTGACACATTTTTGGGACCATTTCCATTAATAAAGCGATCAGTGCAATTAAAAATGCATTGATTACTGTAAAAATGTCACTGGCAGTGAAGGGGTTAACACTATGAGGCAGTGAAGGGGTTAATGTGTGTCCTAGGAAGTGTTCTAACGGAAGGGGGATGTGGACTGTGCTGGGAAACTAACAGATCGCCTGTTCATACTCTGTATGAACAGAGGATCTGTCAGTTCTCCGCTCAGAGAACAATCAAGACCGCCGGGCACTCGCATCGGCTTCGTGGGCGAGCAGGGGGCGCGCGCACATGCACCCTAGTGGCCGTCTATGGTACCGACGTACCATGATGCCGATTCGCCTGCCTGTGCCATTCTGCCGCAGTGTAACTGCGGCGGACGGTCGGCAAGCGGTTAATATGCGGTTAATATGCCCATGTGCATGCAGTCTTCCTCTATTACCAAATGACAACAAATGATAGCATTCATCTATGTAAACCTTTACCATTCCATCACCAATTCTGTGAACAGAGTGTTACTTTAAGGCCACATGCATACTAGTGCTTAAAGCGTAACTCCACTTTTGTTGAGAAAAACATTCCTCTCTGGGTGATCTATGTACATTGCAAGGATTATAACAAACTTTGTTGCAGATTCCTACCTTTAGTTATTCTGAAGAAATCACTGTCCGTTCCTCTGTGCTGAGTGAGTCTAATAGGAGTGGTTTCATAATTAGCCGTCAGCTGAGTAGGTGCTGGAGACTAAAGAGGACCTGCGCCCCTTTAGACATGTTCCTACCAGGAGTATCTCACCAAAAATGACATTTTTGTTGCAGGGGATGTCTGAAATCTGACTTGTATCTTAGGCAGACTTCTGGGGAAATTGGTGAGCCATTCAAGCAGGAAATTATGTTTCTGGGAGTGGGAAGTACACAGGCATGTACTGGCCATCAGGACTACTGGGAGATTCCCGGTGGGCCGATGGCTCAGTGGGCCAGTCAGGTGTGGTCCTGGAGCCGCTCCTCTCTGACAGTGAGTGATCGCAATTTCACTCCTGTCAGGAGGAGCAGCTTCTGTCATATGCTGGAGAGAGCATTAGGCGTTATGCTCCCTCCAGCCTGCAGGGGGAGATAGACCAACCCAACGGCAGACTTTCCTTCCTCTCTCCCCTATCACTTGTTATCACATGACTGGAGAGAGGAACAAGAAGCTGCCTTCAAAACTGTAAGTACATGTGGGAGGGGGAGGACACTCTGATGTGAAGTGGGCTGCTGGTGGGGACTCTGATGTGAAGTGGGCTGCTGGTGGGGACTCTGATGTGAAGGGCTTCTGATGGGGACACACTGATGTGAAGGGAGCTGCTGATTGGGACTCTCTGATGTAAGGGGGATGCTGTTGGGGACACTATGATGTAAGGGGGACGCTGTTGGGGACACTCTGATGTAAGGGGGACGCTGTTGGGGACACTCTGATGTAAGGGGGACGCTGTTGGGGACACTTTGATGTAAGGGGGATGCTGTTGGGGACACTCTGATGTATAGGGGGACACTGTTGGGGACACTCTGATGTAAGGGGGATGCTGTTGGGGACACTCTGATGTAAGGGGGACGCTGTTGGGGACACTCTGATGTAAGGGGGATGCTGTTGGGAACTCTCTGATGTAAGGAGGACGCTGTTGGGGACACTCTGATGTAAGGAGGACGCTGTTGGGGACACTCTGTTGTAAGGGGGACGCTGTTGGGGACACTCTGATGTAAGGGGGACACTCTGATGTAAGGGGGACGCTGTTGGGGACATTCTGATGTAAGGGGGACGCTGTTGGGGACTCTCTGATGTAAGGGGGACGCTGTTGGGGACACTCTGATGTAAGGGGGACGCTGTTGGGGACATTCTGATGTAAGGGGGACACTGTTGGGGACACTCTGATATAAGGGGGATGCTGTTGGGGACACTCAAAATTAAAGTGGGCCGGTCATGAGGAAGTCCAAATTTTTGTCCCAGTCCAGCCCTGTCAGTACATATTCTGTGTACAGAATATCTCCAGGTAGCCATATTGCATTTATAAACAGTAAATCACCCACGCTATATATGGTAATTAGTGAAAAAGTTGCTGTTGGTGTTCATGACATAAGTCAAAAATGTGGAAGAAAATGGAAATATCACAGTGCAAACAAAGTAGTAGTAAAGTGATAGTCCTAATATAGAGTAAATGTGCAAAAAACACAATAAATTAGTGAAATTTCATAAACAAGCATGTAGCCAGTGAAAATTCTAAAATGTGCAAAAATGCATATTTACAACTCCAATTATGAAATGCTTTACCAAGTGCTAGGCTTGAACTAAATGTGCCCAAAAAACAATACAAAAATTGAGATTTATAAACAAGCAGGTTGCCAGTGAAAGTTCAAATAAATGTGCAAAAAACATATATATAGTTCCAATTGCAAAATTTCTTTCCCAAGTGCTGCTGTGCTGACAATTCATAAAGTGCTGAAATGATTGATATCCACACAGGTGCCAACGTGCTCCAAACCCCCCCTTTGTGGTTAGACTCACCAGATCCAATGGACCCCTCAAGCAATACTGCATTGTGGGCATACATGCTAACTGTCCAGAATCCGGTCTATGCGTTTCCTGGGAAATGTCTGGGGAAATCCCTGTTTTCCCATTTCTTCGCCACCGCTAGATGTCTATGGCCGGCAGAGAATAAATTGTCTCTGCCGGTCGCCATTTTACAGAAGACCAGAAGTAACAGGTCACTCGCTGATGGGAACAAACAAGAGGCGGAGCCGGCCGGGTGGCTGCCAATAGGAATTGAGCTGCCGCCAACCCCCCGCACTGGGGACCTTGCAGGAGTACAAAGTCTCTAACATCCACCAGCTCTGTGATGTCGTCATGGAGAAGTGGAAGAGGACTCCAGTGGCAACCTGTGAAGCTCTGGTGAACTCCATGCCCAAGAGGGTTAAGGCAGTGCTGGAAAATAATGGTGGCCACACAAAATATTGACACTTTGGCCCCAATTTGGACATTCTCACTTAGGGGTGTACTCACTTTTGTTGCCAGCGGTTTAGACATTAATGGCTGTGTGTTGAGTTATTTTGAAGCAAACTCAAATTTACACTGTTATACAAGCTGTACACTCACTACTTTACATTGTAGCAAAGTGTCATTTCTACAGTGTTGTCACATGAAAAGATAAAATATTTACAAAAATGTGAGGGGTGTACTCACTTTTGTGAGATACTGTGTGTGTATATATATATATATATATATATATATATATATATATATAACAGGGCTTTTTTTCAGCAGGAACTAGGGGGAACTCAGTTCCACCACCTCTGGCTCGGGTCTTCTGCTCCCTGCTCACCACTATCACTTGGTAACACTGAAGTCCAGCTTCTGCGCTTACAAGTGGTAGCTTATCTCAGGTGCCCAGGGTTCAGTGCAGTCATAGGCAGGAGAGGGTAGGTGGTAGGCTGCACCCTCTGTGGTCTCCATTTTTTCCCTGGTGAACAGTTGTTGATGCTCCTACTGCATGATCTCCCTTGCAAGTGACTGTAGTATAGTATAGTATGCTGGGAGGTACTACAGCCGGATAGGTGTTTCAGCTTAATATTGCAACAAAGGTAAGACATACGACAGATGGTAGAGCTTTTAACCTCCCTGGCGGTATGATTCTATCTGGAATTTTGTGCTGAAAGCGGTACAATTATTTTGCATGGAAATTTGATGCTATGTATTATAGGCCTGCAATTCTTAGTAATTACTTACTTAAACCTGACCAAACAAGACTCTAGTAGACATCCCAGATGTGATAAAGTTTGAAACACAAAATCATGATTTTAAATTTTTAAATAATATAATTTTATTCAATAATGTAATACAAACTAAAGAAATTTGTCAGACAAAGAAAATTCAATAAACATCCTGAGTGTGATAAATTTTAAAGCAAGGTACAGCACACAGTCCCACGTCACAATCCGGACAATAGAACCTGCTTTCTTTTCTGATTTTTTTTCCCTTGTTATCTCTGCGTGAACAGCAAACCACGCACATCCTGGTAGGTGATGCCTTTTTTGCGGTTGGCGGTATATAGTCCATAAAGTGCCGACCTGTTAGGCGTTCTGGGTTGGCAACACCAACAGCACGTCGTCCAGGTCTGTTCACATCTACTGATGGCATCTGGTGTTTGGCAAAAATCTGCTCAGCTACCTTCCAGATAAAATCTGCATGAACAAGAGGCCTGTCACTCCCTGCTCGGTACAAGATGTAAGCGTTCCAAAGGCATTGTTCCAGAAGATGCCTGAAAATCTTTTTGTAATATTTTTTCTGCTGTTTCCGCATAGTCGGATAAAAGGTCATTGCCTGATCGGCTCGGTCGACACCTCCCATAGTGCAATTATAGTCTATCACGCCTTGCGGCTTCAGCACATCTTTCCCACCTTTTGTGTGGACCATGGCAGTGGAGGTATTGTGCACAGTGCTCATGAGACACACGTCTTTCTTGTCTCGCCAACGTATTGCCATCATCTTACCCTTCTGCCAGGCAACCATTTCTCCGGGTTTTAGTTTTTTCTTTCCAAACATAGATGGCATGTCACGTCTGTTAGGCCTAACTGTACCATAGGCATCAGTCTTGTTTTGGATCAAAACCTCAAACAGTTCCGGCAACGTATAGAAATTGTCCATGGTCACACAATATCCCTGGTTCAGTAATGGCTCCAGCAGTGTAAGGATAGATGATGTGGCCATCCCATAGTTGCTGTACCTGGGGTTGAACTTCGTGCCTTTACCGGTGTAAATGACCGAGTTCCATATGTACCCGGTGGATGACTCGCAGAGCATGTATGATTTGATGCCAAACCGCGCTCTTTTGGATGCAATATACTGGATCCAGCTTAGGCGTCCTTTGTAGGCCATCAAACTCTCATCCACGCTAATGTCCCTTTCTGGCACGTAGGCCCGCTGGAAATTGTTCCCAATAATTTGGCATACCTCCCAGATTTTTTTTTAGCTTGGGCGCAGGATGCGTGGCCTCATCAAACTCTTCATTGTTAGTGAAGTGAAAATATTTCATGATGAGGGAAAAACGGTATTCGGACATCACAATACCAAAAAACGGAGTGGCCAATAATTTGTTGGTGGTCCAGTACCATTTCTGGCGTGGTTTCCCCACCACCCCCTGAAGAATAATGAGTCCGAGAAACAGCCAGATGTCCTCTTTAGTCAACGGTTCCCACCTTCTGCTTCGGGAAAACCTGGCATGCAGATTGCTGCTGTTGGTAGCGATTTGTCTCTATGACAATTTTTTCAATTACCTCCTCTGTGAGAAATAATTGCAGGTATGCCAGAGGGTTGTCACGCTCAACTTCGACCTTCATCCCAGGTGATCCAGTGAAGGGAAATCTTGGGGGTGCTACCTGGTCCGTATCGCACTCAATAGGGCACCAAGTGCGCACATCGCTGATGTCAGGTGCAGGATCATCACCGCTGTCATCGCTGTCACTTGTCAGATCAGTGTCAGACGACAAATCTCCCCACGACTCACTATCGCTGAGTTCTGGGAGCAACTCCATGTCGCTGTCGCTGTCGCTGTCATTCAACTGCTCCAAAGGCGATTTTGTAGCGAAATGGCGCTTTTTGGATTCCATCTTCTCAATATTTTATTGGAGGCAAGGGGCACTGGGGCAAGGGGCACTGTATCAGTGAGATCTGAGATGATACAATGTAATCCTCTCAGATTACACTGTATCACCTCTTTTTATTTGTGTGTTATTGTGTATGAACTTTTTGAATTTCCCGCCCAGTTCCGCTCCCGTGCGCCGCTGCTGCTCGCAGGGAACGGAACTAGGAAGTGAGATGCGGTGATCGCGCTGGCGATCACAGCGGAGCACAGCCGAGGACAGTGAAGGGCATCGCTGGAACCCAGGAGAAGGTAAGGGCTCCGCTAGATGCTCTGCAATGTTACCCCGAGCGTGACTCAAGGTTACCGCTCCTGACAGTAAAAGTCAGACCCGAGTCACGCTTGGGATTACCGCCAAGGTGGTTAAGGAGGGGGAAAATAAGGGCAGTGGAGGGAGGGGGTTGTATGCAGAGGGAAGAGCTACTATTTGATGCCATTTGGCAGGTATGTGTGTGTGACGGCCATGGTTGAGTTCCTGCACCTATTCTCTGACAAAAAAAGCCCTGTATATATATATATATATATATATATATATATATATATATATATATATATATATATATATCAATTATATTTTATAGACATATTACATTAATTAATGTTTACTTGTGTCGTTTTTCGATTATTATCGCTAGGAAAATGACACATTAATGTCCCCATCAAGATTGCCTGTGGCTAGACCCAGCAAAAGAAGGAATATGGAGGAAGCTGCTGAATCATTTTTAGTACAGGCTTCCGAATCAATGAAAAAAAAAACATGATGAGTGCGATGGATTCAGAATAATAACTGCTAATAAATTGTGTATTATGTCTGAAGAGCAGAGACAAATGGTGGAGTGCCTGTTGGTAAAGGTACTAAATAAAGGCGTCAGAGGTGAGATTACTGGCAACACCTGCATTTCAGAACACCCAGTTCCGGTTTCAAATCCACCTCCACCACCACCAACACATCACCACACGTCACACTGCATCACCCCTGATGGACCAAACCCATCATGGTCCCATGACTATCGCTACACAAATTTGTAGGTTTTTTTTGTTTCAATGTGTTCTTTTCATTGTTGTTCATGTAGGCCTGATAACCAGTATCTTCATTTTCATCTCCGTTTGAGATTACTATTGATTTTGTTCTATTTTTTTGCATTATTTTGGGTTACATTATTTTTTTAAGAAGAAGAACAAAATAGAATATATAAGCAAGGCTATACAGATATGTTGTATTGTATTTAATTGTATTGTATAACATTCAGGCATGGAGTTCTCCAGGCTTTAGCAATAGTTTGGCTTGTGGCAAAAAAAAGAAAAGATTTTCTGTCGGGTCTCATATGTGGTTTATTTATGAATATATATATATACACACACATACTCCTATCACTCGCTCTCTCTCTCTTTATATATTTATATATTTATATATATATATATATATATATCCTATATATCTAAACACACCTCTGTCTCTCTATATAGAGAGAGATAGATGTGTATATGCATGTATATGTAGCAATAACTCTCGGCGGAGCTGCTGGTTTAAAGCGGGCCTGTCCTCTTATCTCTTTACCCCTCTTAAATTGTTCAATCCCCTTGGCACAGCTGTAGTGCAGTGTTGTAATAATATGAGTATTGACTTTAACCCACAGTATACATTTACATTTATATTTACCTCTACTTGGGTGTCTGTAGCTCCACCTGCAGGAGAAATAACAACACTGCACACAAACTTCAATAATAACCAGAAATAACTTCTTTCTTTGAATAAGTAGTATATTTATATAAAGGGTTATTACAATGACTACACTATCACACCAACGTAGTGTAATAGTATAGTAAATAATTATAACAATTGGTAACATACACAAATATACCTAACTGTATATATCTATACTAGGGAGCTCCCCCTGCTCTAAACGGTAAAGTCACTATACTTAGTAAATAAATGCAGAGCCCTGCAATAAAAAAAATAGTCTTGACATCTTCAGTCTTCGCTAGCTAAGAACTTGTAATTGTAATCCACAAGGGGTTCCTCTTGGGTGTTGCGCAGTGTAAGGTAACACACTTATGCCCCGTACACACGGTCGGATTTTCCGATGGACAATGTCCGATCGGAGCGTGTTGTTGGAAATTCCGACCGTGTGTGGGCGCCATCGGACATTTTCCATCGGATTTTCCGACATACAAAGTTGGACAGCAGGAGATAAAATTTTCCGACAACAAAATCCGATCGCGTCAATTCCGACCGTGTGTGGCCTGTTCCGACGCACAAAGTGCCACGCATGCTCAGAAGAAATTCCGACACGGGACAGCTCGTTCTGGTAAACTTAGCGTTCGCAATGGATACAGCACTTTCGTCACGCTGCAATGTTCAAAATGGTTTAATACAGCGCACTCTCTTCTTCTTTATAATGTGACAAGAATTAAGTAGTTTTGATGCTCATATTCACACACACTTCTCACAAACTTCTTTCGTTACTATTTATCGGGATTCCCTCAATATATTTTGATTTCTCACATCTGACAACATAATTTTTTTTTTTTTTTTTTTTACTTTAATGTAGAATCTTTTTTTGTGTTTCTCTTTTTTAATTTTTTTTTTTGGTGATTTTGATTTGTACTCCCGAAAATGTTTGTGTGTTTTTTGTGACAAGTTCCCACAACACCATTGATATGTTGTTCTATTTAATCTGTAGGAGATTGTTTGGTGTTGTTGTCCCTTGTTAATTTAACATTGTACTTTAGAAATGTACCTGAATCGTCACCAACAAACGGTCCTTTTTGGATGAAAACACACACAGGAGAGTAGAATTTACCTTAAAAATTTTATTAAGGGGTCACAACTATAAGCAAAGTGGGAGGCAACGCTGGAGAAACTGCAGAAGTGGGTGAAGCCTTGGACCCCCAGGGCAGACATCAATTATTTAAAAGCAAAATTGGTGGCCTGAGGAGTCCATATCTAAGGGAGGGCAATCTGGTTCAGAAGTCACAGAGATCCGGAAAGCAGCAGATGACATCTGTGTCCCCAGGCTGTGGACATACAAGAGACTGCAGCTTTTGTCAGACCAGACTGAACCCAGGGTCATCACTCTTTGGTCTTCCTTCCACGCCTCCTTCCAGCCTTTGGCTGTGGTGGTGGAGTTGTGGCAGCAGGAGGAGGAGGAGGATCGTCCATCTCAATGACATCCGTCTTGTGTGTCGGTTCCCCACTCTCCCCCTTACGTAGGACTTTATAAATCAGGTCCTCAGAGATCTTGCGTTGGCCCTCCTGCATGCCCTGCAATTTGGGGGCAGCCATGCAGGCAAAGGCCTCTTCAGGACTGGGGAAGGCTCTGAGGGACGCAGAAGCCTCCTGGATCAGCCTGTATGCTGAATCCTGCACAGGACTGGGAGTGGCCTTCCTGGCCCTTTTGTATGGAAGGCGGAGGGGAGGGACCTGAGACTCAGTCAGGCTGCGACTGGTCCCAGGCTTCTCTTGGCTGACACTTAGCCCCGCCTCCTCCTGGCTGCCACTAATCCCCGCCTCCTCCTGGCTGACACTAATAATCCCCGCCTCCTCCTGACTGCCACATTCCACAGCCTCCTCCTGGCTGAGGTCTTCCTGTGTATGAAAAAGGGACATAGTTTTAGTTTTTTTTACATCAATCACACACAATTTTCACCTCCTGACTGCTGCAAATTCAATGTTAACAAATATAACAGACTATCCTTCTGAGCCCAGCATTTTGCATTCTTGTCCCAATTTTGGGTGCCCACTACTGTCTATTGATATGTAAAACACTTTTTTTAATCAGCAATTAATGATCAATAATAACATCTAGTAAACATCATTTATTTATTGCGCAGAAATCTGTCGAAGAATGCTATACCTGACTCCAGCTGGGCTCCTCCACTTCTTCCTGGCTGGAAGGCCCAGGTTGGACATCGGAAGCCTCAGCTGGGGTGGAAGGAAGCGTGGAAGGAAGAGTGGAGAGGGATACCCTGACTTCAGTGTGGTCTGACAGAAATCGCAGTCTCTCATAGTACCACAGCCTGGGGACATAAACGTCATCTGCTGCAGCTCCGGATCTCTGGGAATCTGTGACCTTCTTGCGCTCCCTAAGATAAGTGCTCCTCAGGCCACCAATTTTAGCTTTTAAATAAGGGATGGTTGCTGTGGGGACCACCGGCTTCACCAACTCCAGCAGTTTCTCCAGCGCTGCCTGCCTCTTTTGTTTGTGGTTATAGTGGGGGTGTCTCACTTGCCACAGACAGGGCAGCTCCCTGTACTTGTCAATAAACAGGGGCAGGAAATTGTGGTCGTTGAACCCATCCATTTTCTCTGCAAGACACAACACAAGACAAACCCTAATGTCAGGCCAAACTCCCCTAATCTTGTTACAATATAGGCTTCAATTTCGAAGCAGTATAGGCCCAAGTTTAGATCCTACCTTCGTTAGCACGATCGGCGTCTCCGATGCTCCTTCCTCCGCTCACAGATCGTACGTAAGACGCGTGCGTTACGATTTATACACACTGCGCATGCGTATAACTCCGCCCGCCCCTGACGTTCTTTCTATTCTATTCCCCGCCCCCTTTTGTTCGGCGCAGTGGAGGAAGAGCACATGGCGGAGACACAGCAGGATCGTGCTAAGTACAGCAACCAGGAGGAGGAGGGGGAGGAAAGGCCGGAGCCTGAAACGTCCCGATCCAGAAGGAGATTAAAGGACTCAAATATGTCCTTTGGGGAGATGTTGGAGATGGTGGACATCCTGAAGAAGGCCGACTATGATGGAAAGTATGGGCCTTACCCCAACCCCAATGTCCGAAAGGCCAAGATCATGGCGAAAGTGGTCAGAAGTCTGCAGTGGAAATTCAGGGTACGACGATCGAAAGATCAGGTCAGGAAGTGGTGGTCGGACCTGAAATTACGAGAACATGAGCAGTACAGAAAGATCCGGAGAGTGCTGCAAAAAAGTAAGTAGTTGTGCTGTGTTCCTATTCTTTTTGTGTTTATTACGTTCGTGCTGCTCCATGTGCTTTTAGGAACTGTTGTACAGTTTAAAATGGCAACTTTCATGTTCATGGGCACATTATTCGTTCGGATCACACATTTTTATTTCGGACTATAAAATAGCATTGTTTAGGCCATATGCATTTGGCCACCATTTTGACGCCCTATACTTGTCTTCAAAGAATTGGGTTGTGTAGATGGCTTTGTTACTAGAATGAAATGCAAACTAGATTGTGTGTAAGGAGAGGACACTGAGCAGCTGTTTTAACATCTGGACACTGGAGCACTAGTGTGGGACACAAGAACACCATTTTTATTAGGGGGGGCACACAGGTGCTCCAGTGTATACTATAGGGGGGTCTCCATCTGTGAAGCTTGTACTAAACAGGTAATGTATTGCAGGTTGACAAAGGACACTAAAAAAGCTACATCTTGGAACTCTGCTAAAATAGACAATTGTACCCCACTTCCAAGCAATGTTTCCTATTTCTAGTTCTGCCATCAAATATCTGTGTGCTAATTATACCATTTTTGTTTTACATAGGGGAGAAAAGACTCGGAGGACACCCCTCATCCCAGGAGACCAGAGACCCCCCACCTCTGGAAGAAGGGGAAATCCACCCAACACAAGATGAGCAGGAGGAAGAAGACGTGGTGGAAGTAGTCACCACAACAGGTGAGTGTCTGCGACCACAGGCTCAGATAAGAGATGGATGGCGGCATTTTTTTTAGACCTAATTTATTTTGGGTTTCCTCTCTTTTTAGGTGATCGTGAGGTTGTGGATGAAGATCCTTTCACATCAGAAAGTGCCCAGATCATGATCGGGGAGATCATGGGGTGTAATTTACAATTGGAAAACATCAAGCAAAATATCAATGATGTTATTCCAAAATATAAAAACATCATTGATGTTTTGGGGCGAGTTTAAAACCCCTCCAAATCACTTTCTTCTTTTGTCTGCTACAATGTGCGAAATGTTTTTGTGATTTTTTCCAAAGCCAAATTTGGAGGATGCACACAGTGTGTCAACATGTGCTATCTGCCATCACGGGAGATCAATGGACGCGTTTTGGGGGTGCAACCCCTTCCTCAATTATAAAGTAGCTGTGAGGAAGGGCTTTCTCCCCCAAAACACGTCCCTTGATCCCCCGTGATGGCAGATAGCACATGTTGACATTGTGAAATTTGTGTGCATCTTCCAAATTTGGCTTTTCCAGGGGTGATTTCCCCCCATCTGAACGCAATATCAAACACAGTTCCTAAATACTCATGTCTGCTATTGCCTTCAAGTTCTACCAAATGTGAACTTTGTAAGATCAAGATTTGTGTCTTTCTTGTGGGTTTTACACAGGCCTGTTTTCTATAAAATGCACATTTTTATTTTGGATAATGACACCACAAAAATTGGTATACAACAAACATCTTGGTTTGTCAGAAAAACCTTTGGTAAATGCACATGTGATTGTGCAGGTATTAAAAAGATTGCTCATAAAAAATGTGTGGATTATTGTCTCAACGCTACAACACTTTTGGGGTGATGTAATTGTTGTTTTATGAGAAAATGGGGGTAATTTCCTAAGGGCAAATCCACTTTGCACTACAAGTGCAGTTTCAGTGCAGTTGCAAGTGCACTTGTAGTGAAAAGTGTCTTTGCATTTAGTAAATAACAGCCAACAGTGCTTTGTATAAGGTTACACAATCACGACATTTTCTGCACTCCACACATTTCTGTCAGGGTCAGCTAAAACAAACACAAGCAGTAAATGTCCACAAAGAAGAGCCTGGGGGGAGATGCCTGTCGAGAACTTGAGGTCCTGCAGACTTCTCCCTGTGGCCAAATACCGCAAGGTAGCGACGAGCCTCTGCTCCGAAGTGATGGCTTGCCTCATGCAGGTATCCTGACTGCTGATATAAGGGGTCAGCGAAGCCAACAAACGGTGAAACACGGGGTCCGTCATCCTGAGAAAGTTCCTGAAATCATCAGGATTATTCTCACGGATCTCACGGAGCAAAGGCATATGACAGAACTGGTCACGCTGAAGCAACCAATTCTTGGTCCATGAACTCCTCCCCACCCTGTTCATGGACTGGACTTGTGTCAAGGTCAGGGCCCCACACCAAGCCCCAGCACAGCACGAACTCTACGAGGAGTACGCATACGAAACATGGCTAGAAAACGGTCGGCTGCTCAGAACAAAGTAACAGAACGCACTGAAGAACAGCAAGGCCTGTGAAGAGCGACCTGAAAAACAGCAACGAGCAGGCAAGATCACACAGAAAACTCCGATACGAACTGACTGCACGCACTGAAGAGCAGATACAAACCCACAAGCACAAACTGAACGGCAGAAAACGATCTGAAAGCCACGAGTCTGAAAAAGCACGAATCGTCTCTCACCAAACTTTTACTAACACGAGATTAGCAAAAGGAGCCCAAAGGCTGCCGCGCTTGGTTCTGAACTGGCCTTTTCTAGTCTCGTCGTACATGGTGTACGTGACCGCGTGGTTGTCGATCGGAAATTCCGACAACTTTGTGCGACCGTGTGTAGGCAAAACAAGTTTGAGCCAACATCCGTCGGAAAAAATCCTAGGATTTTGTTGTCGGAATGTCCGAACAAAGTCCGACCGTGTGTACGGGGCATTAGGCAGTTATAATCCGGCAGACTGACTAAGTGTTCTCATATGAAGAAGACAAACATCTAGCATCCGCTCTTGATTACTGAAGTCTATGCAGATGTACTGTTTTCCAACTTAACTTGTTCTGTGGGACTATCAGTCCCAGCAACACTCTGTAACAGTTCTAAGTGTGTGTGTAGTATTAAACAAACTTCCGGGTGTTAACCCTCTCACCACACGGGATCCAGGCAGATGGATGTCTCCGTTTCAGCAGTTCTCAGTCCATATGGAGGCACCACCACACCGTCACACTGTTCCGTTCACTAACGACCAGGAGTCCTCGGTTACCTCCCCACGGGTCTCCGGAACGATCACTTCTGCTGCTCCAACACACTGTGATAGGACGGCAAGATCCTTGCAGCTGCTCCGCTCCTTCTCAAAGTAGGCCGCAACCCTTTGGGACACACACACCCACAGAGTCACTGCTGGCAGGCCACGCATCCCAGGAACAAGAGAACTAAGATGGCCGCTCCCGGTCCTTTTATATCCGCCCACAATGCAGTTCAGTTCAACACTTGTCCAGGAGCATTGTGGGTAGGTCACGGCTAAAGTTCCGAAGTAAACAATCAATCACTTCCATGTCACTTCACTTAATCATGAAACGTAAAAGTATTGTACCTTTTCAATTATCCACAAGATGGCACTATAACAACTTATGTACTGCATAACACACATATGGCTAAAAACAACAGTTGTCAGCGCTACAAACTCCCCCTGCTTTAAATCTTTGGTCCCCAAAGATATGTAAGACCTTGTTCCTGCTGCACATCTTAGCTTCTAAACGAGTGCACAGGACCGACAGAGGAGCCTCCCTCCAATTCTCAGGTGTTGAAAAGCTACTCTGTGTACCCACAACTGTCACCTTAGTATCAGATACAGGTGTGCCAAGGGGTGAAACAGGGCTCTCATTGTCCAGATTAACTGAGGAGGAACAAGGCTCATCCACATTCCTTTTGCTGGTAACCTTTGTTGTTTCAGAACACTTGCCCAAAGTATCTTAGGTTAGTCTCTTGGGTGGGCGAATGTTCCTCTTTCCCCTTTGTTCTTTTGGTGTGTCCTCTATTTCTGGATGGACACTATTCTCTTCTACTTCGGTGGGAGATAAACACTTCTCAGCTCTTTCGGACAATAGCACAAACTCTGAAGCTTCTGGCCTAAGGGCCTCACTACCCTCTTTGGTTGTTGGTGATGAAACACTCTCTTCAGCTTCGGGTATATTAGATGACCACAACCAGCTAATGTCCATCTCTCCCTCCTCATGTCTGCAGTTGTCAAAGGCCCAGACTGGGACCTAGTTACAGGCCGTTGTGCAACTTCTGATGTAGATGATGACTCCTCCTCGGGAATTATCCTGACTGCATCAGTAAGGGGCAAAAGGTGATTCCGATGCCAAGTCTTAATTGGTCCAGCACTTTCTTCTGGTCTGATTTCGAAGACTAGAAGTCCTGGGAGCTGTTTACAAACAATGTATGGCTGTGACCTCCAGCGATTCGCCAGCTTGTGTTTCCCAGGAATGCCTAAATTCCTTAATAGGACTCGGTCACCAGGTTGTAGATCTTGAATCCTCACTTTGAGGTCAAAGTTTCTTTTATTTCTACTCCCTCTGCTGTCTGACATAGTCTGAGCCTTCTCATAAGCAATCTTCAGACTCTTCCTCAGCCTGTTTGCATATTCTTGGTGAGAGGTCTCTGAGGTGTGGTCCAGAGAAGTTCTCAAAGCCAGGTCCACTGGTAATCTAGCCTCTCGCCCAAACATCAGCCGATAAGGTGAGTATCCTGTGACATCACTCTTGGTGCTGTTATATGCATGCACTAAAGCGGCAATATGCTTACTCCAGTTGGGCTTTTGCTCAGAGGTTAGTGTCCCCAACATATTAAGAAGCGTTCTATTAAACCTTTCCGGCTGAGGGTCTCCTTGCGGATTATAGGGTGTAGTTCTGGACTTTTGAATTCCCAATAGATCCAGCAATCTCCTGATGAGTGTACTCTCAAAGTCCCTTCCTTGATCTGAGTGGATCCTCTGTGGTAAGCCGTAATGGACGAAGAACTTCTTCACTAATGTCTTTGCCACTGTGACTTACTTCTGATCTTTCGTGGAGAAAGCTTGAGCATATCTGGTAAAATGGTCTGTGACTACCAGGATATTTCCTTGCCCACTCAAGTCAGATTCTAAGCACAGGAAATCTATGCAAACTAGATCCATGGGACCTTGGCTTGATAAATGTCCCATTGGGGCTGCCCTTTGCTGCAGAGTCTTTCTCTGGATACACCTATGGCAGGAGTGACAGTAACTCTCCACTTCTTTACTCATGTAAGGCCAGTAGAATCTATCTCTTATCAATTGAAAAGTTCTTTCTGACCCCAAATGTCCATGACAATCATGTAGAGCGATTAACACGGTCTCTCTGTGCTTCTCTGGCAGAAACAGCTGCCACTTCTCCTCCGGATCTTTAGAGGGGCCCCTTCGGTAGACCACCCCTTGCAACAACTGCAACCGATCCCCCTCTTTGTGTAACAACTGAGCTTCTTTTCGGGCGCTTCTCAAAAGCAAATCAGGGTGTTTACCCTCCAGAGCTTCCAATACCAAGCTGCAGAGTGGATCTTCTTGTTGATCTTTCGAAAGATCTTTTCTTGATAACTTGGGTAAACCCTCTGCAGCAATCTGGGAGACATTACAGTAATACCTGGGTACTCCTGCTGTAGTCACTCCAATCTCTTCAGCTCTGGTTCCACCTTTCTTCTGCTTAACTGCTCCTTCACAAAGGGCTCTTACCCCTTCAGGGGCAAGTTGAGACCAATCCTCTTGGGAGCTCAGGGGACTGTGGGGTCTTCTTGACAGTGCATCCGCATCTCTGTTGCCTACTCCCGGTTGGTATTTCAGGCTGAAGGAGAATGTTGAGAGAGCAGCCAACCACCTATGGCCTGTGGCATCCAATTTTGTGGTGGTAAGTAAGTATGTGAGGGGATTGTTATCTGTTTTAACTACAAATTCGGCACCATACAGATAATCTCTAAGCTTGTCTACCACAACCCACTTCAAGGCCGGAAAATAAAGTTTATGAGTTGGGTAGTTCTTCTCAGCAGGAGACAGGCTCCGGTTCACATAAGCAACAGGCCTCAAATGTCCATTATGATCCTGGTAGAGTACTCCGCCCAGCCCATCTCGGCTGGCATCCACATTCAGTTCATAGGGCTTGGTAGGATCCGCATAAGCTAACACTGGAGCAGTTGTAAGGCTTTTCTTCAACTGACTGAATGTCTCTTCACATTCTTGAGTCCACTGATCCAGGATAGATTCCCTTTTCTTCTGGGGCCCTGCTTTTTGTCTCCCAGGTTTCTCTGAATCCACATCAGCCTCTTCCTGATTCTTCAGTAGTTCTGTAAGTGGGTGGGCTATCTTTGCGAACCCCTCCACAAACCTCCAGTAGTAGGAGCAGAATCCTAGGAATGACCTGAGCTCAGTCACATTCGTGGGCCTTGGCCAAGAGGTAACAGCTTCCAATTTCTCAGGGTCAGTGGCTATCCCATCTTCGGACACAATGTGTCCCAAATAGTTCACTGAAGATTGATAAAACTGACATTTCTCCATGGAGAGTTTCAAGCCCTCATCATGTAATCCCCTCAGAACCTTTTCCAGTCGCTCTTCATGCTCTTCAAGAGTTCAGCCAAAGACTATGATATCGTCTAAGTATACTAAGACCTCAATCAAGTTCATGTCACCTACTGTCTTCTCCATGAGCCGCTGGAAAGTTGCTGGGGCCCCAGACAGACCTTGTGGCATCCGGTTGAATTCATAGAACCCCATGGGGGTGATGAAAGCAGTCTTCTCCTTATCCTCAGGAATCATGGGGATCTGATAATAGCCACTCTTCAAATCTAATACACTGAACCACTTCACCCCTGACAGGCTCTGTAGGGCATCTTCTATACGGGGGGTAGTGTATTGATCAGGAATGGTCCGTCGGTTCAGAGTCCTGTAGTCGATACACAGCCGGAGTGACCCATTTTTCTTCCTCACTACCACTATCGGAGAGGCGTATGGACTCCTGGACTCCCTGATAATCCCAGTCCTTTTCAGCTCAGCCAGCTGTTCTCGGAGGTCTTCAAGATCTCCCAGTGGGATCCTCCTGACCCTTTCCCGAAAAGGTTTGTCTTCTTCCAGCCGGATCTTGTGCTCTGCACTCTTGGCATACCCCACATCAAACTCGCTCTTTGAGAAAATTTCTTTCCATCTCATGAGCTGGGCCTTGGCCCTCTCCATCCATGCAGGCGTAAGGGAGGAGTTTTCCGGGTAAAAATTCTCTATGGGAATCTCCTCTTCTGGCCCCCTTTCCACATCTCTTGGCAAAACCGGGGTTGCTTGATTTGCCTGCCCAAGTAATATTCTTGCTGGTATCTTCACAGGCAGGGCTGTCGTGTTCCGAACACTGACTGAGACTCTCCCCTTGCTTCTCTTAAGTGCCTTAGTGGATAACACTTTTGGGACTATCTCCAGACCCACATCTTCTTCCTGAGTGTCCATCTCCAAGACAATGAAAGGCCCAGGTTGTCTCCAACTCAACTTGACAGAGGCTCTCATGCATACCACTTCACCTGGTTGTAGCAGTTCTTCACCTCGATCCACATGCCAAACTTTCCCCACCCCTTCTGTTGGGGCCTTTTGTTCATTTACTATGTTCTTGTACACTTGGGTTAGCATGGGATGCACCTTCATGGCCGGGGCACTTTCCTTCTGTACAAGCGGTGTCAGGAGTCTTCTGACCAGATCAGTATTCGTTCCGATGATAAGGGAACTTTTATGAGCCCCAGGGGGCCGAGGACACACAACCGCCAGGGTGTCAAAAGTCTCCGCCTTGCCGGCCACACTCGGGTCAAAGGTAAGTTTGATAGGGATATATCCCTCATAAGGAAAGTTCTGGGTACCTAGACCCCATATCTCCATGTCACAGAACGTCCCACACTCCGCTTGAGTGCTTCCGTCATATACCACTTCCTGCCAGTCTGTATACAGATATCAGATATTCCAACCTCTCTGAGCACAAGTTCTGGGTACCTAGACCCCATATCTCCAATTCTTCCAATTTTTGCAGGGGCAGATGCTTGAGATGCTTCATGTAGAAATCTTTGTATAACAAGGTCACTTGAGCTCCGGTATCCAATAGTGCCTTAGCTTAGATTCCTTCTACCTGTATTGGGATAATCGGAGAGGGTCCCACTAAGTTGTGAGGAAATTGACCCTGAGTATTCTGCTTCTTCTGCCTACTAGAGCGCATCTTGACTCCTCGCGTCCATGGACGCTTACTCAACTTCATTCCTCCCTTTACTCTCAAAACTTTGGGAACTTGGGTTTCGTTGGAGTTGGCGACAGTTACAGGGCGCCCAGCTGACTCCTTCACTGGGGCCCTCGGAAGTTTTCCGCCAGCTTTTGGCGTTGTACTGCTGCCCTTGGACTTGGGCACATGTTCCCAAAGTGTCCAACCCCTCCACAGTTGAAACAAAGTCCAGATCGGCTTCTGAAGGTGGAGTCTGATACTCTCTTCAAGTTTCTTGTCTCCATTGGGTGGACTTGGGGGTCTCGTGGTCAGCAAAGCCATCATTTCCATTAACTGAGCCACCTGAGTCTTAAGAAGCTCAATCTGGGGATCATCCTCCATTACATTAACTGTTCGGACCCCAACAGTGTGCTTTGGTTCTTGAATGTTCTCCTTTTTCCATTCTAGAATAGCCTCTTCTTCCCTTACAATCCGAATTAGATCGGGGTTCTTCAATATGCCTCCATCTTGGCGAGTTCTTAACTGGAGGGTGATGGGGTCCAAAAGCTGGGCACCCCTTAAGACTTGTTTGGCTCGAATTTCATCCACCTTACAAGGTTCTAATCCCTTCTTCAGTAATATCTGGTGAATAACCTTGTCCAGTCGTCTCATATGTTCCGACAACTTTTCTCCAGTTTCCTGATAGGTGTGTTCTAATTGGTAAATTAGGTCAGAAACCTTTTCAGTACGTCCAAACACATCTTGCAGGATATCTATGTAGTCCTGGGCTACACAGTTCTGTTTGCTGAGCTTTAAATTTTGAATGGCCTCCGAAGCAGGCCCTTTGAGACTCTCAGCAATCCGCTGTTTCTTTTGTGTTTCAGGGATGTCCCACTCATCCAGCACCTGCATGGTCTGTTCCAACCATTCTTCAAATGTGTCTTCTCCTTTGGGTACAGGCCGTTGACCCGAAAAAATGCCCAGTTTTCGGTACCCAGTCCCTGAATATGTTGGGTTCCCTTGTTGACATTGGGACACCAAATTTCCCAGGGCTGTGATGAGTTGTGGCTCAATTGCAGCCGGTGCTGACTGTGATGGAACCTTGATCTCCGCTGGACTCATCTGGGGGGAGGTGGCAGAATTCTGCCCTTCTTCCCTTGGGTGGGTCAGGTAAAATTTGGTCTTGTCAGCGAGTTCAACACTTGTACCCTTGAAATTTTCTGGAACTCCCTTCCTCCACTCCAATAATGCATAGGTGCGGACTGTCTCATGATTGGGTCTTACTGCGACCACCTTGGCTCTTTGTTCTGGGGATAGTGTTTTTACCACTCGGTTAATGTGTTCTTTCTCCCAGATATCTCCCCAGAGTTCCATGGCCACGCTCGCTTCTGAGCGGGTGCCTTCCACCTCACACCACTGTGCCACAGTGGGGGGATCCATTCTAGGGTTCTTAAGGGGGTGCTTGATTTCAGAGTGACAGTTATCCCGGACAAGCCCCCACATGTAGCAATAACTCTCGGCGGAGCTGCTGGTTTAAAGCGGGCCTGTCCTCTTATCTCTTTACCCCACTTAAATTGTTCAATCCCCTTGGCACAGCTGTAGTGCAGTGTTGTAATGATATGAGTATTGACTTTAACCCACAGTATACATTTACATTTATATTTACCTCTACCTGGGTGTCTGTAGCTCCACCTGCAGGAGAAATAACAACACCCCACACAAACTTCAATAATAACCAGAAATAACTTCTTTCTTTGAATAAGTAGTATATTTATATAAAGGGTTATTACAATGACTACACTATCACACCAACGTAGTATAATAGTATAGTAAATAATTATAACAATTGGTAACATACACAAATATACCTAACTGTATATATCTATACTAGGGAGCTCCCCCTGCTCTAAACGGTAAAGTCACTATACTTAGTAAATAAATGCAGAGCCCTGCAATAAAAAAAATAGTCTTGACATCTTCAGTCTTCGCTAGCTAAGAACTTGTAATTGTAATCCACAAGGGGTTCCTCTTGGGTGTTGCGCAGTGTAAGGTAACACACTAAGGCAGTTATAATCCGGCAGACTGACTAAGTGTTCTCATATGAAGAAGACAAACATCTAGCATCCGCTCTTGATTACTAAAGTCTATGCAAATGTACTGTTTTCCAACTTAACTTGTTCTGTGGGACTATCAGTCCCAGCAACACTCTGTAACAGTTCTAAGTGTGTGTGTAGTATTAAACAAACTTCCAGGGGTTAACCCTCTCACCACACGGATCCAGGCAGATGGATGTCTCTGTTTCAGCAGTTCTCAGTCCGTATGGAGGCACCACCACACCGTCACACTGTTCCGTTCACTAACGACCACCAGGAGTCCTCGGTTACCTCCCCGCGGGTCTCCGAAACGATCACTTCTGCTGCTCCAGCACACTGTGATAGGACGGCAGGATCCTTGCAGCTGCTCCGCTCCTTCTCAAATTAGGCCGCAACCCTTTGGGACACACACCCACAGAGTCACTGCTGGCAGGCCACGCGTCCCAGGAACAAGAGAATTAAGATGGACGCTCCCGCTCCTTTTATATCCACTCACAATGCAGTTCAGTTCAACACTTGTCCAGGAGCATTGTGGGTAGGTCACGGCTAAAGTTCCGAAGTAAACAATCAATCACTTCCATGTTACTTCACTTAATTATGAAACGTAAAAGTATTGTACCTTTTCAATTATCCACAAGATGGCACTATAACAACTTATGTACTGCATAACACACACGGCTAAAAACAACAGTTGTCAGCGCTACATATGTATAACCTTTTGTACAAAGAGGGAAATTCTGCTTATATTTGGATGACAATACGATTATGGTTACAATTATTCCACATTTTTAATTTCATTCTGATATTCTTCCGGGTCGTCAGCAACTTCCGATCATGCGCAGACTTTCGTATCTGTGTTTTATCGTACGAATTGTGTACACATTAAACGAAAATCGGTTGTGCTGTTGACAGACGACATAAGTTTTGCTGTTTCTCCCTCCGTTTTTTTCCGTTCGCTGGACTGGAATCGGCCTTGGAAAGTTGTGTACACACTAGTCGAAAATCGTACAATCGTTCCTTGGGCGAAAATTTACACCTGATTTTCGACTGGTGTGTACCCCACGTAAGCCTGTTTGACCCAAAACGCAGTATTGCTTGAGGATTGGATCTGGTGAGTCAGCCATATTGCATTGAATTAGAGTGGCTGCAGATTGAAAAGGAAAGGTAGTTTTTTATAACATTCAATTACAGTATGACTTGTGTCGCAATTGTATACGCTATATTATTTTTTCTTTATTTGCTATTTTTTTCCCCACAAAACTGGAGTTACCCTGAGTTACCCTTTAACCACTTCAGCCCCGGAAGGATTTACCCCCTTAATGACCAGGCCATTTTTTGCGATACGGCACTGCGTTGTTTTAACTAACAATTGAGCAGTTGTGCGACTCTGTAACCAAACAAAATTTATGTCCTTTTTTTTCCCACAAATAGAGCTTTCTTTTGGTGGTATTTGATCACCTCTGCGTTTTTTATTTTTTGTGCTATAAACAAAAAAAGAGCGACAATTTAAAAAAACAATATTTTCTACTATAATACATATCCCAAGAAAAATATCCAAAAAAACAAAATGTTTTCATCAGTTTAGGCCAATATGTATTTTGCTGCATATGTTTGGTAAAAAAAAAAATCACAATAAGCGTATATTGATTGGTTTGTGCAAAAGTTATAGTGTCTATTATTGTTTTTACTAGTAATGGCGGCGATCTGAGATTTTTAGTGGGACTGCAACATTGCGGCAGACAAATCTGACCCCAAGTGACAATCTACTAGAGGTCTCTCCCCATCACCTTTTTTTCTCTTGGTGTCAGGAAAACTTGTAAGAAGTAAATCATGCTGACAGCAGAAGAATGAAGCAGAAGCAGTTGACACTTAGTGCTCTTAATTGAGACAAGTACACACTATAGCAGGATATGCTTTGTTCATATTTAATATCTGAGGTGTACAACCACTTTAAGATCATGTACATCACATCCTGCCATTTTCAAGTACCTGGGTGGCAGGTGCAGCATACAGCACCACTGCTAGCAGCAAGGCAAAATTTATGACAAGCTGAAAGACAGCGACTGGATGCAGCTTGAAGCTGTACCAAGTGGTACTCACATTTAGGACTGTATGCGCTCACAGATTTATGCCGGGGATGCTGCATCTGTGCTTCCCAAGCACCCAAAAATGATGGGATTTGATGCACTAGATGGACTTGTGTCTTTTTTTCAACCTGACTAACTATGTAACTATGCACACAGGCCTAAACATAAGTGTTAATATGGCCTAAATCAAAACATGTAGGAAATTCAAGTCCATTGATATAAGTATATAATGAAAGCTCACAACTAAAATTCTCCAAATCCATGTATTCGTGTCTATTCCACCACTGTTGTTCAGTAAAACATCATGCTCACCAGAAACTCTGATACCACTAAATAATTAGAAGATCTAAATGCTCAGTTATCAATACTTCTCCCATAGGCATGCTCACTGGGTGTGCCGTGTAGGCCCGGGCACACCCTAATCACCCTGCCCACACAGGGCTTTTTCTCAGCTGGAACGGAAAATAGTTTTGCTACCTCTAGGGCTAGTTCTGGCTTGCCGCTCGCTACTATCACTTGCACATACAGAAGCCCAGCTTCCGTTTTCACAAGTGACAGGCTCCATGGGTGGAGCTTGGGGGTTTCAGGATTGTGACCCCGCCCATGCTCCAGGGGGCCCATGCGGCCTTCCTGTTAGATTATACCATCCCTGCTACTGACCCACGTGCCGAACTAGCTCATTAACATGACAGAAACTATTGGAGCAATCCTGACTGTGACTACTCCCTGCTCCTCGCCCCAGTCTTCCTCATGACATCCTCCAGTTAGGCCCTGCTGAATCCCTGTTCTCTCTCAGCACTCGTGTCGGCTCCTGGTTGCCACGGTGGCAGCTCACTGGAGTCCAGGGATGCACATGGAGCTTGTAGATCCTTCAGACCTGGGTGGATAACCCTGAACAATCAAGCCCAGAGGGGCTGCAGACATGATGAAAGGATGAGAGATGGCTGAAGATCCTGACTACTGCCCCATCCACACTACTGCCTGACACTGTCTACCCCCTGGGGCAATCATAAGAGTATCAGAGCAGTATGTATGCAAACAGACATAACATGATAATGAATCTACCCCCTGGAGTAATAATTTATTCCTCCCAACCACCCTGGATTCGCGGGGGCCGTCCCGGAAATTGATCTATGTCCTGGCATCCCGGCGAATCAAAGCAATGTCCCGGAGCAGAGCCAAGTGCCGGAACAAGTTCCAGCACTTGGCTCCATTGAAATTACTGGCAGGGGCGCGCTAGCATCCCGGCATCTCCATGTCAGGGCTGCTGACTCCACCTCCCGCCCCACTGGCACTCTTTGGGTCCAGGGGCAGCCTGACCAATCAGGTGCTGCCTTGGGCAAGCATGCAGACTGTGGCAGCAGGTGCGGGAAGTGGGACAGCACACGGCTGAGGGCTCCAGGAGGTGGCAGGATGAAGAGCAGCAAGGGCGGTCAGAACCGATTGCCCTGGAGCAGGGAGAAGAGCTCCGAAGACCTCCCAGCCCAGGATCAATGGACAGGCTGACCGGAGAATGAGGACGGGTGGACAGGAGGTGCAGGCAGCCAGAGACAGCAGCAAACAGATCTGCTGGATGAAGCAGCTCCATGACCTCCTGTCCTCACCCAGCCTGCCCACTGTATGGAAGGTACTGTGTCACACACACCTTCCCACAGGAGGGACTGCAGACAGGACTAGGATCTCTCTCACTTCTCTCCCTCTCCCCCCTTCTTCCTCTCCCCCTATCTCCCCCTCCCTCTCCCCCTCTCCCTCTCCCTCTCCCCACTATCTCCCCCTCCACTCCCTCTCCCCACCCCACAACCCTGCACTTAGCATGTAGCGCATCCCTCAACTCTGCACTCTTTATGTAGCGCACCACTCAACCCTGCACTCTTTATGTAGTAAAAGAATGTGTTAAAGAAATGCAGACTCCAAACACTCCTGACCCTGTGCATTACACCCTCCTGATCCCTGCATTTTGTGCATTACACCCTCCTGACCCTTCATTATGTGCATTACACCCTCCTGACCCTTGAATTCTGTGCATTACACCCTCCTGACCCCTTCATTATGTGCATTACACCCTCCTGACCCATGAATTCTGTGCATTACACCCTCCTGACCCCTGAATTCTGTGCATTACACCCTCCTGACCCCTGCATTCTGTGCATTACACCCTCCTGACCTCGGCATTCTGTGCATTACACCCTCCTGACCCCTGCATGCTTTGCGCATTACACACTCCTGACCCCTGCGTTATGTGCATTACACACTCCCAACCCCTGCATTCTTTATGTAGTAAAAGAATGTGGTAAAAAAATGCAGACTCCAAAACACTCCTGACCCCTGCATTCTGGGCATTACACACTCCTGACCCCTGCATTCTGTGCATTGCACCCTCCCGACCCCTGCATTTTGTGCATTACACTCTCCTGACCTCTGCATTCTGTGCATTACACCCTCCAGACCCCTGCATTCTGTGCATTATACACTCCTGACCCCTGCATTCTGTGCATTACACCCTCCTGACCCCTGCATTTTATGCATTACACCCTCCTGACCCCTGCATTTTGTGCATTATACACTCATGACCCCTGCATTTTGTGCATTACACACTCCTGACCTCTGCATTCTGTGCATTATGCACTCCTGACCCCTGCATTCTGTTCATTACACACTCCTGACCCCTGCGTTCTGTGCATTACACACTCTCGACCTCTGCTCTCTGTACATTACACACCCAACTTTTTACTGTGTGGGGCGTTGCAGGTTGTCCCTTGCCTCAAGTGTCCCTCATTGTGAAGTTCAAAGTTGGGTTGGGTATGAGTAATATTGGGGGTATCAACAGTGCGATCATCATGAACAGAGCTTGAGGGGTTCCAGTGGTGACCCAGCCCATGCTCCAGGGGGCCCGTACAGCCTCCCTATCACATTAGATCATATACAGTATCTCACAAAAGTGAGTACACCCCTCACATTTTTATAAATATTTTATTATATCTTTTCATGTGACAACACTGAAGAAATGACACTTTGCTACAATGTAAAGTAGTGAGTGTACAGCTTGTATAACAGTGTATATTTGCTGTCCCCTCAAAATAACTCAACGCACAGCCATTAATGTCTAAACCACTGGCAGCAAAAGTGAGTACACCCCTAAGTGAAAATGTCCATATTGGGCCCAATTAGCCCTTTTCCCTCCCCGGTGTCATGTGACTCATTAGTGTTACAAGGTCTCAGGTGTGAATGGGGAGCAGGTGTGTTAAATTTGGTGTTATCACTCTCACTCTTTCATACTGGTCACTGGAAGTTCAACATGGCACCTCATGGCAAAGAACTCTGAGGATCTGGAAAAAGAGAATTGTTGGTCTACATAAAGATGGCCTAGGCTATAAGAAGATTGCCAAGATCCTGAAACTGAGCTGCAGCATGGTGGCTAAGACCATACAGTGGTTTAACAGGACAGGTTTAATTTAGAATAGGCCTTGTCATTGTCAACCAAAGAAGTTGAGTGCACGTGCTCAGCGTCATATCCAGAGGTTGTCTTTGGTAAATAGAGGTATGAGTGCTGTCAGCCTGTCAGTGCTAAGACCATACGCCAAACACTGCATTAAATTGGTCTGCATGGTTGTCGTCCCAGAAGGAAGCCTCTTCTAAGGATGATGCACAAGAAAGCCCGCAAACAGTTTGTTGAAGACAAGCAGACCAAGGACCTGGATTACTGGAACCATGTCCTGTGGTCTGATGAGACCAAGATAAACTTATTTGCTTCAGATGGTGTCAAGTGTGTGTGGCGGCAACCAGGTGAGGAGTACAAAGACAAGAGTATCTTGCCTACAGTCAAGCATGGTGGTAGGAGTGTCATACTCTGGGGCTGCAAGAGTGCTGCCGGCACTGGGGAGCTACAGTTCATTAAGGGAACCATGAATGCCAACACAGTCAGTCAGTGCTCATACCACCAGTGTACTGTAGCGGTCCATAGATTTGAAATCCCTGCTCTTCTCCCCCTTTTTTCATCTGGGCTTCCGAAATAAGCCAGAGCAATGCTCTGTGCTGGCACTGACTAATCAGAATTGCTCTGATCCATCCACGTAAGCACTGCGGTAAGAAGGGGGAAAACAGCAATGGTTTTAAATACCAGGACCACTACACCGGGCACTGACAACTCATCACCCACAGAGGTAAGTACAGCTGAGACTGGGGGGGGGGGGTGGCAAAGGTATTCATTTTATCTGAAAAGGTGAACTTACACTTTAAATAGAGATCTCCTTTAAGCATTGCTTGGATGAAAATGTACTAGTGATCCTAGGAAATGTTCCTCTTGCTGTGTAAACATGCACAGTACTCTCCTGGTAATCTTTATTTGAGTTTTTTAATACCTAGACAGATTTGATTTGCATAACAACTAGTGTGACATTTACGGAGTACCCTGGAAGCATATGGTTAGACTGACATGAATTTAATCTTCGGTATCACTGAAACACAATAAATTATGTTCTCCCAACATGTTCATCAAGATGATTAGCAGAGGATCTGGAAATAAAAATATACTATGAATGTAAACAGTTTGGCTACAACTCCGGGAGACGGTAAGCACATAATCATATGCTGCTAAGCGTGATTTTCCTTTTTTTATCTGTTTCGGTGGATTTATATACACCATGTAATGACTTGGGCATTATCCCTAATTACTCAGCCTGTATAAAGACCACGTATTTGAACATTTCTCATTTTAATTATCAGGGCAAAGCTGAACTTTAGAAATGAAAACTTGAATTTAAATAAATTATTTAAAGGCTACAAAAGGATACAAAAGTAGCAGTGACATCATCCTTATGCTATACACTCACCGACCTCTTTATTAGGTACACCTTTCTAGTACCGGCTTGGACCCCCTTTTGCCTTCAGAACTGCCTAAATTCCTTGTGGCATAGATTCAACAAGGAGTTGAAAACATGGACCAAAATTGTCAGCTGCACATCCATGATGCGAATCTCTCGTTCCACCAAATCCCAAAGGTGCTCTATTGGATTGATATCTGGTGACTGTGGAGTACAGTGACCTCATTGTCATGTTCAAGAAACCAGTGGTGAGATGATTTGAGCTTTGTGACATGGTGCATTATCCTGCTGGAAGTAGCCATCAGAATCTGGGTACACTGTAGTCATAAAGGGATGGACATGGTCAGCATCAATACTCCTTCAAACGATGCTCAATTGGTGCCAAAGAGCCCAAAGTGTACCAAGAAAATATCCCCCACAGCATTGCACCACCACCACCAGCCTGAACTGTTGATACTAGGCAGGATGGATCCATGCTTTCATGTTGTTTACGCCAAATTCTGACCCTACCATCTGAATGTTTCAGCTGAAATCGAGACTCATCAGACCAGGCAACGTTTTTCCAATCTTCTATTGTCCAATTTTGGTGAGCCTGTGCGAATGGTAGCCTCAGTTTCCTGTTCTTAGCTGACAGGAGTGGCATCCGGTATGGTCTTCTGCTGCTGTAGCCCATCTGCTTCAAGGTACAATGTGTTGTGTGCTCAGAGATGGTATTCTGCATACCTTGGTTGTAACGAGCGGTTATTTAAGTTACTGTTGCCTTTCTATCATCTCGAACCAGTCTGCCCATTCTCCTCTGACGTCAACAAGGCATTTTTGTCCACATAACTGTCGCTCACTGGATATTTTCTCTTTTTTCTGACCACTCTCTCTAAACCCTATAGACTGTTGTGTGTAAAAATCTCAGCAGATCAGCAGTTTTTGAAACACTCAGACCAGCCCATCTGGCACCAACAACCATACCACGTTCAAAGTCACTTAAATCGCCTTTCTTTCCCATTCCGATGCTCGGTTTGAGCTTCAGCAAGTTGTCTTCACTGCGTCTAGATGCCTAAATGCATTCAGTTGCTGCCATGTGATTGGCTGATTAGCAATTTGTGTTATCATGCGATTGTTCCTAATAAAGTGGCCGGTGAGTGTACTAGGCATGGTGGGTATAGTGCAAGGTGGAAATATGGGCGGCAGTCACTTTAAAAATGAACAAAGAGAGTTTTATTTCTCTTAACAGGAACGGTGAGAGAGAGGGGTAGGGCACCGGACACCCTTATGCAAATGCAATAGCAACTTGGCAGACTCCTTGGACAAAAGTATACTTAGGCAGACAGCAATACAAAAAAAGGGCCTTTAAGCTGAATGCAGCAATCTGTATTTCATAGCAACTGCTGTCTCCTATAGCAACATCTTTATTCACAGTATCCCACTGTAGATCCTCAAGCTTAGCTCACAGCTACCTGCTGGATTCCTCAAGCTTTTCTCACAGTTACCCGCTGTACTCCTTCAAGCTTTGCTCACAGCTATCTTCTGTACCTCTTCAAGCTTTACTTACAGCTACTCACTGTACTCCTTCATGCTTTACTCACAGCTCCCCGC
This sequence comes from Aquarana catesbeiana, assembly GCF_042186555.1. NCBI lineage: Eukaryota > Metazoa > Chordata > Amphibia > Anura > Ranidae > Aquarana > Aquarana catesbeiana. The sequence goes on from NC_133326.1 coordinate 524,226,006, forward strand.
TGAACTTCTTGGATGAGTTCTCTCCTGAAGTTTTCCTTGCTGCTTCACAGTCCTCAGCTGATGAGGTGTCTCCTCTGGTACTCCTTCAAAACTCCATCTCTTTACACCTGCCTCCGGCAACAAGAGTGGTTGACCTTCTGGCACCTACTTCTCCCTTGCTTCCCTGGCAACAATCAGGCTCCCCTCAGGCTGAGCCCCTTTACACGTGGTTAGGCCTCAGGCTGCAGGCCTACACCTATGCTGCTGCTGCACACACACCCACCTAGGCCGCAGTCAGGGTGGAAAGAACTCCGATCACCTGACTCTCTCCAAATAAATACCTTTACCCAACAGTCTCAGCGGCCAAAGAAACTCCTGATTAGCTGAGAAGAGTATACTCACTCATAACCTGAATTCACTGTAATTCATCATACTAATGCCAAAGGTAACAGTGCCACCTATTGACAAAAGAGAGAAACCATAGTTAAACCCAAGCTTAGGAGTAACCCATTTGATCAAAGACTACAAATTGCACAGATCTGGAAATCATCAAAACTTCCGGGAGTCAAGTGTTATCTAGAATGGAAATAATTCAACTTTCAGAATGCATTCATCACTCATGTAATGATAATATGCATATTTTTGGAGGAAAAAATGGAGCAATTGGGATACACCTTGACTTCACACTCCTTTACAATGTTCTTCCTATTAGGTATGTACTCCCTTCACTGACAGTGCACCACAACTCCCTCTTAATGTATGATATAATTTATTTGTTTAGCAGCTTATTTTCCTCTTTATTATTTTCCATAAACCATTGTATGTACCAAATCCGGCGGACAATCCGATCGTGTGTGGGCTTCACCGGACCTTCAGCGGACTTTTCCAGTCGCAAATCTGACGGACTTTAGATTTGGAACATGCTTCAAATCTTTACGTCGTAACGCCGCCGGACCCAGAAATCCACTCGTCTGTATGCTAGTACGACGGACAAAAACCCACGCTAGCGCAGCTATTGGCTACTGGCTATCAACTTCCTTATTTTAGTCCGATGTACGTCATCACGTACGAATCCGTCGGACTTTGGTGTGATCTTGTGTAGGCAAGTCCGTTCGTTAGAAGGTCTGTTGAAAGTCCGCCAAAAGTCTGTCGAAAGTCTGTCGAAAGTCTGTTGAAAGCCTGTCTGCGGGCTGTTGGACTTTTGTAGCTGAAAAGTCTGACCGTGTGTACGCGGCATAACTTGATTTAAACTAAAAGAAGTGATATCAGCACATGGAACACTTCCTCCTGATTGCAAGTTATGTCCCCTGTGCTGATCTGATTTTTTTGTATTTAATGTTAGCTTCACCCAGAGTGACCCCCTCTCCAGGGGTATTGCAGGCAGGGCCGGGACAAGAGGGGCAGAAGGGGAACATGCCCTGAAGTAGAGGGGGGGGCACGGTAGGAGCTTGCTGCATAGTCCTTTCCCCACAGACTCTTGATCCATATAGCCACTTGATTTTAAGGGAGGACTCCTGATCTAAATGGGCATCAGAGTCTAAGGGGGAACTCCTGATCTATATGGGCACACTAATCTAAGGGGGGACACCTGATCTATATAGGCACTGTTGTCTAATGGAGACTCCTGAGCTATATGGGCACTCTAGTTCAAGAGGGGACTCCTGAACTAAAAGGGGACTCTTATTTAAGGGACGATTCTGATCCATAGGGGGGACTGCTGATCTAGGGGGGGCTTTGATCTGAGGAGAGATTTTGATCTAAAGAAAGTCTCCAGATTTAAAGGAGGGCTCTGATCTAAGAAGGGACTCTAGGGAGAGATCTAAGGGGGGGGGGGTGCCAATCTATAGGGGAAATTCTAATCTAAACTGGGACTCTAATTCAAAGGAGAACTCTAATCTAAGGACGGACTCTAAGGGGGGTTGTGATCAAAAGGGGGACTCCTGATCTAAATGAAGACTCTGATCTAAGGGGAAATACTTATGTATGAGGGGGCTAATGTAAAAAGGGATTCTGATGTAAGAGGGGATTCTAATGTAAGGGGGGACTCTGATGTAAGGGGAAATTGTGATGTAAGAGGGGAATCATATGATTGTGCTGAGTATTGTAAATGTCTGTTTGACTTTTTTAACTGGAGTGGGGACTCCTACTGGAGGGAGAGGTGTTCTTGTATTCCTGGAAGGGAGACTCTTTGTACTTGTTTGTATTGCTGGATGAATGGGAAGGGGCTCCCTCTGATTGCCACCCATGCACTCGTCTTGTTTGGATGTATCTTTCCATTGTAGGGGGTCAGTAACCCTGGATTGGAAGGAGGGGTTCCCCTTCCTTTTAAAAACTTTCTAAACAGTGGAACTGTGCCCAAAAAAGGCAAGCAGTGAGCAAAGGATTAGTCACCACTATTGCTCCCTTTCCACATTACTGCCTTTTTATGTATTTTCCTGCACTGTGTCTCTGTATGAAGGAGACCATCTTGGTAGAGAAGCAGGGCTTTGCTTCCTCATGTCAGAGTTGTCCCCGGGGACTGGTGATTTGATGACTGGAGGGTATTGATCAAGAAGCAGCAGGAGAGGTAGAGGAAGCACAGATCCACAGAATGAGTAAAGCAGATGCAGGGAGATCCTTGCACTGTAGATCCTCAGGTACTCCTTTATCTACAGCAAGCTGCACAGTACTGACATCACCAATTTGTACTCCAAATCTCCTTACACAAACAGTAAAAGGTTAGCAGTGCCTTTGATGTTCTCACAATGAAAATACATGGCTATATTGCTACAAATCAGGAGTGCCTAGGAAAAGAAAATGCACTGCTGTGTTTCAGGATAAATTATGACAATAGGTACATCTTTCAAAGTACTGCTTGAGCACTATTAACATTACTAGACGTTCCCTATGACATAGCAAATCTTCAGTTCAGGCCCACTTTAAAAAGCCACTTGTATATTTTTTCTACCACTGACAGCATTTGCTGTCTAGGGAAAGTCATCATTTAACATTGCCGCCGACTGCCATCTGGACGCCATGCTTGGCATTCATTAGACTGGTCTGCCAGCTCTGCAGTGGACAGGCTGAATGCCAGGTTAGACTTAGGGAAGAAAACTCTTTGATCTCCTGGGTGCAGCAGATTCTTAAAATGTATATTTCATTCCTCTGTTTTCATGCCAGGACCCTGCGGCTATCTGCTTATTCTAGTGCCATCATATTCCCACCCCGGGGATTCCAACAGATGTTAGTGACCCGCTACCAGCAATGACCCAGATTCCAACACAGAGATAAGATGACTAGTAAGATGTAATAAGGGATCTTTTGGCTTCGGTCTAATCTGTCAAACAATGTCTATAAAGGACTTCTAAGCAAAGGTTACAGCCTTATTTACACAGAAGTATTCCTAATAAGGTTCAGACAAAAAGACAGCATCTGTGTACCGGTGTTAGTTGTGGATGCGCGCTGCCTTGTTTTGCAGTGCATTGTTAAAATGGGGAAATTGGTTCAACTGGCTGAATGAAAAAAACTGAGTCATGTATGGCCAACTTTAGTCTGAACAAGCCCTCAAATGCATTTGAAGGCAGGGAAAGGATTAGGACCTCTCTCAGTTTGCTGTCTTTGTCCCATTAAGGGAGTCTCACTCTCTTTTTGTCCGGGGGACCATTGTCATTGGGAGTGAAAATGGAAGGAAATATATCAAAGCTTAAAATGTATAGACATTTTAAGGGATAAAACTTCATAGATTCAAATCCTCAATAAGTGTGGCCGCTTGAATCGGGGACAGTTGGCAGCTGTGTAGTAGGAAGTGACATTTACCAACATCTGGCTAACCGCCCAATCATTCCAGGGAAAAATACTGCTAAATGTCACATTTACTGTGTCACTCCCTTCACTTTCAGCAGCAGCAATCTTGCATATAGCATAACATTCTAAAGATTGATAGAGAGATAGATAAATAGATAGATAGATAGATAGATAGATAGATAGATAGATAGATAGATAGATAGATAGATAGATAGATAGATAGATAGATAGATAGATAGATAGATAGCTATATCTATATATATAGTGTATACTCGTACACATACGTTTTCCAAGGCTCTTCTATCCACTCCTGTCCCGTGTCAAAAGTCTTCTCTCTTCTTTCTCCCAAAAGAGGTGGTGAATAGTCCTTTCCCCCTATATAATGACATATTAGAGCTGCTCAGTCCAGCAGCACTGTAAAACCCAAGCCAGCATCATGATGCATCCCCAGAGGTGTGTCCATGACAGCCTGGGCTCACAGGTAGTGGATTGAATGGAATTGGCCATCGTTCAACACAAAAGACAGACTGCATTAACAAGACAGAGCGGACCTACTGCAGGGGATAGCGCTCAACTGGGGATGAGTATTGAAGCAAAAGACGATTTCTTTTTTAATTTTTAGTACCGTAGGGCAATATTTTGGAATACAATTAACAGAACCTAATGTTCAAGGGTAATCAATAGTGGTTTCATATTTTTTAATGTATTTTTTATTTACTGTGGTCAAATAAAAAAAATGAAATTTGATTAATTTATTGCTTATAAAGATAAACTATCACATTTAAATATTTTGTGACCTTCTATCTAGCCAGCAAGTGGCTCTCTAGGCTGTTTTTCATATATTTTCATCTGTTTCCTTGCCTTGAGCTTTAATAAACCTGTTGTTTGCAGAGCTTTATAGTTTGAAAAAATTTGTCTTTAGTTTTTAATAGAGAGCTGGCTGAAGCTTTATGCACTACTTTTTCCTAATACTGATGAATTCTTACTTCAATTTGAAGAGTTCCATTGCAAGAAGAAGCAGTAAAGCACAACCACTGTGTAGTACTGCAAAGCAAGAAGCAGAGAATGAATATGGAATGGACAAATATGGATGCTCCCATGTATAAATATAATGACTAAGTCAAAGAAACAAGGTTTATAAAAACAAATAAAAAAGATTGATAAGTTAAATGACAAACCTGTGCGTCCAGAAGTATGCAGACACCCAAACCAAATGAATTTGTTTCGGGTATCTTCAGTGAAAGACACTATTAATGCTATAACATAAAATAATTTTAAGCAATTGTGATCTTTCAGCCTCATGACAACAGTTTGGGGAAGGCCATTTTCTGTTTCAGAATGACTGTGCCCCTGTGCTCAAAGCCAGCACCATAAAGACACAGTTTGATGAGTTTGGTGTGAGGGAACTAGAGTATCTGCACACAGCACTAAAGTGAACCCTACTGAGCACATTTGGGATGAATTGGAAAGTCAATTGTGAGCCAGGTCTTCTCACCTTACACAAGTACCTGAACTCACAAACGCTATGTTGACTAAATGGGAAAGAATTCCCACAGGGAAACTCCAAAATCTAGTGGAAAGCCTTCCTAGAAGAGTGGGGGTAGTTATAGCCACAGTAGAGGTAAGCAACACCCTATTATTTCTCATGGTTTATGAATAGGATGACCAACAAGCTTATGCAGGTACATATAAGAATTACTAACCAGGCAACCTAGATAGGAACCTAGGACCAGGTAGATGTCTGGGGGTCCAGCTACAACCGTCATGCTCCTGCATTAAACCAGGTGGGTTGGTTAAAGTTGTGTACCTGTCTGTCAATTCAGAAGGGAGCAAATACTTGTAAGCAGTTGGTGTTGAATTGGGCTATACCAAGACAAATAATGCAGATAGGGTGGCTTTCCTGATTTTTTTGTGTTGCAATCCTTTCAAATAATAGTAGGGAGAAAGCTACCTTGTCTTGCACCCTGTAGATGGAAATGCAACATATACTGAACAGCCCAAGTGGTTCTTCCATGCTAGCTTTATCAATGTGATATGCTTAACCACATGCCATAGCCGAAAGACGGCTACAGATGATGGAGCATCACTTGTAAGCAAACCGGCATCATGTCATGACGCCGGTTCCTCCCTCCCCTCTCTGTACCGATCAGTACAGTGTGAGAGGAGAGAGAGAGAGATCGTTTGCAGCGCTGTGGGCACTACCGATACAGCCCACAGTTCTGCTCAGGGCCAAACTCTGCCAGTACTCTGCCATACTATGCAATACTTTGCAATACTATGCAATACTCTGCAATACTATGCAATACTAAGCAATACTCTGCAATACTATGCAATACGATGCAATACTCTGCAATACTATGCAATACTCGCCAATACTCTGCCAATACTCGCCAATACTCTGCCAATACTCGCCAATTCTCTGCAATAAATTCTAACAGAAACAAAGAATTTTTTTTTTACCGAATTTTCCGTCTTTTTTGATTTATAGCGCAAAAAATTAAAAACCCAGCGGTGATTAAAGACCACCAAAAGAAAGCTCTATTTGTGTGAAAAAAAGGACAACCATTTCAAATGGGTACAGTGTTGCATGACTGAGTAATTGTTATTAAAATGTGAGAGCACTGAAAGCTGAAAATTGGTCTGGTTAGGAAGGGGGTTTAAGTACCCAGTGGTCAAGTGGTTAAGTCATAAAATTTCCAATTACAAGAACCTTTTTTCTATGCTTATTAGCAGCCACATAACCATTAATCTCCTCCCTTCCTCAATGAGCATCAGGCGGAGCTTCACTGCTGATTGACACCAATGCAAGAATTGACATCACCAGACTGCACAGGCTTCACTGGCAATGTGAAAGAAGAAGAGGGAGCTGATGCTCTATAACTAAATCACAACACAGCGCATGGACATGGGAGAGAAGTTCCTTAGCTGCACACAGCTTCTGCATAGGTAATGAAGAAACTCAGCTTCCGGGTACCAATAACACTAGCAGATCAACCAATTGTATAACGTTTGAATAGCATTGTCTGAACAGGAAATTTTGAAGGCATAATAATGAAAAATACTTTTGGCCATAGAGTATACATCAAGGTGATCTCTTTTACATGTATGTGTTGGAAGGCTGCCGCAGATACGACTTTTACCTGTCAAGATGGTGCTGGACACATGGCTGAGCCCTTCTTGTTTTATTGTAAAACAGGGACAACAAGACGGAAAATTACATCATAACTATGTAGTTCCACTAGAAAAAGCATTAAATTATACAAGCATTAAACACTCTTCTACTACCCAGTGGCAGAACTAGTAATCGCAGAATAATATAGGAGAATGTTTGTTACACCTACTCTGTATATCTGTATAAACAGCTTACCAGTGTATCTACACTGTTGAAAATATTATACGCTGAAAATACTATACATTTTTCTTTACGATATATCAAACCAAAATAAGGGCCAAATTTTCCCCTGTGTCTATGATGTCTAGCTCAGAATTGTAGCCCGGGATTGTGACTCCTACATTTATTGTTTGTACAAGATTTACTGTGAAGCTTAAATCAGATTCAGCAAAGATCTCCTTTTCTATGTTTAGGTATTAACCTATAAGCCAACAGTGGGCAACCAGTCTGTAATACAGATAACTATCACAACTGTTTGAATACAAATCCATAACAGGCCTATTGAACTTATAGTTCACTGACGAGTAAGACAGACATTACACATTGTACATTGATCCTATGTGATCTGCACTAATAAAGTAAACTATTATCAACCTACAAGGCAAAGACTCTTTCTTTCTCTGGAACACCAGAACAGTGAGGGTAAATCTCCCAATGTGGACACCTGTTCTGATGACAATAGTCTAATTCCCATCGCTTTGGGGAGATTTTCTTTCACTTCCTGTTGTGTTTTTGTGACAGCAAGTGAAGGAGAACCTTCCCAACATGACACAGATATCAAAAATAAACCTTAGGATTTAAAGGGTATGTAAACCCTAGCAAAGAACTTTTCTTATCCGTTCCCTTTTTGGTTTGTTGAATATATCTTGGAATGTGTACCTTTCAACCTGCAGAAGTGAGGAAAATAGTAAGGATGTGTACTTATTCCTACCAACCCCCCCCCCCCCCCCCCCAGCCAATTGAACATTTAGCTAATACAGTATTGGGGGGGGGGGGGTCTTACTGCATGGGTAAATTTAAAAGAAGAAAGGTGGGGCTTTAGGGCAGAATGGGATGCTAGGTAAGGTAGCAACTTTTGCCCCATCTCTTCAGCTGACAACATTAAGGATTGCCATAGGCAAAGGCTTTCTGCCCTCTACCCCTACTCCCAAAGGGACCAAACGATGGCAACCTGAAGTCTAGCAGAGAGAACATGTCGTTTCTGCACTTGTTTCAGCTGGGCCACTGTGTATGTACAGCCATGCAAGCACCATTTGTCTATGTTTGGGGAGGGATCATACATTATGACACCTTTGCCATGATGCCAGAGGACCTTTTCTTCACGCTGCCTATAGTATGACAGATTAGTGGGTGCAGAAATACATAATTCAAGGAACTTGCACATTTATGCTAAAAACCTGCCTTATCCTTATTTTTCTTTTAAAGTATTTATAATTTTACTGCAGCTAACATTTCTGGACATGCTGTATTCCAAGATATATTTTTTGAATCCTTACATAACGTTTGTGATAGCGGACGTCCAAGGTAATTTATCATCCTGGTGAGGTCGATAAGCCGCTCTCTATATATAAACAAATATTCTGTCTCTTCTTTGTTGCTTAATGCTGTTTTATATGCTGCTCTTAGTTTCTGAATGACAGCTCACCAGGAAAGAGCCTATTAATTTTTCCAATAAACATGAGAATGTCCGAAGTCTCGCTGCTTACCTTAAGCAAAATGTCCCTGAACATTATCAAAATAGTTTACTATGGATAGCGCTGCTTTTAATAATACTGACCTGTCAAATGTGTCCGAGTGTCAGTGGACCAATATTGTCT